>NW_027468576.1:11191754-11219254 GCF_046254945.1 Alosa pseudoharengus | reverse complement strand
GTTAAATAGCGGCTAAATCTTCTGAGCTGTTCCCTTCATGTTGGATGAGTTGCGTCAGAAGCAGAGTTTTGAGGGCAGAGAATGGGGGAGATGGAAGCCTGGGAATGCTGCCGTGCAGGGTGGGGGTGGGGTGGGGGGGTAAATCTTTTGAGCTGTCCTGACTCCCTGACCCTACCCCCTGCCCGGGCACCGGCGCTGGACACTGGGCACTGGGCATGCAGCTCTGCAGAGGGCAGGAGGAGAGGGGCGCAGAGCGACGCTGCACGGGAGAGGGACACAGGGGCATCTGGGATGGAGATTAAGCGCTGACATTCTGCCGCTGTCATCTCGCGGCCCCCAGAACTACGCTAAAAAGACGGCGCTCCTTCCGGGGGAAAGCAGCCCGAGCCACTCGTTCGCTCCTGGCAGGAAGTGGATTTGCTCCTAAGTCTCCCAGCTTTGTGCGGCGGGCGCTCTCTGTCTCTCTCTCTCTCTCTCTCTCTCTCTCTCTCCCGTATGAGCCGTGTCCCTGGGAGGAGCATCTGTGGAGGAGGCAGGGCAGGGCGACTGGGGGTGAGGCTGGCAGCGCGGGCGACGCTGGCGGCGGCTTGTTGAATGCGCGGGAATGCCAGCCCTGTAAATGTCAGAGAAAGGTCTTGCTCCCGGGATGGGTGCGGACGCTGCTGGGCGGCTTGGCTGGAGGAAACCCCCTCATATAGCCACAGCTTAGTGTGCCAGTGGCCCGGCCCTGACATGGGCCTATCCAGGGCCAGACTCGCACCAGATCAGAGCCGCCTCTGTCCCATTTAGTGGCTAACTCAGCTTTGCGCTGTTCACAGCAGTGGGCATTTTCTGGCCTTTAGGCTGCTAGCCCCAAGGATGCTACCAGGTACCCCAGACTGCATACTGCCTCCTTGTTAGAGCTATGATGAACACGTGTTGAGGGCAATCTGCATCAGCTATTCAGTACAACAGCACACTCCGGACTGGATCACAAACACAGAAACAGAAACACAGCCTGTTCACACAGCTTACACCATGGGCTAGTCACATGCAGGGTGAAAAGGGAAGCATTTCTTCAATCCATTTCTTGCTTTCTTTCACTTAATCTATTAGCATTTTTTGCTGCTTTGATGTAAATTGCGAGCCATATATCCATCCCTCATGACCCATTATTGGATACATATAAATCATAACACTGAATTATCTTTCAGCGTCTAATGGTGGTGACTGCATGATTACCCCCGCTCATCATAATGGTGCTACATTTGTGGATATGGTACATCACCTCTTTGATGTGTCCAGTGAGCAAACACTGATCTCCCACAACCCCCTAAAGAGGCAAGCTATTGAAATCAGACTCTAACACCATGTCCCAACTGCATGATACAAGTGCTAGCACCAAAACCAGTTAGATTTCTTTGTTGTCAATTCTAATGTTCTAACTGGATGCGACGCGACAGTTCTGTGTAGCGCAGTGCCGCACATGTGGTGCAACGGCGCAACATTTTGAGCAGAACTGTTGTTGGACGCCCCGTTTCTATTTTCTTTCTGTCGCTTATGTTGTACTGTATAGTAAGTATATATACTCCTTTGATCCCGTTAGGGAAATTTGGTCTCTGCATTTATCCCAATCGGTGAATTAGTGAAACACACACAGCACACAGTAAACACACAGTGAGGTGAAGCACACACTAACCTGGAGCAGTGAGCTGCCGGCTACAACAGCAGCGGCGCTCGGGGAGCAGTGAGGGGTTAGGTGTTTTGCTCAAGGGCACTTCAACTGCTTCCTACTGGTCGGGGTTCGAACCGGCAACCCTCCAGTTACAAGTCCGAAGCACTAACCAGTAGGCCAGGGCTGCCCCAACTGCTAGTTTGAATGAGAAATAGGATGCCAAAGAATAACAAGAGACAAGTCAATGCTACTCTACAGTTGGACACTTGCATATTGTTAACACACAGGATTTTGTCACAAGCACTCACACTGCATCACATGGTGTGAGGATATGGTGTATAACGCTAAACAGACCCTGGAGGACAGTCCACCTGAGGACAGTCCAGTGACTGATAATGCATTCCCTCTGTGCTGACGCTGCAGCTACTTAGCTGAGTGTTTCTCGTGTTGACAAAGATTCCAGGTCTTTAAGTGCTTCATTAGGATGCAAAGTTTGAGTTTTGGCAGGGCAGAGTGCAGCGCAGTGCGTCATGGCGGGTTTGCCTGCGCCGGGAAACAGCCAAGATACTAAGAGTGGCAATCTTCCTTTTTCCAGTGGGTACCATACCTCAGAGAGGAAGAAAGCAAGAGAGACGATGGGGGGAGAGATAATCATTAGAGAGAGATGGAATACAGAGAGAAATACAGAGAGAAGAAGGAAGGGATGGAGAGAAGAGACAGAGAGAAAGCCTGGAGGGAAATGGGCCGAGAGAGTAAGAAAAAGAGATGAGAGAGAGAGAGAAAAAGAGATAAAGACACTTAGAGAAAGACAGACAGAGAGAGAGATAGCGAAAGAGAGAGAGAGAGAGAGAGAGAGAGAGAGAGAGAGAGGGTTGCTGCAGGCCTTAGTCTCTGGCATACCTCCTGTGAGGACGTCAGCACTGATCTTGCATCCGCCTGATGGATCTGCTTCCATTGACATTCCTCCATCTCATCAGCATAAAACTGACAAACAGGCAGAAGAGAGACAGAGAGAGAGAGAGGGAGAGAGGAAAAATAATACACATCAGACTTTACTGCTCACATATGGCTGTTAAGTCTCTTTCCGTCCCTTTAATGGATGCCTTCATCTTTCGTAATACGTCAGAAAATCAATTGTGTCACGTCGCTGCCAAGTTTTGGGGCCAAGACCTCCATCATATTTACAGACTGGTTGCCCAGACAGGAGGCTCACTTGGAGCCGATGTGACTCAGGTCTGTGGTTTCGGTCCGTGCCAGAGTTTGCAGATATCCGTCTCCAGCCACTTTGACAGCCATTGCGGCTTTGCAGCTCAGTCAATGGACTTGTGACCGCAGACACAAAGACTGATGATTGTTAAATAGTCAGTGATTTATTGTTCTAAACTGCGTATTTGTGCAGTTTTTCATGTCTTGTAGTGAATAAATCTGCATTTAGATGAATCATCGATCGCAGGACATTTTAAAACATCAGCTTTGTAAAAACACAATGCAAAAATATAGGCGACATGAAAAAGCGAAGTAAGGAGCTGCAGAAAGAATACATATCAGTACATGCATGGACAGAACCTATGCTACTTTACTTGAACAGTCCACACACAGAGACTTAACAGTTCATCTGCTTCAACATTAAGGTTCAGTATGTTAGTATTAAGATTGTTGTTGAATAGTTACTGGACATCACCTTAACCTTAACCATAAATTGTAGAATGTCAACAGACAGTTGGTTGATAATATGAGCATGTATAAGTGGTCTGTGGGCCGACTAAGTAAAATGCGACCAAAATACCTGTACTTATCAGCATAAGATTGGACACCACATATGACATTTGGAATAACCAAGCTCAAAGTATGATTAGTCACCATTGCATAATCATGTAATTCTGGTCATTATTTTCATGCAGAAGCTATTTGCAGGATTCCTCATATGCACACTGCTTTATTTGGGAACATTCTCACAGTGTATGTTTATGTGAAGACAAGAGAGAGAGAGAGAGAGAGAGAAAGAAAGAAAGATGGAGAGAAAAATCTTTATCACCATGGAAACTTTCAGTATTCTGGCATAGGCTTGCTTCCTCCTTGGCATGTGCAGAATTCAAACCACCAGGTATTCTAGTGCTTGCCATCTGTAAGCTCAGCGAGTCTACACATGGCGCCCGCGTGCTCGCCTGCCTGAAGAAGACGAAGGCGAGAGTGTCAGGCGGACACCCAGATCAGTCAGGGCTTCAGAGGAGAGCTCCTCCCATAGGTCTGCCTGCCCGGCCCGGCTCCCCGCAAAAATCCGCACTGAGACCGCGATTATCTATGTTCAGTTCAGGAGACGTGAAATAAGTCTATAATTCTCGTTAGCGGGGGCAAGATGCAACAAGACCTAATTTGACAGAACACGTTTAATGGATTGAGAACAAATCATTTATAATATAGTCATTGGAGGGGATTTGGCTGGAAAGTGGGAGCTCATAAAAAGGAAATACCTGTAGGACGGGAACACAGTTGGGAGGGGTGTGAGTGAGTGAGGGAGTGAGTGAGTGAGTGAGGGAGTGAATATGCAGTATTTGTTTACTCGGAGGCTTATTAAGGTCCGTGTGCGGGTGTGGAGGACTGATAAATTCTGCATTAGGACATGTGCCTGCACCGAAATCTGTCTCTTTCCATTCAAGGCGACAAAGCCTCCCGAAGAAAAACCATTAAAAAAAGAAATCGGTGAGCAATTTATTTGTCTGCGAGAGAAAGAGAGAGAGAAAGGAGACCTTATGCATTTTACTTTTTCTCTTCTTTCTGTCCTTTTTTCGGTCTTTCTTTCTTTCTGTCTTTCTTTCTTTCTCTCTCTCTCTCTCTCTTTCTCTCTCTGTCAGGCTCACAAAGCCATTTTCTCCTTGAGGTCCCAGCAGCAGGGAGACGCCTTATTAGCCAGACGCTGAGCGTTTACTTGCCCATGCAGTGGAGCTGAAATCAGCAGTGTCAGGACTCTCCTCCTCCATTTGCCATTGCCTCCATTGAGTAATTACCTCCATCATGGCTCTGGTCAGCCTCACAGACCCCCCCCCCCCAACTCCACCTCCACCGAGGGACTGAGATGAGTGCCATAAACCACCTGTCCCTTAAAGTGTGTGTGTGTGTCCCTTATGTGTTTGTGTGTGCCTCTTAATGTGTGTGTATGTGTGTGTGTGTCTTAAAGTGTATGTGTCCCTTAAAGTGTGTGTGTGTGTGTGTGTGTGTGTGTGTTTGTGTTGAAAAATAAAATCCAGCCTTGCAGTTGTGAAACACCTCAGTGTGTACTAAGCCTAGCGTGGCAGAAGGAGGCCTTTTGGCCACTCATTATGGCCAAATGCACACAAATGCGACAGGAGATCTGGTTATTACTGCTCCCGGGCTATAAACTCAATCTACCATGTGCTTTATTGAGAAGGTGTCTGGATGCTGCTGTCCAAAATGGCCCTGCACTCTTCTCTTAATGCTTGTGGTTATGTTTCAATAGTTCCAGTGGTCAAAACGGATTTCAATTTTGCTTCTGTTCCGTTGGTCTTCTTTGTTCCTGAAACTTCTGTAGTTGTGACCTTGCACAAAAGAATGAAAAGTAAAGAGTTTGGTAGGAATAGGCGTGGTGAATGTACAGTAAAGCCTTGGCGAGTACCTTGACTAAAGATTAAGACTCTACACATTGCCTGTACTGCTATTTCACTAGATTAGGGGTGTCAAACATAAGGCCCGGGGGCTAGATCAGGCCCTCCAGCAAGGTTGTAGCAGCACAGCTGTTACATGTACACTGAAGACAATGAGGCCTTGACTGGCGCTAAGAATGATTTGTATATCAAATCTATCATGACCAGATTTACCCCATCCAGCAGGTCTCAGGTCAGCTCTTTGCCTCTGATGAAGGCAAATTGGCAAATGTTTGTAAAAGCACTCAGTATTACAATGTAACAACTATATGTAGGTACCCACAAATACATAATGCATACATAAAGTACAATGATAGTACCTGATAGTACATGTTGTTACACAGATTGTACCACTGCACTTAATTAGGTAGGTACACTGTAACAGCGACACATTAAAATAAAGTGTTACCAAAAAACCTAAAATAAAAATATGCCAAAAACATGGAGATATGATCTAAAGAATAATTTGGAAAATTGGGCGAAGAAACAAATAATTATCACATTGTAAAAACGTAAAAAAATTCAGTTTCACTTGTTTTTCACAACAAAGCTGTTTGTTCCAGCCCCTGAGCCTGTGTTGTGAAGTGCAGTCTGAGACTCAGCCGTGCTTTCTCTTTAAGCTGCGGCAGACTGACTGTCTTCTGCATTGTAAAAGATTACGGCGGTGTCAGTGCGGAGGCTGGCTGGACGACTCCTGGGAGCTGGCTGCGCTTGGTGTCAGTCCAGACAGCAGGGCCTGGCGCGGCTTCCAGCCGCCTTTATGTTAATGGCATCAGGGGAGAAAACCGATTGTCCTTAAAGGAACGGCGGAATAAAATGGACCGTAAATGCCAACCATTGAGAGATTGGAAGAGATTGTCTGGAAGAGTGTGTGTGTGTGTGTGTGTGTGTCTGCGTCTGCGTCTGTATGTATAAGTGTGTGTGTGAGTATGTGAGTGCATGTGTGTGTAGTATGTATGTGTGTACGCGTGTGTTTGCGTGTGTCTGTCTGTGTGTGTTTGAGTATGCGAGTGTATGTGTGTGTATAAGTGTGTGTGTGAGTATGTGAGTGCATGTGTGTGTAGTATGTATGTGTGTACGCGTGTGTTTGCGTGTGTCTGTCTGTGTGTGTTTGAGTATGCGAGTGTATGTGTGTGTAGTGTGTATGTGTGTGTACGTGTGTGTGCATGAGACGAGACACTGGCTGTCTCAGCCACACAGCACCAAGGGAAAAGACTGAAGCGGTAATATCACCCCTCCTCACTCTCCTGCCTACCGGGGGTGGTTGGTATGATAGGCACTTTTACCATTTAGCTGTGGGGGTCGGGGGCAGGGGTACGATAAAAACAGCCATGAATCTAAGCAGGTGGGTGCTCTTTACAACTCCTGGAATTAAAAAACAAGAGGGGGACACAAAAGGAGGTGGGGAAAATGGCGCACAAATATTCTCTGTCTTTTGCTCGTGGGCTTTAATGGCTTCCTAGCAAGCCGTTTTATGCCCCTGCAATGACATGTGCCGCTGCGTTTAGCGCAAGGTAATAAAGAGGAAGCCTTCAGTGCTCTGTTACCCCTGTGTGGGAGGAAGGGAGTTAGCAGGCTGCACTGCTCCAGAGGGATTGGGCTTTCTGTAATCACTACCCACTGGTTAGTTTGCCCCCCCAGTAGATGGCGCTGTACATTTTTATGTGACATGTCAGCAAACAGTATATCTGGAGAGTAGAGTGTCAGGGGCATGCCTTCTGTAAACACTGAGGAGTGTTGCTGACATTTTCTTGATATCACACAGGCACACAGGATAACCATTTATTCAGCTGTAGCATTTTTTATGAAGAATGATGATACAATATTCTGGCTTATGCAAACCATACCTGCCTACCTGTCTATAGAGTGTGATAATATGTTAGAAAAGACAAGTGATGCTGCATATACACACACAAGTTAACACAGTATTACATACTAACATCAGAGTGTTCTATGTCTTTTCAGTAGCTCTTCTACAACCAGTAAGTCAATTCTTTATTTTCTTGTACTGCTCTATAAGTCTCTAGTGAAAGCTGGGACACATTGCTGGAGTTGTCACTACCAGAAGGCATCTAAATGTCTATATAATAATCAGCTAATACCTACTTCTCAGGTGGGCACTAATATCTATTTTGAGAGGAGCAGAAGAGCCGGCAACAAGCGCAGTCTTTTGCTGTTCTTGAAGAATCACTGTGTCTGTTTTTGAGGGGTTGGATAGTGGCTAATGCTGGAAAGTGTAAAATACATATGGACATGTGGATATAAGTATCATTTATAGTTATATATCTATATATATAACTATATAACTGTTATTTGCCATACCATACAATCATTTAGTGTCTGCTTCACAGAATTTTATAGAAAAACACTGTTTTAGCTCACTGCAGGGGGAAAGATGCAAATGTGATATGATGTTGGTTGAGGTCCTCAGTCAAGTCAATAGTTTATTGTGATCTCTTTTAGCCTTTCTTGATACTGGCAGAATCATCAACAACCACTGCTTCTTTCAAATGAATCACAAACTAATCACAAGCTATAAGTCACAAGTTATGAATCATAAACTAATCATAAGCTATGAATCACAAACATCTCATATTCGTGAAAACCTGAAAAAAAAATCAATAAAAAGGACCTGAGACAGTGCGTTGAGTAAATTTGTCTTGATAAGACTCCTTAAAATAAGTCAAAGTCTTCTTAAATTAAGTCAAAATGTTCTTTTGAGAGGGCGCTAGGTAAGTCTTTTCATACTTAAAACAATACCAAATAGATTTTTTAATCTTAATATAAGATTAATAACACTTGGTTAGAATTCATTTTTTGCAGTGTAATCATAAGCTATGAATCTCATATTCGTGAAAACCTGAAAAAAAAAATCAATAAATAGGACCAGAGACATATGTAGGAATCTTTTGGATTTGCATTACTTTAGTTTTAAGTCTTACTAACTCTGAGTCAGAATTTAAGGTTGCCAAATCTCACAGTTTCAAAATGATCAGTGGCCTAATTATGTGTGCTGTCAGAGTCGAGACATCCACAAATGATCCCTAATCTACACTAATGAGCTCTTTTAAGGGGATATGCTCAGAATGACTCAACTTGAGCTCAACGCAGCCAAAGCCAACACTAATGAATAACTCACACACCCAAAATCTCATGCTTACTTTCTACTGAATCCTATGTAGTCTCAAACGACACACAGGGATGCAGCAGCCAAAGCCACTATACTGTCTGCCTTCGCTCCCTGATTGCCTGTCCTTTAGGGCTGGTCAATGATGGCAAAAATGGTAATTTGAATCAATATGGGATCACAATCACGATCAATGATTTTGGAAACATTGTCAATTCCAAACCCACCACTGTAAACTTACCACTGTTGAGCAAAGGGATGCGTTGGATCCACAACTTATTGACGATTAATCGATTAAACGATTCCCCATTCCTTACAACCCTATTTGTCTCATTGATGTCAGTGATATACGGTTTACCATTTCAGCTTATGAAGTGGCCATGAAAATGTCTGCCAACATAGTGTCAGTGGCCGGCAAATGCTTCACGATGGCCACAGTAACTGAAACCCCTACAGTATACTGATTGGTCACACTGCTGCATGGTTGCAACTAGCCAATGGGATTTTGGCAACACAGTAGCAGATGTTAACTAGTGGAGAGTGATAGCTGAGGAGAGTGATGGGCTTGGGGTTGGAGAATGACCATGTGTTAGAACTGAACCCGGGTCCCCATGGTCGCTTGGACCGTCTGCACCACAGCTCTCCCTAAATGCTGGCCTCTTCATGTTTAAAATGATCGGGCAGAGGAATTTCATCAGTGTCATAAATGTTACATTGGGATCGACCATATTCTCTCACTACCCATCAAACGGAGGGAGGCCAACTCCCCTGGAGTCATTTGCTTTGACACACTGCAGTTTGGTGGGCTGTGCATACCTGTCCAAAGTACAGTGGAGATACGAGGATCTGTAGGATCTTGAGCTTGCTTTGATGGCTTATTGAACAGCCTTCAGCCTTCGATGCTTAAATACTATATGTAGTAGGGGTGTAAAGATTAACCGATACGTATCGGTATCCGTTTTTAACGTGTAAGATACGGATACATCGATACGTGAGGCCCCGTATCGGTATAAAACTGAAATGAACCGGTCGTTATATCGATTTACTTGTTGCGAATCGGTTCACAACCTTTTCTGCTCGCTCAGACTCTCATTTACGTTCCAAGCAGCGCGTCCCACTTCCTGTTTCGAATCTATACGTGGCACGGAATTGTGGGTAATGCAGTTCGTTTTTGGCTACATTCATTGCCCAAAGTTGTCAAATGACCTCATTACCCATACATCTACTGCAACTTAAGTACGTGAAAACTCGCAATCGGTCGTTTGTTTTACAGTTTTTACTCTTTTGTTTTTCAAAATCCAGCGCGAAATTAAACACTTATAGCAGGGCTGTACAGTGCGACATATATGTCACACATGCTACAAAAAAAATAGTTTGTGCGATGGATGATTTACCAACGTAGCACTGGTGCTACAGTATACAGTTTTGCTTATGGCAATACAATGCATGCGTGTGAGACTGACAGGGAGGCTACAGCAATTACCTTCTACTGTGATCAGTGCAACTGGCTACACCAGATGTGATAGCGGCGCGTAGGCTACGTAAAAAAAAAAAAAATAGACCCTTCTTCTGTTTTTGCGCGTCGCAAACGGAGCTCTTCGTTACGCGCCCGGTGTAGGCTCCCGGTGAAACGCTTGTTTGTTTGTTAAAGTGCGTATGTATAGATTACTTCTGTGAGAGGCTACTTTGATTTCAACTTAGTTGCAGTCTACGCGATTATATGTATCTACTACGTCTACTTGTTTGTAGGCATAGTATCCAAACAATCCAACTCCAAACCAAAAAACACCTTGCAAATTATCCTCGCGAATCAAACAAGTGATAGCTATGTTTAGCCTAAAGCGAAAGTATCTTCCGACCGGGCCGGGCTGAGGTGATTAGATTAGTCAAGCAGAGGTAGAAGTTTGTGGCAATCGCCTTGTTGCTTTGCATTTTTAATTTAGTTTAAAACGAACAACTTAACCAAACAGCACCGTTCACTTCTATCTGTCAAATATGAGCCCACTTCATGCGCAACAGTCTCGCTTAGTAGTGCTTAAGGGACCGTTCGTTATTTATAAACGGGATCACCGGAGGGATTTTAAGTGCTTCGATCAAAAGTTGCATGACCCTCCCCTGCCTGCTATATAATTTACAACGACCCTCTAGCAGCATTTTCAAGAATGACATGACCCTCCCCGGCAAATTGACGGTGTCTACCGCCGACGCTCTTACGCGCTATGAAAATACATCAACACATGCTACTGCCTTAAAACAACCTCTGCTTTCTGATCTTACACATCACACTTCACCAAGATGGTGGCCATTTCAGTAGATTTACTCACTAACATTGTTGTGGAAACACAATGGAAACTAAATGCACACTTCCTGCAACTGCATTAGCCTACTTGAAAAGTTACTCCTCTAGTAATTATTCACATGAAAAAAACAATAAAGCATTGAGACCATTCAACAAAGCACACTGGGTAATAACAAATTCAACACATGAACTTGTTGCTATGGACTCGTCTCTAGGCTTCCTCATTGTAAAGCTGCCGAAGCTGAACATTATCCAAAACTCAATTTCTCAGGCGAGCGTCAATTTGGGAGCTTGCTACACTCCTTCCTTCTCAAATGACTTGAAAAGGCCGTTTGCCCAATTTCACAAATAATCACAGGGACCGAAAAATACCTAACATGCTATCTTTTTCCGGGTTTATCATTTTAACGTTTCCCCGCTGTCCTGCCGTTTTAATATATTTTTCCGTAGAATATCCCATATTAGTGTAATACTCTCATAACATTAGTCCTGCATTCTGGCCTGTCTCTGTGTTGTCCTGTTGTTACCCCTTGCCCTTCCAGAGAAACAGATGTATTCAAATCATCGTTTTGCTTGCTTGAATGCGAACTCAGAGTGATTTAACCTAGGCCTATTTAACGACGTGGTTAACGACGTGGTTGTCGTGAGAGCACGAATTATTAGCGCTTGCAGTGTTCGGCCGTAGGCTATGCCTACGTGCGCACCTGCCAGGCTACTCAGCTAGACAAAGAATTCCCCCTGTATATTCACTCCAAGTTGGCCTACCATAACTTACCAACTACACTGTAGACCATAAACTGGCTATTTATATGACCAAATGTATTTGTTCAACTTTATGAAGCAGAATTACGCACTGCTACTTGGAACGTAACACATTTTTGTTGGCAGGAGAGAGAATGACAGCGAATAACAAATTGCTGGTTACCAATAAATACTATATATTTTTTTGCAAACAACAAAAACAGAAAGGATGGAGACAGCAAAGCTAGAGATGGGCAGGAACAAGGTCAATTGGTAGAAATGCTTGTCAAAACGTTAGGAGCTGGATGTGTGGATGAATGAAGCACAAGTATGCTTTAGGCTATGTTAAGCATGCACACAGTGTTTAAAGTTAGGCTACACGGTAAACTACAAGTAAACCAAAGTTAAATTGAGCTTTTTTAGGGCTGGATAAAGTTGACCAATTGGATATAGGCTGTTAGGCGTGAATAAAGTAGGCTACTTTGTTGCTCCAACCCTTCCAACGTTAATGGGGACGAATGTTGACATTTTCCATATTTTGCGTGAGAAACCCGGGAAATCACCCTTATTTTCATTGTTCAATGTTGACAGAGCTATGGAACGAAAGAGAACGTTATATGGCGACAGAAATCAACAATCAAACAAGCCACTTTGATTTTTTGCTGTTTTCATTAATACAAAAGATGGGTGACCCTCCCTTCTAGACAAAAAAAAGTTAGGTGACCCTCCCCTCAACAAAGAATAAAAAGACATGACCCTCCCCTATTTTCCTCCGGTGACCCCGTATAATAACCTATACAAGATCGGTTCCGAAAAAACCTTGGAACTGTCATGGATTGTTTTTTTGTTTTTACAAAAACACAACAACCAAATAACATATCATGCTGATAGCTTTTGTTCATCTCAAACACAATGTAGCCAGGTGAGATGTTTACAACTACATGACTGAACTGATTGTTTTTAGAGATTTTAGAGGTTTTATATCGATGCTACAGAATTTGTGCCTGGTGCTACAAAACTTTTAACCTCTGTAGCACCAGTGCTACTTGCAAAAAAAGTTAACGTACAGCCCTGCTTATAGCATTCCTAAACAGCAATGATAGTCTGTAGAGTAGCCTTACGTTTGATGAAGGGATTTCCGTAATGTTAAATAATAATTTGGCCCTTGCTGCTAAAACGATGCGCAAATTATTAGCCAATTATTTTGTTCATATTCACTCAGACTTGTGGCATTATAGGTTTCTGCATTAGGTCTACCGTTGGAACAAAATAAGCCCAGAGAGTTCATTGATATGTAGGCCTATTTTATTCTTGTAGGCTATATGAGAAAAGGCCAAGAGTGTCTTAAGCACTGTTTTATTTTATTATTATTTATTATTGTCTTACCTCAACAAGGCTACAGGTCCATGAAAACAATCAGATATTAACTCTATAAAATCTATAAAAATGTATTTTTATGTTGTATTTGGCTGCTGTGTTTGACTGAAATGTAGACTATTCTTTTTTCATTTCAATAGAGTATATGAAACAAACCTCAGTTTAGATAGTCATATTCACACATTTTTTTTGCCTAATTGACAACCGTGACCATGATAATTGATAATATAAAATGAATGTGCACCTTGAGCAAATGATAAAAAATCTTTCAGAATCTAGATGAATCTAGATCCGAATCGTATTGTCTTTTACAAGAGAGATTCACACCCCTAATATGTAGGCTATTCACTAATGCAAGCACTACTACAGCAACAACACCTTATAGGCATGCAACGACGTCTCAGTAAAAAAAAGAACACTTATGAAGCCACATTCTAATGCGTTAGGGTTGGCACATTCTAATGTCTATGGTTAGGGTTGGCTAATAGGGTTGGCACATTCTAATGTCTATGGTTAGGGTTGGCTCTAGGGTTAAAGTCAAAGGCTACTCACACCAAGTGGGAAACAAGTTTTAACAAAGAAACAAAGTTACAATGTGTTATTCTCTGTCATCCCACCAAAGAAAGAATATTACTTTAAATTCTTGAACTGTTACCTCTGTGTTAAACCTAACTTCTGATAGCAGCCTCTTTTACAACACATAATTGATAATGTGTGCTGTTCATTCCTCTGGCGTTGGGCAGATGATTCAGCCTGATTTATTTCATCGTGTTTGGGTGCCCGAGACTCGTTAAAAGCTTCGCAGAAGGTGAGTCGCTCGTGTTGGACAGCCATTGGCATTATTTGAAATATCTGAAGCAAAACATGAAGTCTTTAACAGATGTTCAACGGGTGCTTAATGGATGCTCTGCCTAATTAGCTCATTATTCATGAACTAATGTATTCCAAACGCAATCTGACACACTGGGATGAGTCCACTTAGTTGTTGCTTTCCTACTGCACAGTCTGTGTGGTGTCAGCCGACAAACAACAAGCCTGACGGTGGAGACACTCTGCAATGGCTGGGGTCAATGCCAACCCAAGTAGATAAGTCTTCACAGATATTTACAACAACAACAACAACAAATAAAGGCATGCGATTTAAGCTCTATGAAATGTATTAAAGTCAGAGATGAATAACCCTGCTAAATAAGGGTTCCTCCTGGCCATACACACACACACACACACACACACACACACACACACACACAGAGATGTATATATATATATATATAGCATGAGGTATTCTGTGAGTGGTTTATTAACATGAGACACATATTGAATAAAACATCTTTTTTTACCATTTATAAACTCATTTGTGGGTCATTTTGCATGTTCAGTTCTCTCTTCCTAACTGATGTTTGAACAAAGAAGAAAGACGTCTTTTGAACAATTTTCTGTTTATTTTTCTGTCTCCCATGTGTTTATATATTTATTTTGGGCTGTGCCTTTTCGAGCTTGGCTTAATTAGTGGGTAAATGTTCTTTGAGATGAACAAGGTTATATGCAAAACATCTGAGCCGTTTTCCTTTTGAGACTTTGAAGGCGAATGTTGGCAATCAATATTAGTCAAATATAATTTCCCTATTTAGACAGAACTACCTAATCAAACCCTGCTCCAGTGTAGAATGAAATTCAAACAGGAATGTACCGTTCTGTCAGTAGCAGTGAAGAGGTGCACATTCCTTCATCCGTAGATTACACAAGTAATTTACAGACTCATTAAACATGCAACCTTGCTGACTTTTTCTACACTGGGAATTATCTAGACTCATAATGACACATAGCTACCTTCTCACTGTCCTGAGATGGCCTGTATAATCACAGATGATAAAACGTCAACAAAGCCCAAATCAAAGATCAAATTCCAGATTAGACTCAATAACACAACTTAATGCAGACAAATTTATTGTTATTTTTGAACTGAGGTTAAAAGCATGATTTGTCACTAAGTGGACACGATATTATGAGAACTACAGTTTGGGTTTCACACTATGTTGGGCACAGATGAAGGCACATAAAGCACAGCCACAACAGAAGCCCTCCTTCCTCAGTCTCTGCTCGCTCTGAGAGGTCCCTGAGCCCCCTTTTGGAGTAATTCCTGTCTCCACTTGTTGTTTTTAGAAGGATATTTATGGTCACATTTTACTGCAGGTCTCATTGACTCCTTTGCACCTGTTAGAGAGAGAGGCTCAGGCCCGAGTTTCACACGACGCTGGCGCAACGGCGACGACGGCGGCGATGGCGAGCGATGGTTCCGGTGGAGTGAGGTGAGAAGGACGAAAGTAAGGAGAGATTTCATGAGGCGGGCAAACAGATGTTTACCGGGGAAGAGAAAACACATCCCCCTGTTTCTCCGGCACGGGACATTTGGCACCCCGACGTCCTCATTACTCATCGCTCCAAGCTCTCCAATAACAAGGGCAGGTAGGGGACACTGGTTGAGCACATAATCCACCGAGGAATGCATAATATATCACAGCACTGCTCGCTAACGCTCAGATCATCACCATCACTGGCCTCTGGGCCAGAGCAAATGGCCGTGGAGGAAGGGGATCGCATCCACATGAGAGGCAGACTCTTACTTATTATGGCCAGGGGTGCTATTGAGATAACATCTGCTGTCCCACTGCTGCTTTTTCAGAGACTTATTCAGAGACGAGAAGTGTCACTTTGCAAAATAGACATTTTGTTTATTGAGATGTGTGAAAATATTTGCTTAAAATTTTTATCTTTTTGTTTGTCTTTATCATATGGCTAATATAGCAATATATTGTCATATGTACAATCTAACTATATATGGGAAAGTGGCAGAGTTGACTGGAAGTGGGTTAGACCAGTTAGCCTATAGCTCCATTTTAGCTATAGGCTAGCTATTAGGCTAACAGGTATAACCCACTTCCAAGCCAAAAGCATCCTGTGAAGAGATAGATTGCCAATCATCTCTTTCTGGCCTTAAGTGAATAACTACCACTCTGGTATAGAAAACATCACATATTTGAGCCAGGATCTCCCTCGATTCAAAAATTATTTTACAACCCCATCCTTCCTTGTCAAATATTAGCACACTGGGAAATGCCTGTGTCAATTACCCCCGAGATCCTCCACTGCAGATACAATGCATATTCTATCAGTGATGCCTGTGATTTTGACTATGATGAGAATGTAGCGCGAAGTACCATTATCAGAGCCTATTTGCCTAGAGATGCTGCTTGTCAGGACTGGTTTCATTTGCCTTAACTGATCCTTCATGCCAGCCCCACAGTCAGACTCTCAGCCTGGAAATGGGCTATCTTGACAAGAGTGCCATCGTTCTGTATAGCATCACCTCCGAAGACATTAAAAGGGGCCATTTATAGGAAATGAAGGGAAATGGGCCAATTAAACCGTTGAAGAGGGGCAGATATTGTCAGCTGTTTCTGGTGGCAGTGACTGTGCCTTGGGGAGAATGCAAATAGCCACGTGTTGTGTGCGCACATGAGATATGTGAGACTGTGTGTTTGTGTGTGTGTGTGTGTGTGTTGTGTGTGTGTAAGTCCCATTACTGGAATGAAAAGAGCAATAGGATTTATATCTCCGACTGCTTGAATGCTTTTAAACACACACACACACACACACATACACACAGGAATAGACAGCCATATACTTGAACATGCATATATTACACCCATACATATGTGTACACACACACACTTACATTCAACATGTACACACACCTTTTTCCATATATGGCCCTATAGTAAGGAAAGAGAGCATTATTCTTGTTTTCAGTTCTTGTAATGGATATAGTACAACTCTTATATCAGCTTAGATATCTCTTCTCTTTTGAATTATCACATAGCTAGACTTGTATTTGATTTTAGTTTTCCATTTATTGACATGATTGAGAAAAGATTTCCCATTGTCAAACTATGCTAACTAACAAATAATTCTAACTAGTAAGCGTAGTGCCCCTGAATAAGGCACCTAACCTCGATTTGCATGACATGAGCAATCAGAACACTTTGAATGTCTTCATCGCCATGATTTGTTGGTCAAATTCTTGACATCACTGGAAATCTTGTTTTATGGCCTTTCATGATAACACAATATGCTGTGGAGGTTCACATGTGGTTGGTCACCTATGATTTCCCATGTAATCTACTTCAGTTTATTACATGTTCATTACAAGTTAATTCAATGTCTCAATTCCAGTCAATTAAAAACAGGCACATTCTGTGTTGTGGGGTCAGATGAATGATTAACCTGGTTCATTTCTAATAGATATGCGCTCCTCAATAGAATACCTCTTCCTTTAACAGCCTTAGGTGGTGTGGTTTATAAAGCAGTGAGTTGCTTTGTTGAAATGTGTATAACATAGTAATAACAGAGTTGTTAACAGGGTAATAAGGTGAACCAGGGACTGAAGGGGGTTTCATCTGAGTCACCACTCCTGTCCAGAGGTGCGTTCAAACTCTTTGAACAGAGGCGAACTTTCAAAGTGAACATGTTTGTATAAACATATCAATTTGAAAGATTTTCTGAGACATTCCATCTCAATAGTGACTACCTCCTCATACAGTTTTACCTCCTCCTAAAGAACTACCTCCTCAAACTGTTTGCGAGTGTTTGCGAAAACTCAAGAAAATTGTTTGCAAACGTTTGAGAACCTTAGGTGTCACACTGCAATGCAGACGTTTAGTAGTCAACATTGGCTGGAAGAGGTCTTAAAATCAGTTAATCTGGGCACATACAGCAGTGTGATCCCTTGATCTATTCCCCTGGTTAAGTCACAGGAGGATTGTGTACCCAAAGCCAGGGGAGCACTCAGAGCTGTGCTACACCTTGGAGTGTGTGTGTGTGTGTGTGTGCGTGTGTGCGTGCGTAAGTGTGTGCATGAGTGTGTGTGTGTAAGAGCAATGAACAGCCTTAGCCCCTGGAGAACATGGTTGAATGCATATATTGAATGTATATTATGCTACCCTTCAAATGGACTTACACAACTATGCGTGTCTCCATTTATTATAACATATACCACTTCATAAGGACACTCCTCGACCTTGGCAAAGCCGTTGCCTCGCACTGCCAGCTGAATTACTTTTTAATCTTTTTACCCATAATGCCCTGCTGCATTATCAAGAATCTGGTCTGAATGGATCTGCTATACAGAAGTACTCAGCTGAAGTACAGATATCACTCAAAAACAGATGAAAAACCTATGAAGCCTCTTTAAACAAGAAGAGATCACGAAAAGTTATTCTGAGGGCATGGACAAGTGTGAACTACTCCTCTCACTCCTCTCTCTCTTTTTCTCCCTCCCTCTCATTCTTGCTCTCTCGCTCTCACTCTCTCTCTTCACCCCCCTCTGTCTCAGTACACACAGAGGAGCCTGGCTCTTTCATTTAAAGATAGCTCCCCTACTATATTTTCTTACAAACCATTTTTCCTCCTCTGATTAATAGACCAGAGAGAGGAAAACAGTTTTAATTAGAAAAGAAAATCTATTATCTGCTCCTCGGGATAATTTGTTCCAACTGCGAAAGCTATTAGGGTACAGGAGTGTGAGGTATGAAATGTGGTTACCTACAAAGAAAGGCTGTATTTTAATTAGTTGTTAGTAGGGAACGGATCCATTTTTCATAGTCCTTATTTCAAAATACACCCCTTTCATTGCCTCCCACCATGAAAGAAAGGACAAAAAATACATCAACATAAGAAAACAAACAACCCAAAGGAACAAAAAAATGCAGACAATTTTCACAAAGAGTGGACTACACTAATACAGAGCTGTTCTAATTTGAGAGAGATTAACAGTAATTACGAAGGATTTTTATAAAGTTAAGGGTTTTCATGAAAACATTATTACCACTTATATGTATTAGTATTTCACCGGCGAGAGAGGCAATGCATTGTGGAGTTTAGAGTAATGAAGACAATTTGTGGGGGGAAACAGATGGTGGGTGGTGATGTTCGCGTTGACAGGTAGCATGCTGTCAATGCTTGGTGTTGTTATCATACAGAGAACAGCAGCTTTGAGTCTTAATTGGGACCCAGAAGGATTTGGCTTCAGAGCTGGGTGTAACGGTAGAGGAAGAGGGGCGCTTAGACAGGGGAGCAGACAGAGCCGGGTATTAAAGAGAAACGTACATCAAAAACTCACCAGCTGGCCTAAGAAGAGGAAAGGACCGACACGATGGATGCATTCTTATCCACCCCCCACCCCCCACCCAAGTGTCGTGTGCATACATAAAGAGCCAGAAATGTGTATGTGTGTGTGAGTGAGAGTGTGTGTGTGTGTGTGAGAGAGAGAGATAGTGTGAGTGTGTGTATGTGTATTTTCCCAGATTTTTCCAGCTGATAAAAATAGATTTCCCCCTGCATTTATATATTTATTTGTTCCTCAGAGCGACGCACGACTAATGTTACTTCAAAGTTCTTCAGCTAATGCCCAGAACCTCTCTAATTTTCCTCCCTGAATATTAAGAGGCTTTCTCTGGCCTCTTCTCTCCACTCTCTCTCTCTCTCCTTTTCTCTCCTATCCTCTCTCTCCTCTCTCTTTCATCCCTCTCTCCTCTCCTCTCTTTCTCTGTCCTGATGGCGGCTCGGCGCTGAGGAGGCTCTTGAAGGGGAAGGTGAGCGCTCTTCATTGGGTCTCCGCAGAAACACCCTCTCAGCCAATCCAGTCCACTTCAACATGATGGCGAGCTGTAAAGGGCCTCATGTTTACACATGTTTACCGTGCCTGAGATGTCCACAGCCGATCCTTTAAAAGCTACGACATTAGGAAACAGTCCTTCTGACTGTCCCAGCTCCAGAATATTTGACATTTACATTTATTCATTTAGTGCAAACTTTTATCCAAAGTGACATACAAAATGAGGAATAAGATTCAAGCTACACTGCAAACGAGACCTTAGGTAGCTAAAGAAATGCTACTGCTGGAGGATGAGAGTGCAGAAGTTGAAATGTTAGTCAGAGTGCTGTTGAAGGAGGTATTGGGAGGAGGAGAAGGTGGTAGAAGGAAGCAAAAGGAGTGGTTGGGTAGGAGAAAGCAAGGGCATGTAAGTACCTGTTAGTTGTGTGGGGTTGTCAGATGCGGTTGTAGAGGAGGTATTCTCGGAAGAGATGGGTCTTCTAGAGCTTCTTGATGACTAAGATGGATGCCCCACCTCTGGTCGCACCTGTTAGGTCATTCCACCAACAGGGAACCACAAATGAAATTGGCCTGGATCGCAGACTATGTATGGGCGGCAGTGTCAGACCATGAAGGACCGCAGTGGCCGAGGGGTAACATAAACCTTGATAAGAGCATTTAAGTAAGTGGAAGCAGAGCCAGCCATCCCTTTGAAGCGGAGCACTAGTGTCTCGATTTTGATGTGGGAGGCGAAGGGTACCCAGTGGAGCTCAATGAACAGTGGGGTAACGTGTGCCCTTCTTGGTTCATTGAAAGCCAGACGCGCCACCGTGTTCCAGACCAGCAGCTCAGAGGTCAGTGTGCAGTGTTCGAAGGGTGTTATTCCGCCATGGACTGGTCAGGTTGATAAGGTTTTGGTGGATATTTAGAGCGTATTTGGATGTACTTGATTATTTTCAACTGCTTGCAAAAACCGTGCATGTGTTTGTGATCTTGAAAATGCTCCGCATGCAGTTCTGACCTGAAGTATATGTAGGCCATGCTTTATGAAGCGACAAGGGCACAGTTATAAGACAATAAACTGTAGACCTTACGAAGACGTGACATAATTTAATTGGCTGCTTTTTTTCCCTTCACATCCTCGAGCCATTTTCTAGCGAGCTACGGATAAAATAAAAAAGCCACTGGTGTGACCTTATTATTGAGGTGGAAAGTGCCATGACTGTTTGTTTTCGGACCATATGGCTTCATTAGTGGCATAATGACCTCACAGCCCCAGAGAACTATTTGCTGCCCCTAGTGGCTATTTAGCCACTCACACTCTAGATAGCCCTTCCACACTCCAATTAGTCGACGCACAGAACAACAAATAACTACCCAAAGTGTTGGAGAGTTGGTGTGCGCTGTGCTGTGCTGCTCAGTGCTCAGGTCTGCAGCGATAAAGTTGCCATGACATCTGGTGCTTAGAGAGAACACTGTAGGAAATGCAGAGGGGGGACCTTCAGCCTAATGGAGGTGGACTGCAGCTGGGTTACTTGCACAGGAAGTAGCCAAACAGGAAATATAAATAGCAAATGAGAGAATTAGTTCCTGATGCGGTTCATTCTGCAAAGCATCTGGCTCAGTTGAGGGCCTGCACTGGTTCAGAGTTGCAGTCTTTTGCACATATTAAAACTGTAAGGATCATTTGTTTGCTTACTGCCTGTAACACAACAGTGAGCAAGGAGTGTGTTTTTACACTGGTCTAGGCTCTCGTAAGAATATGGTGGCATGGTGTCATAATGGGGGCGGTCATAATGGTGGTGGACAATAATGTGGGTAGACTGAGGCTGTCTTACTGGCATTGAGAAATGAGACAGCTCCAGATGGCATCTGATGCAGGCCTGATTCTGGCCCAGGTTAGGGTCAGACAGTCTGGTGTCTGGCCAGACAATGTTGACTGGTTAGCTTTTCTCTGGGTAGCCATTCAGAATGTAAGTACAGAAATGACAGGTCTGGCCCAACTGAGGTGAAGACAGTAAAGAAGGTGTTGCTATGGTGCCAGTGATGGAATCTGGGAATTAATGTCTGAAGAGCAAACTGGCAGTTGATTCTGAAGCCTGAGAGGCTCGGTCCGGTCCAAAGCCTAATGTCTGGGGGCTGGTGTCTTTGAGGAAGGGTAGCGGTGGTTCTGCCTAATAGTGTGGGGTCAGCTGTGGGTCCACAGGCAGACTCTGTCTGTCTGTCTAAGAGGAGGGGAAGTATGGTGGTATTCTCAATGACACAAACATATAGACATCACCAAGGCCCGAGAGAGAGAGAGAGAGAGAGAGAGAGAGAGGAGTGTGTATGTGTGTGTGTGCTTGTGTGTGTGTGTGTGTGTGTGTGTATTATTTGGCAGCAGTGTGCAGAGACAAACACACAGCCACACACACACATGTACATGTGTGCTTGTGGGTGTGTGTAGCGTGAACTCTCCAGTGTGATGATACACATCTCATTTGAATTATTAATGAAACATTAATTAATGCATGTTTTAATGAAAATCAAATCACTCTCCATTACACACGATCCGATCTGCATCTTCAGACCCCATCAGACTCCTTGCTTCCTACCTGTCTGCAGCGAGTGGAGAAAAGCTTTCTGAGTGTAAGGTCCAACTCCTGGACGCTGCACAGCAAGGTGAATGTCTGCCTGTTCAAGGAGAACAGAGAGAAAGAGAGAAAGAGAGGGAGTCCTGTGTTGGGTATTTGCATCTCTTTACCAGAGCTGACGATGCGTGCTGACAGCTCAGCCGCAAACATTTGAGATATTTGGAGATGTTATCTTCCAAAGTGTATTGCTCGCCTGTGGAGGTGCACTCTGCAGAAGCGAAAGGGGAAGTAATGGCTTTGGCCTTTGCCCTCTGTGTGGTTCTCCTGTGCTGGTGATAAATGGTGAGGCAGGGAGAGAGATCATTTTCACATGAAGTGTAAAAACAACAAACACCATGAAGGAGAGAAAGTTATCTACTCTTCTCACAGAAAAGACTTTCTATGAAGGTTGTATTTATAACGCCCTATGAATGCATTCATAATGTTTTATAAGGTGTCTATAAAGCATTGTAATGCTCATTATTACCATCTATATGTATTCACAAGTCATCATAGCCAACTTCATGATGCATTATGACAACTAATTATGAATGATTATAATTTTAATCTGAATAATGCATTATAAATATTTCAAGATCTGCCGACTCACTTGTCAGTTTTATGATGCATCATAACTACTTCTCCCTGCTAAATACGTATAGTGATGCATAAAGAGTTTTGACTTCTACTGTAGTCCTATATATCTATAGCTATAATAATATGTAATAAAGTTATAATAATTTATACATCTCCCTACAGCACACAATTATAAACAGCTATGCAATATCATAAGTGTTATTTGTCAGCTCTAAGTAAAGTGACAAGAATATGACCCTATCATTAACAGATATAAGTTCACTGAGTAGTTAAAGGGTGCAATGAACTAAGTACCGAGTCTGCCATCTTTACTCCATATGCACAATATTATAAATTACTATGTTAATGTCATAGGTGTTATTTGTCAGCTTTAGGTAAAGTAGAGCAAATGATATATATATATATATATATATATATATATATATATATATATATATATATATATATATATATTATAGAAATAGATATAAGATCATTATAAACAAATATGAGGCAAAATGAAATGAGAGCCTGAACATAAAGACAAAAGGAATGCATTTAGTTCACTTTATTTTCATTTAAATGAAATTACACAAACACAAGTGGCACGGCATAGTCCTATATTTTGTGGTGGTGGTTATTTTTGGAATAAAACTCACAATGCCACTGAAATCTATCTTATGAAAGATCGTTCGAATCAAAATAGACCTTTGGTTTAAATGAAAATAAAGTGAACTAAATGCATTCCTTTTGTCTTTATGTCCAGGCTCTCATTTCATTGTGCCTCATATTTGCTTATAATGATCTTATATCTATTTATAACAACACCTCATTTGCTCTACTTTACCTAAAGCTGACAAATAACACCTATGACATTAGCATAGTAATTTATAATATTGTGCATATGGGGTAAAGATGGCAGACTCAGTACTTAGTTCATTGCACCCTTTCATTATTCAATGAACTTATATCTGTTAATAATAGGGTCATATTCCTGTCACTTTACTTAGAGCTGACAAATAACACTTACGATATTGCATAGCTGTTTACAATTGTGTGCTGTAGGGAGATGTATAAATTATTATAACTTTATTACATTTACTTATAGCTATAGATATATAGGACTACAGTAGAAGTCAAAACTCTTTATGCATCACTATACGTATTTAGCAGGGAGAAGTAGTTATGATGCATCATAAAACTGACAAGTGAGTCGGCAGATCTTGACATATTTATAATGCATTATTCAGATTAAAATTATAATCATTCATAATTAGTTGTCATAATGCATCATGAAGTTGGTTATGACGACTTGTGAATACATATAGATGGTAATAATGAGCGTTACAATGCTTTATAGACACCTCATAAAACATTATGAATGCATTCATAGGGTGTTATAAATACAACCTTCATAGAAAGTGTTACCAAGAAGGGTAAAACTGTTCTGAGCATGAACTGAAATAAAAATGCAAGAGATGAGATTATCATCACAGAAAGTTAAGATGAGAGCCAAGTCTACATTCAAATCTAAGGATTTTAGTTCATTTACATTGTGGTACATCCCGATTGACGTTTTTTTTTCTGATTTGCGAGCTCAAAACAAATGAATATTTCATGTGGTGGAAGAGTTATCAGTCATGAAATGAAATCATCTGCACGAAATGCACGCTGCCTTAATTAAATCAGATATCATTTTGATGTCATTTAAAGGGTATCTATCATAATGAAGGCATTAGCAAAATTGTGAAATACCATATAATTGCCCTAAATTGAGGGCCAGGTTCAGTGACTTATTACAAATTACAACGTTAGACAGCCAATTAAAAATAACCTCAGAAAACAGGAATATGCAGAAGTATGTTTTTAAAGCCTGACAGAGTATGTACCATTGCACTACAGTATGTGCCACTATATATACATATCACTGTATGTCTCTGCAACATCCTGGTAAGGCCAATAGCAATGGAACCTTCCACGTCAGAGCACAGGATTTTGTAATGATTTTATCAAAAAGAAACATGTTGGAATTCCTGTCTGAAAACGATCAAGCTAACTGACTAACAGCTGACAGATTTGCCTCACCAACAACATCAATGGCACAGCTGGAACTGGTAAATTCAGATAATCTGGTATTTGATGTTTTTTGGTCATATATTTACCCTCGCCCCCTGGTAGGTGTGTCTGTTCACACAACTTCAAAAGAACTTGTTCGATGTATATCAAAACATTTTCCAAGGCAGAGGGTCATCATATCTCGGCCCTTACATGATCATCCGGATCCATCTCAGAATGCAGATTGTGGATGGTGGTTTCACCTGGTTAATATTGCTCTTGTTTCTCTCCATCTGATTTTCTTGTGAGGTTTTCAAACTGGATCACAAAACTACATTTACATGTATTAATTTAGCAGACATTTTATCTATGCATTTTTATGCAGTCTCCCCAGAGCAACTCGGGGATGAGTGCCTTATTCAAGGGCACAACAGTGGAAGCAGGGAATTGAACCCAAAACTTTTCAGGCTACTGCATTCTAGCCAAGCTCCTTAGCCACTACGCTACCACAGCCCCAAACTACAGACAGTAAATGGCCTGGGTGAGTAGTGGGAATCAGAAGTGTGTTTCCTCACAATATACAATCAACCTGAATTTGAACTTTGAATTTAACTGCCAACAAACAAAAAATGACCATAAGAACTTGTGAAAGCATAACATACATTGCTTCGCATAACCTACCACACCTGTGTTAACAATTTAGCTGGAGGATACAGATGGGAAAAAAAATAAAACAATAAAATGAATGAATGAAACACTTAAAGTTCAGCAGGAGCCGCTAATAAATAGTTAGCAGGCTTTCAGGGCTAGCCTTAATGGCAGTAATGGGGAGTTGGGGGTAGCAGTCGGTGGGGCCATTGTGTCGCTGTGGCGGGGCCTGTGATTAGCCAGGCTGTGTGTTGACTGCAGAGAGGCCCCCTGCCTGGACTCTCTGTGAGCAGGGGAAGCCCACCACATCATTACACTGACTTGTTTTGTCATGGAGGTAGACACAGGGTCTCATTAGAGCACCAAGTGCTTCAGAGACTCACACTCGCTCGACTCTCTCTCTCTCTTTCTTTCTCTCTCTTTCTCTCGCTGTTTACTGAACCAATAGGAGATTCTCATTCCTTGGCCCTCTCTCTTTCTCTCTCTCGCTCTATTTCCTTGGTTCCCCTCTCTTTCTATCCTTCTCTCCCTAGTCATAACTCCCTCCATGACTCTAATTCTGTTTCACCCTATTGCTTTTTCTCTCTCTCTTTCTTTCGTTCTACCAATCACTCTATCACTCCTGGGCCAGACTATGTGTCCATATCCTACCCCCTTCCCCCCTTCAGTGCTGGCTCTAACCGTGAGGTTCCACACTACACATGAGACCATAAAAGAACTATTGTTTAGATTCATTATGTCATACAGAATATTGGTGGAGACACAATGAAACATGGCTTAGGTATATGGTAAGCCTTTTGGCTCAAGATGTCTCTGGCAAATAAAACCGTTTGACCGGAGCTATTTTGTGAGCAGATTTATCCATTTTTCAATATTGCGAGGAGGTATTTCTGATCCAGTGCCCATCTCAGAGGACATGTTGATGTGCGAGGCTTTTGTTCATTATCTCTTTCTTTGTGTTTCCTGTTTTGATGTTTGCTTGTCAGGTCGCGTCGGGATGCCAGTGGCCATCCTGCTCGTCCTCCACCTCACGTCCGCTCAAACGGACGTTTTTTCCCTCTTAAAGGCCGTTCGCCCTCTAAGACGTCCGCCCGCCCGACTTGTGTGTGTGTTCTTCAGATGCCAGCCCTCTCCGCTGGCATGTCCCCACAGCTCGGGCTTCTAGTGCCCGCCGAGCGCCTGTCTGGCAGCCAGGGAACCCGCCGACCGGACAGATGCCTCCAACATCATTACCCGTCCCCGCTGTCAATTATCTGCACAGTGGCACGAGCTGCAGACACGCTCTCCAGACTAAGGATGCAGTGTGTGTGTGTGTGTGTGTGTGTGTGCGTATATGTGTGCATGTATGTGTCTCTGTTAGTTTGTATGTACCGTATGCATGTGTACAAATGTATGTATATGTGTCCATCTGTGTGTGTGTGTCTGTGTGTGTGTATTTATAGGAATGTCTGTTTATGTGTTTATGCAAGTGTGTGTGTTTATTTGCTCGTGTCACTGCACTGGAGTGTTGGATTCTTCATCACCTGTGGAGGACAGGACGGTACCATGTGATTTTGTTTTTGGGGGAGGGGGGGACTGTTGATGGTGGTGCAGTGATGAGGTTGGCTTGTCCGCCTCCCCCCAACCTCAGCTGACAGTGATGGGCGTGTGTTGGGGAAGGCGAGTGTCCAGTCAGCGGCTGTTTCACGCCAGATTAGCCCTCCTGTGGTCAATTTGCTTTTCCTAATGTCAGGTCCCCTCCGTTTGCCCCGGATCCTGCGCCAGCTCTAGCTCCCGTTGCCTAGCAACGCCGGCTGCAACCAGGAGGCCCATCCATGCATGCAGAAGCCTCCACCTGCCGCGCCGCACCGAGCCGGTGATGGAGTGTGTGTGTGTGTGTGTGTGTGTGTGGGGGGGGGTGTGTGTTTTGGGGCAGCGAGATGGGGGTGCTGTGTGAACTGCCTCCAAACGAGCTGCGTGATGTCTGCTTGCTGCAGCACGGGAGTGAGGGAGGGGGAGAGGGGGGGGGGGGTGTCCGGAACATTCTCTGGCAGGAGCTCCTCTAAAGCAGATTTCCACCGTCCCTCTCCAAATCAGCAGCGGTGGTGGTGGAGGTGGTGG
>NW_027468576.1:11161754-11186754 GCF_046254945.1 Alosa pseudoharengus | reverse complement strand
CCCATGATCCCTCTCCATTACCTCCCTGGAGTGTGTGCCATGCATGGCAGTAGCCCTGAATGAAGTAATTACGAGAGCTACAGCGCTCGGCGCTGTAGGCTACATCAGCTGGCTTATGAACCATTTAGATTTCAAGGTTTGTTAAATCTTACCTTTAGGATGGTCATCTCAAATGAATGGCCTTTCAGAACACCCTCATCAGAGATTCCCACTGGCCGCTTTAAGTGTCTCGGCCCCTCCGCACTCCCACTAATCTGCACTGAATTCGGTGCGAGGAGCGTGGTGCTGAAATCAAATGGACTGCTGCGGCTCGCCTCCCCGCAACATTACGGACTGAGGGGGTGCAGGGGGAGAGAGAGAGAGAGAGAGGTAAGGAGAGTGGTATGGAGAGAGAGAGAGAAGGCGGGAGAGAGCGAAAGAGAGAGAAATCTGCTCACCCTTGTCACTACTATAGAGTTTTTTTTCGTTTGAGTTTTATTGGACTTGCAGGAAGAGGTGAAAGAAGGAGAAGGAGAACAACTTGAAAGTTTGGAAGTGCTTAAGTGGAAAGACTATACTTGTGTGTGTGTGTGTGTGTGTGTGTGTGTGTGTGTGTGTGTGTGTGTGTGTGTGTGTGTGTGTATGTGAATATGTGTGTGTGTGTGTATGTGTATATGTATGTATGTATGTGAATATGTGTGTGTGTACTGTATGTGTGTGTCTGTGTGCATGAGAGTGAATGGCTGAGTGTGCGCATTTCAGTGTATGAAATGTATGTGTGTGTGTGTGTGTGAGCGTGAGCATGTGTGTGTGTGTGTGTGTGTGTGTGTGTGTGTGTGTGTGTGTGTGTGTGTGTGTGTGTGTGTGTGTGAATATGTGTGTGTGTGTTTTTGTGTGTGTGTGTGTGTGTGTGTGTGTGTGTACGTGCTCATGTGAGGGGCTATTTTCACCAAGCTGACAGGCACATGTAACAGTGAGCGGCCGGTCTGCCTGTGAATGGAGATCTGGCTCTGTGTCATGCCTGGCCCTGACGCTGGAATGAGGAGCGGGGATTCAGGAGACCTTTGAATAGGGCTTCTTGGCCGAGGAACACTGCTGTTGTCTCTAGCAGATGGCTGAAAGTGGTGGTGGTGTATGTGTGTGTGTGTGTGTGTGTGTGTGTGTGTGTGTGTGTGTGTGTGTGTGTGTGCGTGTCTATGTGTGTAAGTGTGTATGTGTGTGTGTGAGTGTGTCTGTGTGAGTGTGTCTGTGTGTGTGTGTGTGTGTGTGTGTGCGCGTGTGTGCGAGGCTGGAGGAATATCCAAGGCCGGAGCGGGAGAACCTGAAGAAGCTCCAGGGCTGCGGTCCTGGGGCTTTGAAACAGGCAGGGGCTTTGGCTGGGAGAAGCAGGGGAGAAATCTGGGAATGCTGCCCAGGATTGATGTTTACCACGTTAACTAGCAGCGGATGCTGCACGCTGAAGTCCACAGTCCTGTGACAAAGACTAAGCATTTTCCCTGACGTTTCCTAGATAGATGGACTTACTGTGGAATGGCGCCTGGCCCTGATGAGACGCAGACCAAGGGGTGGGTCCAAAGTCATCTGCTTTCCGTGCTGGAAACGCATCACTTGAGTGGCGCCTTCCCCAAGTCTGACTTGTGAACTGGGATAAAAGAGCAGTGATTGTGGCACTTGAAAAGCAGAACCAAGAACCAGGAAGAGGTGAAGTGGATGATGGGAGAGGAGGGGGTGGTGGTACAGAGGAGGAGGTGAGAGTAGAGGAGAGAAGCGGAAAGCAAAGGAGAGAGGTGAGGAGAGGAGAAGAAGGGAGAGGAGAGAAGAGGAGAGGAGAGGAGAGGAGAGGAGAGGGGGGGGTTAGAGATGAGGGCAAAAAGGATGGGGTACGGTTAATGGAAAGGAGAGTGTTTGATATATGAGGATAAGAATAGTGGGAGGAGAGAGAGAGAGAGCAGAGGAAAGGAGGAGGAACATGGAGTAGAAGTAGAGTGTAGAGGAGGAGCGAGGAGGAGATACGAGACAAGAGGAGAAGACAAGAGAAGAGGGGAGTAAGGGAGGAAGTAAGGAGAAGAGAAAAGAAGAAAATAGATGAGAGGAGATGCGAGTAAGTGTGTTTGTGTGTGTGTGTGTGTGTGTGTGTGTGTGTGTGTGTACGTGTATGTGTGTGTGTATGTGTGTGTGTGTGTGTGTGAATATGTGTGTGTGTGTATGTGTGTGTGTGTGTGTGTTTGTGTTTGTACTGGGACTGGGAGCATGGTGCCTGTGGCAGCTTTTAGCTTTTAGCTTTTAGCTTTTAGCCCGGAGCAGAGGGACGAGCAGAGCAAAGCCAGTCCGTCTGTCTGGAACACACACGCCGGGCACAACCTTCTGTGCCCGTCCCCTGTCGCCTGTCCCCCTGTTCCCCATCGCTGTGCCTGGTGCCCGTCCTGCCTGCCCGCCGTGACAGAGAGGCACAATGAGAGGGGACAGCCAAGGGTGGCATATGGATTCCATTTTATTTTCTGTTTTTAGCTCCTGCACCTCCCCCCCAACACACACACACACACACACACACACACACCACCACCACTGCCAGCCTGCCCTTCCTCCCCATGTCACTAATAGGCCCCAATCCCCGAGTCACTTGCTCACAACCCCTCAGCTTCAGTTCCAGGAGAGGTTGCCTCAGCAGCCGTACAGACACTACAGATACTACTGACACTACAGACACTACAGACACTACTTACACTTCAGACACTACTGACACCACAGACACCACGGACACCACATACACTACAGACACTACTTACACTACAGACACCACAGACACTACTTACACTACATACACTACTGACACCACAGACACTACTTACACTACAGACACTACAGACACTACTTACACTACAGACACCACAGACACTACAGACACCACAGACACCACAGACACTACGGACACCACAGACACTACTTACACTACAGACACCACAGACACTACTTACACTACAGACACTACTGACACTACAGGCACTACAGACACTACTTACACTACAGACACCACAGACACTACTTACACTACAGACACTACGGACACTATAGACACCACAGACACTACATACAGCAAGTGTGCAAGGCCACAGTCTGGGATTAAGGGCATGGCATCAAAATCACTTTAAAAGCACTCATTTGTGGTGTAATCTTAAATTATAATTTACCTGGTGCACTTTCTGTATTTTCCATGTGCTTGGAAATACACACAACCACATTTTGTTGAAAACAGGGGCGTAGAGTATGGTATTTGGTTTCTTTCCTGTAGGGGCTAGATGAACAGGGCCATTATCATTGTTATTACATAAAACCATCACTGATATGCATAGCTTTGCTCATATTCTTTTTATCTTGTAGCAGGTGTTGTGCTCTGTAATAAAGTTGTGTGATAAATTGCAGTCTGGTATGGTATGTTGGGTGTAGTTTGGGGCAGGGTTGTGCTTTGAGTTGTGTTGCATTGCTTTGGGGTCTGTCATGTTGGGTTGTGGTGCAATGTGTTGTTGTGCATTGTACTGTAATGTATTGTGGTTGTTTGCAAAGTGCACTGTGGTGTACAATGGTTTGATGGGTTGTGAGTATTGTTTCAGCATTGTCAAAGGCATTATAAGGGAGAAGACAAATCTCCAAAGGTCTGGAGAATCTGTGAATTTTATAATACTAAACATGAAGTCATGCTCTGTATTATAAAGCTTCACATTGTTGGAAGTGGTGTAAATGATGTTTCACCTAATCTGAATGTTGTGTTTAATAATCCCACTGCTTCTGTTGACAATATAGCCACAACGCTAAATGTGGCCCATACACAGTCAGCAAGTAAACAAACGTTTTACTTATTTGAGTGTTTGGGGAACGTAGAGATCTTGGTCTTGGTCATGTCAGATTTCTGTGATGTACTTTTACTGTGTGACTGACCATTCTATAGAGTTACGAATCTCTCCCTATTCTTGTTATGGAGTTACAAATCTTCTAGGGGCATTACCAAGATGGCTGCCGAATGGCAAGACTTGTCTGTGGAGACTTTGGTATTGTGTGGCATGGTGAGCTTGTGTGAGGCTTGTGGTGTGATGATGTGGTGGTTTGGTGAAGTAGTCTGCTTTGCTGTACTTTAGTTGGGTGTGTTGTGTTGTGATGTGTGATGATGATAGTTGGTGTGTTGTAAGTTGGTAAAAAAAGTTGTGCCGTAGTATTATGTGACATATCTTGTGTTGTGATGTGGTTTGGTATATTTGTTGTTGGCTTGCTAGTGTGTGTTGATATTTGGTGTTTTATGGTTTGTTCTGAGTTGTACTGTGTGATGCGGTTGATGTGTTGTTGTTTGGTATTTTGTTGTGTGGTATGTGTTTTGGTGGTGTAGGGTTGTGTTTAGCATTATCTTGTGTTTTGGTGGTGTAGGGTTGTGTTTAGCATTATCTTGTGTTTTGGTGGTGTAGGGTTGTGTTTAGCATTATCTTGTGTTTTTGGTGGTGTAGGGTTGTGTTTAGCATTATCTTGTGTTTTTGGTGGTGTAGGGTTTTGGTTAGCATTATCTTGTGCTTTGGTGGTGTAGGGTTGTGGTTAGCATTAGTCTATCTTGTGTGGTGTGTCGTGGTGTGTAGTGGTGTATTGACATTCGGTATGATGTTGATGTGTGTATGATGTTGCTATGATGTTGTGGTTTTGTATGAGTTGTGCTGTAGTTTGATGTGAGGCATTGAGTTGTTGATGTGTTTTGTGGCGTGTGTCTTTATGTCTGGCTGGCTGTAACCAGTTAGCAGGAGTTTGAGAGAAGAAGAAGAGAGAGAGTGAGAGAGAAAGAGAGTGAGAGAGTGATAGAGAGATAGAGAGAGAGAGGCGCCAGACGGAGTGACTCATGTTCTCCTGCTCTTGTGCCTTGATGGGATTCTTGCCTCATTAAGTTACTAACCACCAGAATAGCAAGGCTGGCTGGACCTGTCCCTAATCTCCAACGTGTCCTCTTCTCCCTAATCTCCACCGTGTCCTCCTCTCCTCCCTTGTCACTTAGGAGATTGCATCCAACAAGGAAAAAAAGAGAAAGAAAAATCGTTTCTTGTGAAAATTATATTAGCTGTTTATACTGTATGTCTCTTGAAGGGCGAAGGATATGATCAGTCGTCCTCTTTGATATTTGTCTTGTGCGAGTTTAGAAAAAAAGAGAAAATGTCTTTGTCTTTGCTATCGACAGAGCAGAGGCACATTGGAAATAATTCTCCAAAGTGAATACAGGGGGCACTGTGATATCGCTGTTGATGCGTGTGTTGCTTTCTGGTACCTGACTGTAAAGCTTACGATAGTTTGGGCAGGCACACCAAATGTTTTTTAAAAAACTGAGACAGGGGTTTCAAATGCACATCAGATTATTGCTCATTTGTGCAGTTATTTTGTTAACAAATGTAATGTGTGTAGCTAAAATTTCATCCAATAATTCAAAAATAGTAGCAAGTTAATGTGTTGCTGAAGCACTTCAGAGACCTGGCTAATTTCATTGTGTCACACCTGATTGTGAATTAACAGGTGTTTAAGGTGGACAAAAGACTGGACATCTTTTTGTATCGGCTAACATGAAGAAAACAACAATACTAATCTAATGTTGAGTAACATGATGGAAAAAACAACGCTACCACAGATCTCGACACCTCATTTTATTGTCCCAACATTCAAAAGTACAAATAATTCAAACACAACAGTTTTATGAAAAAGAAAAAACATTTACAGCAATATTTTAATTTGTATCCAGTTTCAGAAATGACCTAAACTAGCAAGGATAACATGAAGTCATTCATCGCAGTAATTTGATTAATAATAAGCATAAAGGATAATAAGAATAATAGTAATAATAACAATAATAATTCATAATTGATAAGTAAGTAATAACATAAGTTAGGAGAGACCAGCTAGGTCCAGTGAACATTTTTTCATGTTTTTTTGTTTTGTTTTGTTTTTTTAAGGATTTATAGACTTCTCCCATAATAAACAAACACGTTTTGAGGAGGAAATGATATATGACAAGAGCCTTGATCCTCACGTGACCTTCCCTCCTACACAGACTGTTGAGTTGCTATTGGCTGGTTGCCACTATAAGGCGCTACAGGGGAGAGGCAGAGCCATAGAGGTCGGACATAGACCACAGCGACGTAGCCCCACAATTCAATCACTCCTACACACACACACACAAACAAACACACACACACACACACACAGACACATACCACAGACAGACAGTCTCGATCACACCTCACACACACATACACAGATAGACAGTTGCAGACATTACTACGCTGAAAAGTAGGAGTAGAGAAAAAAAGTGGAAAAGAACAGAAAAGAAAAAAACACGAAAGAAAGTGTTCACACGTCAGAGCAACATTCTACTGGGGTCGTTGCATAATTTAAACTCCCAACAGCACTGGGCCTTGCAGAAAGGGTTCTGCTACTTAGAACCCTTCCGTTGACAGAACCATGCTCTAGGCTCTGGTTCCGTGCTCTAGGCTGGGGAGTTGTGAGTAACAGAGAGTGATAGAGCATGTATACAGTGGTACGCAGTGTCTGAGTAGTTACCCTCGACCAAAACTCACTCAGTGCATTCTGGCCATCAGGCAACCCTAATAGACTATACCCCGAAACCATCCCATTACATTTCCTTTCAAAATATATTACATTATAGAAAATATATAATCGGTATCATCTCCTAAATACCTCCAGTATATTCCAATCTCGTTAACTGTCACCAGTACAATCAGTAGTAGTATTTAGATGTAATGATTTTTTTCTTTTGAAAACTGACGATTTCTCTTTACAAAATATGATTGAATCTTCATTGATTGGTCCAGTGCAACGGGTAATCCTTAAACAATGGACATTCAATTATCAAATAGTCATGGTAGATCTTCCAGTGGTGGATGTTAAAAATCCATGAGGAACAGAAAGCAATGTTAAGACCCACATTTTGCATAAAGTTTAATCATAAAACAATGGTAGAGTGTGGAGGGAGGGCGTGAAGGGGCTTTTTTTAAATACACAAAACTTATCACAGGATATATTGAACCAGAACAACTGTTATAACATTCTGTTAAGACTAAATTTTATTGAAAAAGATTTAAAGATTTTTTTGTTTTAACAAGACAAGAAAAAAGCAATAGCAAATTTAACTATCAACTAGGTTATGCATAGCGAGTAACTGTTTTCTAGTGATAAGGGAAGAACGTCACCAACCCTCTTAACATTTTTTCTTCGTTTTCGACTTTTAAATTTTTTATATTGTAATTTTGATATATTGGTACAAAGCACAAATGTACTAAAAGTTCTCAGTGCACTGGACTAACGGAAGAGTGTCTCCCCTAGTCGATTGGTTCCCTTTGAGCTCAGAAACGTCCCCCCTCCCCGAACCAGAGTCACGCCGAAAACACCGACAACGGAACAGAGAGATAGATAAATAAATAAATAGATAAATTAATAAATAATCCAGATAAATAAATAAGTTAATCAATGAAACAATCCATAAATAAATACAGTTATATTTTTTATGCTTTTTGTTCGATTTCTCTTTGCCGCAGCGGTAAACAAAAAAAAAAATTGAATCCAATTTTTTTTTCATCTTTTTTTTCACAAGCGACATGACAACATATTAAACAGGATTCCTCACGAGTTTTCTAAGCAACTGAAACATCACTTCATAAAGTTGTCATATGAAAAAGACAAGCTCAAACAGAAAACAGTGACAACTCATATAGATATAGTTATTGTAAAACAAAAGTAGACTATATATTATCTATTTGTACACAACAAATAAAGACACAGTTGTAATAGATCCGTTAAGGAAACAAATACCTAGACTAACAAAACTAGCTAATTAGTATTGAATTTTGACAAACGCGTCACACTCAGCAATTAACCTAGAAGTCAGCAAGCCAAAGAAAACTCGTTAAGTGATTCTTACAAGGCCCAAGTTCAGTCATCTGGCTTTTTGTTCAGCAAGGAAAAGTTCAACCAGATGGGGGGGCCAACAATCAAAAACAACAGAAAACAGCAGCTCAATTTAATGCCAACACCAAAGTTTTTTTTCCTCTAAACAACACATAGAACAACAAACTTGGATATTTAAGATATGTGAATAATGAAATATAGCACCTACGGTTGATCGCTAAAAGGAAGTACATTTCAAATGCAATACCACAAATAAGAGCAAACCGAATCAGAACAATGCGCCTCTAAATGTAAATATGTCAATATATCTCTTACGGGTATCTCATAGACTGATGGTGGAAAGAAAAGTGGACAATGCTTCTCCATGCTTTGGGCTCTGGACTGTAAGAATGATAAGGTCCATAAAAGACCCTCTTCCCTTCCTATTGGGTATCGCTGTCGAGGATTTAACTTGCTATGAAAAATTACGAAGATCACCTGCCAGAATTGGTATCCCTTGGTTAAAATCCATCTTCCATCTACAAAACTTGTCGCCGATCTGGCCCTCCCAGAAAACAAACAACGTCTGATCCTAAAAAGTCCCACGGCAGAACAAACAAGATCAGGTGGCACCCCTCCCCCCTCCCCACCCCCTAATTAGCCAGTCAAAATATTTTTCTCTTTTTTCAAATCCAGATTCATGTAAAAATTCTTCAATAATTATTATTTTTAATCATTATTTATAAAAATAGATTTTCTTCTCTTTATTCTTATTTTTTTTCTAAACGCATTTTCAAGCAAAGAGATCTTCTCTTTGGCAACAGTGTTTTTTTTAAATCACTTAACGTGTCTTCAGGAAAGCTACCCCCGTCCCTTCCCTCTCCCCATCTCCCAAACCCCTGTGAGGAAAGTCATGTGTTTTGCTTGCAATACAAAACAAAAAATGTTAGAAATTTTTGTCTGCATTAGAAGAAAAAAGGATGGTGTCATCCCTTCTAAGTCAACCAGGGGTTTTTTAGTTTAATATACGCCAAAGAAAATGAATGAATGATCACCTATTTTCAAATAGAGCCCCCTCCCTGTGTGTGTTTTTCTTCTTTTTTTTTGACGGGAGGAATAATTCTAACGACAGTGGAATCCGGATTAAACAAAAAAAATCCTGAATCAAGAAAGGACATTCTCTTCTTTCAAATAAGAGGGGGCAAGGGGGGACTGGTATTTGCTACTGTTTTACTGAGAAGAGAGGAAAAAAAAGAGAGAGTACATCCACATAAACTCAAAGGATATACAACAGGATTCCTGCACCTATTAACACAGGCTGAAGTTAAATCATTGAACATTTCTCTTTTTGTGTTTGTGTAATACTTAGGCAACGTTGGCTTATAGGTCCAGTAATGTTATAAGCCATTTCCAGTTTATTTTGATGTCGGTGGTGGGGATGTTGTGTTGCTGTCGAGTGTTGCTGTGGTGGGCGACTGTAGGGTTGGGTTGTTGTAGTGGCTAGGGTTTTTTTTTGGGTGGGACGGGGAGCATTCAAGACTTGTGGGTCTTGTTGGTCTTGAAGGAGACTTGCAAGACACGGTCGCCCAACCGGTAGCCATTCAGGCTGGCGATGGCCATTGCTGCTTCGTCGTAGTTCGTCATGGTGACGAAGCCGAAGCCCTTGCACTTGTTGGTGTTGAAGTCGCGGATCACCTTGACATTGTTGACGGCACCGAACGGCCCGAACAGCTGCCACAGGACGCTCTCGTCGGAGTCGGGGGAGAGGTTGTAGACGAAGATGCACCAGCCGGTACCGGTGTGGCCTGGGATGTTCATCCCCACCAGGCTAGTCATGCTATCAATAGTGATAGGAGAAAACCTAAGAGAGAAAGATGGGGAGGGGGGAGAAGAGAGAAAGAAAGAAAGAAAGAAAGACAGAAAGAGGAGATACAGAAAAGGAGAGGGAGAGAGAGAGAGACAGAGAGGTATTTAAGTGGAACCTTCTTCTATTTAGATGATACATACATAACTGAAGACAGTCAAAACAGAAGAAATAGTGTGTGTGCGGGCTCAGACGTGTCGCAAAGACACTCTAAGGGTGGTCAAAAAGTTTTGACGTATCATCATGTTTAAAAAAAAAAACCTAGGCCCAAAAAATAGCTTGCTCTAAACGCTGGATGTGTGAAGAATTTAGTTGTAATTATGTCGCATTTAGCTGCTTAGGGTTTATGAATATCCACTCTACACTTAAATACTGCAAGAGGTTTAAAGCACAGCGAGCTCAAGCTGCCCCTCTGATGGCTAAATGGGGCTATGCTTGGCCAAGAAGGCAGGGGGCCCAGCCAACTCAATGCAAGATGCTCACAAAGCAAGATAGCCTGCACATATGCTGTGAAGTAACTCCTTTCTGTCCTTGTCTCTTCTTTCGTGGAGCAAATGGAAGCTAAATTGCAGGAAGTTGTAGAATTAATACATTGGAATTCATGAGAGATCTAGAATGCGACAGAGCTCTCATTCGTTGCCTAATCTTTACCCTCCTCACAGCCCTCTCTCTCTCTGTCTCTGATACAAAGATTTGAATGCTCAGTTGACTTCACTTAATTGCCTTTCCGCTTAAAGGACATTTCTCACTTTAAATAAAAGGTAAATTGGGTGAAAGCTTAATTTCTTATGCTACTTCTCAAGGAGGGGCGGTGAGCGTCGCTGGGCGTGTTTTAATTGGGATTTCTGCTTTGCTGCAGACGTTTGAGAGATGACACGGACGATATGGACACCACGCCTGCCCAGTGGGCTGCGGAGGTGGACACGGGGGCTAACGGGGGAACAAGCCAAACGGAAAATGGATCCACTCTCTCTCCGATATTTTTGTGGCATGAGCAGCCGAGTGCATTGTGCCTGGCTGCCATAGCTATACTCTCTGCTGTGTGTGTGTGTGTGTGTGTGTGTGTGTGTGTGTGTGTGTGTGTATGTGTGACAGTGATCGATAGCTCCACATGGACCAGAAAGGCCAGGCGCGCTCCGTACCTTTCCTTCTGCTGAGAGTTACTCTGGCAACTCGACTGTACTTTCTACCTATAGCCACGTTATGTTACAGCCTTGTGTGTTTGCCCCTTATACCTTATTCATTCCCTGTGCTATTACACATTTATGTGGACCAGCAGAGGGTGCAGCTGGATTTATTCCTATTGATATTTTTTCTCCTCGTTGTTCTGAATTGCAGACATATAGAGGAAGCCAAAAAGTTATTCAGGTGATGCCTGCCTGACTGTAATGGGACTTGATTTTGAGGGCCCGTCTCTCTTTCTGACGCACATGCTTCGAGGTCAGCCATGTCCGGCAAGGGCGAGGCCAGATAACATGTCCGTCAGATGCTCCCTCCCTCTCTCTTTCTCTATCTCTCTCTCCACAGCCAACAGCCGGGGCCAGGGGTTGCATAGCAACAAGCAGGCTGACCTGTGGCCGAGCGGTCCTCCGTGAGTGGCCGGCTCTACCTTGCGATACTCTCATCTCCAGCAGTCTGACTCCTGCCTTCGCCTTTGTTCATTAATTACCTGCAACCGCAACGTGCTTCGCAAGCAAAGAGACACGCTGCTTCAGAGCCTCGGCTTTCTGGAGGGTGCTTGCTGTACTTGGCCATACTCTCAGTGACCAGACACAGAGAGAGGACGGACGGAGGGAGGAAGTTGAGGTAGTTCCCAAATTCTTTTACCGATTTGTGTCATCAAGTTTTGCCGTTCTTAAGGATAACGATACAATACCCTACCATTGATGGACATTGGACATTAACATGAAACAGAAGCTCGCAGTGTCTTCACATCCTTAGTTTCACTTTTCTTAGCTCAGAAATGTTGATCAGTGTTTGGTCTAAAGTCTAAAACTGTTTTGGCTACATTGTGGTGGCCCCTGAGATTAGTTGGCATCACCTCCTGACTGGTGTAATTTGTGTCGTTTGCGCCGTCTTTGTCAGGCTGCAGTAAAACAAATTAGCCGCTGACATGACGAGGTCGAGCAAGCTGCTCGGGAGATTATTCCAGGCTTCACTCCGCCATGATAGCAACAGAAGAACCTTCGCACACACACACACACACACACACACACACACACACACATATACACACACACAATCACACACACACACACACACACACACACACACACACACACACACAAGCACACGTACACGCACACACACACACTCAGCAGAGCAGGTGCAGCTGCCAGTCGCTGATATGAAAACCAATAGATATCGCAACATGTTTACACAGCAAGCCAGTAAATAATTCAAATCAGGGGAGGAAAAGAAAATGCAACGGGTCTCTCTCTCTCTCTCACTCTCTCTCTCGCATGCCCAATGGTCAGTCTGTCACAGCCCTTCTTCCACTTTGGTGTGAGGACATCAAAGTGATTTCACTGGACACTTAGAAAAGAAAAATATGCAACAAAAAATGCTATTAAGCGGTTTCAAGACGTTCTCAGAAGCCTATTGACCAGACATAATAACCAGTAGCAGTGGAAGCCAAAACGAGGCCAAAAGAACAAAAGAGTCTAGGCCTCCTGCAGTGAAACATCATTTCCTGCAGGGATCCAGGTCTCTCAAGCCCTCTCTTTAACACTTTTAGTTTTACTAACTATTACACTATTACTATATTATACTATTATATAATATCATTAATATAATATCATTTTATACTATTAGGGTATCAGTAGGCATATCGTATTACACGCCCTGGGCATTACTATGTATTGGGATGAATTATTGATAAGGTTGATAAAGGTTAAAAAGGCATAAATGGTTTAATTGGTTTGATGTTTTAATTTATGTTGTTGTTAGAGTTGGAGCTTGAGCACCTGAATCCAGTGGAAAATTATGCCCAAGAACAAGTACTTCACACACAAGAAAACAAAGCCACACAGAGAACTACCAACAGAATAGGAACAACAAAAAATAACAAATATCTACAGTCCTTTGTAATCAAACAAAGCATACCCAGTGGTTGGAAATTAAATGTTTCTTTTTATCTGGCAGCTTGTTGGTGATAGTAACTGAAAAACTCAACAACACAATAAATAGAAAAGAGAAACTCAAGGAGAAAAAACCTTGAACTCAATGCAAGTGACTCTCAAAAGAAGAGGAAGAAAAAAAATACACAAAAAAAATCAGGATAGAAAAATCATTTTGTCAACATGGACATCTGGCATTCGGTGGAGATTTTAATTACCTCTTTACGCCATAGGCCATATTAAGCAAATTGTCCAGCCTGCAAAGAGAAGGAGGGTTCTGGGGTTAATGCCAGGCAGATGGTCGACTCACTCAATGGAACTAATGCTACGCTACAGCCCTGCCCTGCCCTGCAACACTGGAAGAGGAGGACGAGGAGGAGGATGGGGGGGGGGCGTCCGTCCGCCACTTGGGGTCCACCGCTAGGCTGAGGGGGGGGGGGGGGGGGTGGCACTGGATGACCAGGACAGCCGGCTGGAATTCACTCACACACAGCGAAGGGGACGAGCAGGGGAAGCAGCAGCACTGACTGACTGGCTGGGACTGGCTGGTGCCCACCCAAGCCCTCGTGTGTTCCCACGGCCCCCTGCCCCTCTTTACACATACTGTACACCCACACTGGGCACTTGTCCCCTGGGAGTGACTGCATGGAGGTTATTTAGTGGGGGTTTTCATTGGGGTGGGCTCCCAGCTGACTTAACTCAGTTCCTTTTACTCAATGCTCACTTCAGATTCTCACATGTAGATTGTGAACATTCACAACAAATTTGTAATTTACTTTTTTTTTTTGTATTTGGGAAAAAAAGTTTGCTTTGTAAATCAACTGTATGATTTAGTGATATTTTGTTTAAATAATGGATAATTATCATGAGCGTTACTATAAATTGCACATGATTTTGTTTAGGGGGTGAAATTATAAACCCTTTTCCAAAGTAAGATATTAATGAATAGACTTCTGTATGACTTTATCGGATGCTGTATGATCGTCATTGCATTTCAGTGAGATGCAGTGTGTAAATGGTGGTTCAACATAAACAAAATCACTGAATCCTTACTATGTCCAGACCCTGGTCTACTAAAGGATGATGTAGCCAATGCCAGGCGGACACTTGTTATCAGCTGCAAAGAAATGCCAATATTGTCCTCTTATAGGCTGCAATGAGAGATTATCTGTAATATTAGAAAAATGACAATCCATGCAGATGATATCAAGATTGCACTGGCCAGACCTTTAGTAAATCAGGATAATGATGTACAAGTGTTTCACCATAACATTTATTGCTGTGCATATTTGGCACGTTGACTCCATATTATGATGTAATTAATGAGGTAATGAACTTTTTTGTGGCCCGATCCTCCTGCTGTCGCCTTGGTAACGGCACCGACCCAATGATCCAAACAGCCATGCACAGGAAGTCAATTTAGGTTGGATCCAGTTTGTGTGGCGACAAAATGACGGTCATTTCTCATCTCGGCTTCCTGCTGTCTCACAACCTATTTGATCTTGCTGAGACCTGAGTGTTTTTTTTTACTGTTTTGGAAAAGAGGATGCTTTCACGCTTAATCATAAACACACACACACACACACACATGTAAACACTAACACTGGCACTGACACACACACACACTGACACAGACAGGCACACACTAAACGTATCATTATGCTTCAGGTCAGCAGTTGGTGAACAGCTCCCATCTGCGTGCAAAAGGAAAAAAAATCCCTGAAACAAAACGAAAGCACTTTTTTTCCCTCTCTCTCTCTCTCTCTCTCTCTCTCTCTCTCTCTCTCTCTCTCTCTCTCGAATCATTAAAGTGCCAATTACCCGATTAGGCAAGCTGGGCCTGAGCCGGCAGCTCAGTGGGTGAGTGAGCGGAAGGGCACGAGGACCCAGAGGAATCCGAGCAGCCCAGCCCAGCCCGGCCCAGCCCAGCCCTATTCAGCTCAGCTCAGTCTGCCCTGCTGGGGGCATCTGCTGGTGTACACGCGCGCACCCCATGCACACACACACACACACACACACACCCGTGCTCACATACACACATACCGCCTCTCGCGCCAGCTTTTCACACCACCGCTACAGGCCCTCAGAGCACAATAGCACCTTTGTGCCGCCTGCTAACGCATGCAAATGGCGGCCTGCCTTTTCATCCGCCTGATCGGAAAGTGCTCATCATTTGGGTATAATGGGGATAATTTGCTAATTACAGGCTTGTTAGAGGTGGAAATGGTGACAAGGCCTGATAAAAGGAGATGGAGACCCCCCCCCACCCCCTGTTTTCTTCTAACAGCTAACTTCCTCGCTTCTCAAAAGGCCGGGTCATGGAGTAAACATCGGGTAGGTGAGCTGTTGATGCTTCTCTACTCTCCTGCTCTTTTGTTATGATTTTCGCAGGCGGGCGGAGAGGACGTGTCGTATTTCTGACGGCTCCTGGCCAGGCAGGGGACGCCAGCTACCTGATGGATGTAAAAGGCAAATCCCTGGAGTCCCGCAGAGTGAGTCTGCCGACTCGTCTCAGGAGCAGAACAACACAAACATCAGGGGAGCCTGCTGAACTAATCTCATGGACCAGACACTACAAAGAGCAGGGGGGCTGGGGGGTGGACCCCCGGCTCTGTATCTGGTGCAGATTTCTGCCAGAGTCATGCCGACCGGACCTGAGCCAGATCGGAACCGGATCCATCCCATAATTGTCTGCTGTCTGGGATAGGTGTTGTCATGGAAACGTCTGGGATTTAAAAAAAAAAAAATCCCATCCCTAGTCTGAATAAAGAGGTGGATGGAGGTACGGATGATTGACATGGTGCTCATGGTGATGATGATGATGAGGATGGTGAGAATGGTGATGATGGTTAGAATAGACCAATGGGAAATGAAGACTAGCTAATGGAGACATTGAAAACGACAGAACCCCACTGTCTCTTATATTATTTGTTTTACTCTTGAGGCCTTTTGAAATTAAAGGGAGAGGGGAGGGAGTGTACAGATTAAATCCATTCTCAAATTTCTCATTATCCATTCTCATATTTCCATTCTGTTAAATCTCACTTTACAAGAACTTATAAAACTGGTTGTACAGAACTAGGGAACGACAACAACATCCAACTGCCTGAAACTCACTTCCTGCTTTTCATTAAGCCGTTAGTCTTTAGTATCAAACAAATGGTACCACTTGACTTGGACAGTCCGCCTACAGACTTTTACTGATGGTTTGTTGAAGTTCAACTTCAGTCTGTAAAATTCTTGTTGAACAATTACTGAGCATCACCATAACCAACCCCAACCCTTTATCCCGTACCAAAGACTGTTGTTATTAGCAGTGATTACTAATACAGATTATTTATAATATGAGCATCTGTAAGCTGCCTCTAGGAGACCATCCTAGTAAAGTGTGACCAAACAGACCAGTGCACACCTGTACACTAACTGTTCGGCCATGAGTGGACGCAGGTGAGGCATTTACCTGAATCTCTGGGCCTGGTGGTGCAGTGGACCAGGGTATCGGCGGTTGGGGGACTGGTAGAGTTGGGAGAGCAGGGCCTGGCTGGTCTTCTGGCTGGGGTTATTGGCGAACTTGACGGTGATGGGCTCGGCGGCGCCGGACGGCTTCTGCCCGTTGAGGCCCTTGATGGCCTCCTCCGCCTCTATCCTCTTATCAAAGCGGATGAAGCCCACACCCCGCGAGCCTCCTGTGGGGCCAGCACATCAGAAACAGCAGGGCCATACTTTTACTGGCACTGGACAGGTCAACACAGATACATATAACAGACACACACACACACACATGTACACACACACACACACACACACACACACACACACACTGCACACAGAAACAACAGAGCCATACTTTTACTGGCACTGGACAGGTCAACACAGATACATATAACAGACACACACACACACACATGTACACACACACACACACACACACACACACACACACACACACACACACACACACACACAGAAACAGCAGGGCCATACTTTTACTGGCACTGGACAGGTCAACACAGATACATATAACAGACACACACACACATACATGTACACACACACACACACACACACACACACACACACACACACACACACACACACACACACACTGCACACAGAAACAGCAGGGCCATACTTTTACTGGCACTGGACAGGTCAACACAGATACATATAACAGACACACACACACATACATGTACACACACACACACACACACACACACACACACACACACACACACACACACACACACACTGCACACAGAAACAGCAGGGCCATACTTTTACTGGCACTGGACAGGTCAACACAGATACATATAACAGACACACACACACACACACACACACACACACACACACACACACACACACACACACACACACACACACACACACACTGCACACAGAAACAGCAGGGCCATACTTTTACTGGCACTGGACAGGTCAACACAGATACATATAACAGACACACACACACATACATGTACACACACACACACACACACACACACACACACACACACACACACTGCACACAGAAACAACAGAGCCATACTTTTACTGGCACTGGACAGAGCAGCACACACACACACACACACAGATATATGTAGCACATCAGAAACAGCAGGGCCATACTTTTACTAGCACTGGACGGGTCAGCTCTCACACACACACACATGCACGCGTGCACGCACACACACAGACACACGCACGCTAATAGATACATACAAACACACACAAAGTGGTGTCTTAAAAAGTGAATGTCAAACTGTTGTTGCAAACTGATAATTAGTATGTAACACAATACTTGATAGTATAGTTGGTTTGAGGCTTGATGGTAGATTAAGGCTGTGCAATGTAACATTAACCAAATTATAGTCTTTATAGTGCACAATGAAAAAGCATCCAGTTTCCTGTTACCCACATATCACTGAATGAACACCCACAGAGCTAACCAAATTCATTCACACTGTTTGCTGACGGACGTTGGTACCATTTTTGTCAGTGGTCTGTTGGAGAGGCTGATTTAGAATAATTGCTGGACTCTGGCAGCCAAATCTCAGCTAACTGTCCTGAACCCTGCCGCTGTCAGAGAGAGAGAGAGAGACAAGTGATTTGTTTTGCTTCTCCACTATCTGTAACTGTTGGGGAGTTGGAGATAACCCAGTCTGAGGCCATGGCAATGGAAGCCTCTGTCTGATTACTAATGCAGGAATGGAGGGAGATTTCGGCTTCATCTGTGCCTCTCTCCCTCTCTCTATTTCCCTCTTTCTCTCTCTCTCTCTCTCTCCCTCTCTTTTCTCTCTGCCTCTCGGCATTCGGTGTTGGTTTTCTCTCACCAGCTGTGCTGTGCCAAGCCGAACCGCGAACACATGCTGTGATCCTTGTGTGCTAGCTGAAGGACACACACACACACACACACACACACACACACACACACACACACACACACACACACACACACACACACACACCAGTGTCTAAGTGCTGCCGCATCCCACCACTGTTCGTTCTTGTGCCCACGACATTTTGAGTGGTTTCCAAGGCAATGTCTTTTGACCGCCACCTGAAAGTAACATTTAAAAAGAAGCTCTACCCAGGAGGTCTTTTGTGTGGGGGGCGCTTGCCTTCGGCGCATATTGTGTTTGCGTGTGTGTGCGTGTGTGTGTGCGTGTGTGTGCTTGCATGTGTGTGCATGCGTGTTTGTGTATGTGTGTGCTTGCGTGTGCGTGTGTATGTGTGCGTGTGTGTGGGGGCCGATCCTCCGGTTGTGCAGGGGATGCCTGTGCTCTGGCAATTTGCATAATATTGTGTGTGTGCACAGACAGGCTCCTCCACCAGCTCCACATCACAGGCCTCCTGTCTCATTGTCATCTTCTGTCCTCTCCTGCCTTGTCCTTGCACAATGCGCCACACACTGTATTGATGTTTGCTGTTGTGCTGTCTTATTGTCTATTCAAATCAGACACTTCTGGTATGCGCAGCCCTCCAAACAAACATTAAAAAAAAAAGACACCATGCCGTCTTTTTTTTTTTTCCCCGGCTCCGAACACTTTCCATTGAGCGGAAACATGGAGCTGTTTTTCGCTCAGGAGCTCACGTGGCGGCTTGTGACAGGCTTTCACGTTCCCGCCCGGAAACCTGTACTTTTTAATTAGGCTGACAGAAGTGAAAGCGAAACCAGGCAACACGCATGCATTATTCCGCGCCGTTGTTAGCGCTGCATCGGGGGTGTGAATCTGGGGTCACCGCCTGCTTCCGAGGAAAGCAGAACAGTGATCCGAGGCCACGACGTGTAAAATACTAGAATGTTCTGACAACGTGCGCGGGGCCGTCGTTAAGGTGTGTGTCTCAGCAAATTACCCACACACACTAGGAGCAGAATTATTATTTTATAGGCAGGAATTCTTGATCCACTGCTTTAGCTGTGCTTGAACAGCATCGGTCTGAAATGCCATGTTATGAATTATATTTAAGCCACAGAGATCTAAGATTACATATACAGTAAATGAATAATGATTAGGATGCTAACTGCCTGCTGACACGGCTTAATCATCTTTATTTGCCCTGGTTAAGATGCTTTTGGAATGGAGGTAGTGTGTGTGTGTGTGTGTGTGTGTGTGTGTGTGTGTGTGTGTGTGTGTGTGGGTTACTACTACAGTCTGGGGTGGGGGCTCTACTCATGTAGGACTCTCCTGGTGAATTTGCCAGTCATACCGCAAAACAAGATGGACAAGAACCGTTTTGCTGTGGTTCTGATTCAGCACTGACACACACTGGGTTCCCTGAGTTCTGCACCAGATCGGATCAGATCAGCAACCTCCCCACAGGCAACTGCTGCCTGAGTGTGACAGACTATCTGTTAAATTGCTAGCCGAAGGGTATTCGCTTTAGAGATTAGGACTGTTCTGACTGATCCGTAACTGTTGGGCTGCTATAACCTAAAAGCAACTGATGCCACAAGAGGTGTGTTGATATTCTGTAAAAATACAGTAGGTCGATGTTTGAACCAAATGCGTTTTCTTCGAACTGTTAACTACTGTTTAACTATTCCACATTGCTCAATGTGAATTCGCTGTAATGCTAGTCCATGTTTGTTCACCAAGACTGACCACCTCAGACTGTTTGTATGTGCTTGCGGTTTACAGTGAACTCACAGCAAACTCAGATCTGTCCCAGCGGTGGTCAAGGTCTGTCAGAGGCAGCTGTTTTGACCCTGTGTGTGGCTGGTGTTGTTCTCTACATGCCCCCATATCCAACAGTGGTTTTCCAGCCAGAAAAGAGGAGAAAATCAAGGAGGGCCTCTATTGTTAGTTTGGGCCATAAAAAAAACCCGTCCCCCTCCCATCTTGCAAATGGTTAAAAATGTAAATGAATGACTTCATGTTTTGACTGGACTGTCCTCCCCCATCCCCTTCCCCAACACATACTTTCACCAACACATAGCCTCCTCTCCCCCACCCCCTTCACCAATACGTAGCTCCTTTCCCCCACCTCCTAACACGTAGCCTCCTCTCCCCCACCCCCAAACACATAGCCTCCTCTCCCCTACCCCCAAACACATAGCCTCCTCTCCCCCACCCCCCAACACATACAGTAGCCTCCTCTCCCCCACCCCCTTCACAAACACGTAGCCTCCTCTCCCCCACCCCCCAACACGTAGCCTCCTCTCCCCCACCCCCCAACACATAGCCTCCTCTCCCCCACCCCCCAACACATAGCCTCCTCTCCCCCACCCCCCAACACACAGCCTCCTCTCCCCCACCCCCCAACACGTAGCCTCCTCTCCCCCACCCCCCAACACATAGCCTCCAACACATAGCCTCCTCTCCCCCACCCCCCAACACATAGCCTCCTCTCCCACACCCCCCAACACATACAGTATCCTCCTCTCCCCCACCCCCCAACACGTAGCCTCCTCTCCCCCACCCCCCAACACATACAGTAGTCTCCTCTCCCCCACCCCCCAACACATAGCCTCCTCTCCCCCACCCCCCAACACATAGCCTCCTCTCCCCCACCCCCCAACACATAGCCTCCTCTCCCCCACCCCCCAACACGTAGCCTCCTCTCCCCCACCCCCCAACACATACAGTAGTCTCCTCTCCCCCACCCCCCAACACGTAGCCTCCTCTCCCCCACCCCCCAACACGTAGCCTCCTCTCCCCCCGCCCCCAACACATACAGTAGCCTCCTCTCCCCCACCCCCCAACACATACAGTAGCCTCCTCTCCCCCACCCCCCAACACGTAGCCTCCTCTCCCCCACCCCCCAACACATACAGTAGTCTCCTCTCCCCCACCCCCCAACACGTAGCCTCCTCTCCCCCACCCCCCAACACGTAGCCTCCTCTCCCCCCGCCCCCAACACATACAGTAGCCTCCTCTCCCCCACCCCCCAACACATACAGTAGCCTCCTCTCCCCCACCCCCCAACACATACAGTAGCCTCCTCTCCCCCACCCCCTTCACAAACACGTAGCCTCCTCTCCCCCACCCCCCAACACGTAGCCTCCTCTCCCCCACCCCCCCAACACGTAGCCTCCTCTCCCCCACCCCCCAACACATAGCCTCCTCTCCCCCACCCCCCAACACACAGCCTCCTCTCCCCCACCCCCCAACACGTAGCCTCCTCTCCCCCACCCCCCAACACATAGCCTCCAACACATAGCCTCCTCTCCCCCACCCCCCAACACATAGCCTCCTCTCCCCCACCCCCCAACACATACAGTAGCCTCCTCTCCCCCACCCCCCAACACATACAGTAGCCTCCTCTCCCCCACCCCCCAACACGTAGCCTCCTCTCCCCCACCCCCCAACACATACAGTAGTCTCCTCTCCCCCACCCCCCAACACATAGCCTCCTCTCCCCCACCCCCCAACACATAGCCTCCTCTCCCCCACCCCCCAACACGTAGCCTCCTCTCCCCCACCCCCCAACACATACAGTAGTCTCCTCTCCCCCACCCCCCAACACGTAGCCTCCTCTCCCCCACCCCCCAACACGTAGCCTCCTCTCCCCCCGCCCCCAACACATACAGTAGCCTCCTCTCCCCCACCCCCCAACACATACAGTAGCCTCCTCTCCCCCACCCCCCAACACGTAGCCTCCTCTCCCCCACCCCCCAACACATACAGTAGTCTCCTCTCCCCCACCCCCCAACACGTAGCCTCCTCTCCCCCACCCCCCAACACGTAGCCTCCTCTCCCCCCGCCCCCAACACATACAGTAGCCTCCTCTCCCCCACCCCCCAACACATACAGTAGCCTCCTCTCTGCATACTTTCCCTACATTATCATAATGAGCTTCCAGCTGTTTTTAACTGCAAAACAAAACAGAGCAAAGAGCCAGGCAGACAGAACTAAGAGAGGAGACGAGAGAGGAGGAGAGAAGACGAAAGGAAAGAGAGGAGAGGAGAGGAGAGGAGGAGAGAAGGGGAGAGGAGGAGAGAAAAAGGGAGAGGAGAAGGAGAGAGAAGAGAAGAGAAGAGAAGAGAAGAGAAGAGAAGAGAAGAGAAGAGGAGAAGTAAGGGAGAGGAGAAAAGGGGAGAGGAGATAGGGGGAGAGGAATGAACAGTAGAGGAGAGGAGAAGGACAGAAGGAAGAGGAGAGAAGGAGACAGGAGATACTGGCAGCAGCCTGTTTCAGCACTTATCACGGCCGGCGCAGCATCAGGACCACAATAATGTACCCCGGGCTGCTGCCGGGCGTCTTTCCTCCAGGCGGCAGCAGTAATCGCCAGGAGCTTACGCAACGCTCTACCTGAACTTATCGCATCCCAGCATACACACGCGTCTGCGGCACAGGGGCTGCTTCAGTGGTTTAGTAATAAAGCCTGTGTGGCAGCACTGCGCTCAAGTCGAGGGAAGACAGCTAAAGACGGCGCGCATGGAGTCGAGTTGCGGCCGCGTCTGACAAAGCTGCTCCTCCTGTACGCCCACTCTCGCTTTCCCAGTACGAGACAGAGAGAGAGAGAGAGAGAGAGAGAGAGAGAGAGAGAGAGAGAGAGAAAGGCAGAGATAGAGAGAGAGGGAGAGAGAAAGGCAGAGAGAGAGAGAGAGAGAGAGAAAGGTAGAGAGAGAGAGAGAGAGAAAGACAGGTAAAGTGAGAGAGGCAGAAAAAGAGGGGAGAGTGAGAGAGATGAGGGAAAAGGACACACAGAGAGAGAGAGAGAGACAGTGAGCCATAGAGAGAGGTTGAAAAAGAAAGAGTGAGAGGAAGAGAGAGAAGGAGACACAGAAAGAGAGCGAGAAACAGAGAAAGAGAGAAAGAGGGTGTTCCTCTGGGAAATCTGAAAAGATCTAAGGAGCCAGGCTGTTAATGAAAGCTTCCACTCTCTTCCTCTTCTCTTCTCCTCCTCTCCTCTCCTCTCTTCTCCTCTCTTCTCCACTCTCCAAATTTAAGCACTTTGCTGCCGTTTCTCATTTCCCCTCTTTTAAGCGGCAGTGCCAACAGTATGGAACGTTTTAAACTTTGTGCACTAAATACACTAGAAAAAACACACACGCACACATGCACACACACACGCACACACACACACACACACACACACACACACACACACACACACACACACACACACACACACACACAGCACCCGTCTCCTCCACAGCCTCTCTTGAGCGCAACGGATCGGCGGGGGGAAAAGCGTCCTTGTTTCAAGTGAGTTGGTTTGTGGCGGTACAGATGGTGTTTGAAAAGGCACGGGGAGAAGAAGACTTTGAAGCGCTGAGCTGCTGTACGCTTGGCGCTGTAAATGAACAGCAAGGAGACCATCTGTCTGCCTGAGTGAAATGGAGGGCCAAGGTAGGGAAAAAAAGTGTCTTGGCTTGCATGTTCCAAGGTGGAGGAGGTCAAATATGAATGAGGAGACAGAGTTGCTGCTTTATTACCCCGCATCGCTTTTGTTCAAGGTTCCGTTTCATTTGATCCACAATGTCACAAAGCACTTTGTTATGCAGTGCGTGCATGCGTGTGTATCTGTGTGTGTGTGTGTGTGTGTGTGTGTGTGTGTGTGTGCATAATGAGTGTATGTATGTGTGTGTGTGTGCATAATGAGTGCACTATTAGCGTATGGAAAGAGAGAGAGAGCTGCTTACAACCTTCACAAGTGTACAACAAATAACTTTTGGCTCTGAAACTTTTTCTTTAGAATGTGTCCAAAGGCTCAGCAGAGACCTGGTGGTGGTCACTGCTCTTTTTCTTCCTACTATTAAAATAACAAAATACAAAGCATTGTACCACACACACACACACACACACACACAGATACACACGCATGCACACAACTGCATTGGCAGTTTCACGCGGGTCATCATTGCCCTTGGACTTTTTCGGCTGGTTGGAAATTGGACTAATTTTAACATGATTATTATTATTTTATTTATTTATTTTCAATTTGCTGTGTTGTCTGTCTTGTATGTCTTAGTGTCACGGGAACGCTGGCGACTACGCCGCTCCGTCCGGCATCTTTTGTGTTTGTTATTTTTTAAATGTTTTTGTCATGTGGTGTCAACGCTGGCGACTACGCCGCTCCGTCTGGCATTTTTTTGTCTTATTGTCTTTTGTTTTTTGTCAATGTCTTGTATGTGGAGCGCTTTGGGTTGCACTTTGTGCATGTTAAATGCGCTATACTAAATAAAACTGACTTGACTTGACTTGACTTGACAAAGATGCCCATTTAAATCTTTTCTGCATAGACATAGGCTATATATACTGTATACTGTATATGTGTGTGTGTGTGTGTGTGTGTGTGTGTGTGTGTGTGTGTGTGTGTATAGAGTTTGGGCGACTACGTCACATTTGCGTACCAACGGCCATTTTAGCAGTATGCTAAAGGAAGATACAGCGATTACTAATGAGAAAGAAGTAAGCGTCAAGACGAGATAAGAAAATAAACGGACCGTGATATAAGCAAATGTGAGCTCCTTCACAACGACAAGATGTACAGTACAAGAAGGCAACAGAGTGTTACTTAAATAAAATAAAGACCTTTAAATGCTGTAGATTGGCTTCTGTTCTGTGGGCTGTGTAACACTGAGTTAACATGAATTTGTCTACTGATGTTATGAAGCTGTAACTTACTACTGCTCATTCAAACACTCGTATTAAGTTGTTTTACACCC
>NW_027468576.1:11149254-11156754 GCF_046254945.1 Alosa pseudoharengus | reverse complement strand
CCTACAACGTGTTAACACGGTCATCCTAACACAACGTGTTAACACGGTCAGTCATCCTAACACAACGTGTTAACACAGTCATCCTAACACAACGTGTTAACACGGTCATCCTAACACAACATAGCTCAATTACTAGCTTTCTTGCTTGCACACTGCTGACATTTTCACTGCAGTGTGTAATGCGTAAATTTGTGCGGTGTGTGTGTGCGTGCCTCCCTGCGTGTGTGTGTGTGTGTGTGTGTGTATGTGTGTGTGTGTGAGTGTGATTAAGAGGGCCCATGGATACCTGTGACCTGGTCGACGAGGATGCGTGAGGTGATGATGCGTCCGTACTGGGAGAAGAGCTGCTCCAGCTCCTTCTGGGTCATGGTCTTGGGCAGGCCGCTCACGTAGAGGTTGGCATCGCGAATGGAGGCTGAGCTGGGGCGTGCGTACGACACCTGGGGGCAGAAGAGATGGGCCAGGTCAGGGACGGGAGCCATATCACAGGTCAGATTAATAGCACTCTCATAGACCAATAAGTGAATATGACACATGCAGGTGGGGTGGTGGTGGGTCTCTGGAGAGAGGAGATGAGGTAGGTCAGGGACTAGGGTCACATCACAAGTCAGAAGCACACCGCAAATGAAGACAGGGGCATAGAGCAATGTCTAGGTTTTATATTTATCAAATGAGGACAGAGGCGCGGGCACTAGAGCAATGTTTATAGTTTTCATAATTTGAGGAACTTAAATCTTTGTGTCTGAGAATGCAGGTGAACAAAAATGATTTTACCGTTTATGTCTCTGAACAGGCTTGTGCAAAATTCCAGAATTGAATAGAAACTGGCTCTTAAATTCCAATTCAATTCTTGAATTTCACTTGAGGTACCAAACAGGAAGCAGAATTGCAATTCGAATTTTGCACAACCCTGTCTCTGAAACATGATCTGTTCGTTGCATCGTACAATTTCTGTTCCCTAACATAATTTTAATTATCACTTGATATTAGATTAGCTCTAAGGTTCAAGAGAAAATGTTGGAGTGTTGCCACACAGAAATAAAACATAAAACATGCTCTGTCTCAACATGGCCTGGCACATAAGTGTTAATGACCTAGCCACTGTAATTTTCACATCATAATAGGGTCAGCTAGCATCCCTTAACATTCAGAAAAGAAGGACAATGGTACCATCATATATAAAAACAATTCTGACTATGTCTATTTTTACACTCTAAGCCTGAGAACTTCAGAACTTTATCCATACCACACTCATCCATATTGACTGTGGGCTCGGGTGTGAACTTGAAGCTATGGAATAAAAATAGCATGTGTGTGTGTGTGTGTGTGTGTGTGTGTGTGTGTGTGTGTGAGAGAGAGAGAGAGAAATGAAGAGAGAGTGTGAGTGAACGTGTGAGAGAGAGAGAGAGAGAGAGATGGAGAGACTGCAAGATATACATATACCAAGAGGGAGAGAGAGAGGGGGTTATAGAAAGATGAATAAACAGAGCGAGAGAGGGGGGGAAGAGAGAGAGAAAGAGAGAGAGAGGGGGAAAGAGAGAGAAAATGAGAGATGGATATAGAGAGATAAATAAACAGCAAAAGAGAGAGGGAAAGAGAGACAGGAGATAAAGAGAGAGAGAGAGAGAGAGAGAGAGAGAGTGACGGGAGGAGGCAGTTGGCCCAGTGGCTCCCTGTGCGGAGCGTGGGGGGAACCTTCTGCTTCTGTTACTGGTGTGATGCAAGTGGTGAGTGTGTCGCACGCGCTCTCTATCCTCACACCACTCCCTCACACTCCCCAGGATGGAGCCGCTCTCTTCAGCACCTTGGACAGCGCATGCACACTCTCACTTTCTGTCCTAAACACACACACACACACACATGCTTATTCTCTCTTTCTCTTGCTTTCTCTCGCTCTCTCTCACACACACTCACTCACTAACACACACACGCACACACACACACACCGCACACACACACACCACACACACACACACACACCGCACACACACACACCACACACACATGGTTATTCTCTCTCACCCTCTCTGTCTGTCTCACTTACTCACATACACACATACACACACACAAACGCTTGCTCTCACTCTTGCTTAGCATGACAAACATGGGATGTCAGGAAGCCCTGAAGGGCAACGGAGAACACACACACACACACACACACACACACACACACACACACACACACACACACACACACACACACACACACACACACAAACACAAACACAAGGGCATGCAGTTCACTTCTGATCCAGCCAAATGACTTTCAGTAGCCCCCCGTGGAGTGACAGACCTCCAAGCCTGGCAGGACTTAAAGATTTGTCAGCAAGCGAAGCCTCCGACAGGAGCCGCATCCACACGGCACCTCCCTTAACCCTCCCCTCCTTACCCCCCCCCCCCCCCCCCCCCAATGGTATCTGCCCCACCTGGGGTGGCTAAACAGCCTTCTCTTACCCCAGCAGCTCCCTGCACAGCACAGCACGGGCCTCTTACGGCACATGGAATCCGTCTTAATTTCAGCTTCCAGACGTGCAATAACAGTCAGTCTATTTTAATCGTCAGAGCCAGCTGCTGAGGCGGCTCCTGTGTAATATTTTTCATTAGATTTGACATTTGGACCCATGAGATGTCAAACACTGTGCCGCTAATACGTACAGATAAATAACGGATATGCCAAGCAGCTCCCAGCGAGCTCAGCAAATCCAGTTAAAGCGTCCAAGCAAAGTGGATCTGATCTGCGACACCGACTCCCACATCTACCCCTCCCCTCGCTCCCTCTCTCTCCCCACTTCCTCTCTTTTTATTTTCCACTCTCTCTGTCTCTATTTTGCTTGATCTATCTCCCTGTCTTTTCATCTTTCTCTCTCTCTGTCTCTCTTTTACTATCTCTCTCTCTTTATCTCTCTCTTTCTGTTTGTCTATCTAGGCCTCTCGCTCTCTCTCTCTCTCTCTCTCTCCTATCTCACTTGCAGTCTCGTTCTTTCTCTCTGCCTCTCCCTTCCTCACACACACACACACACACACACACACACACACACACACACACACACACACACACACACACACACACACACACACACACACACACACACACTCCCCCCTTTCTCTTTCTGTCTGTTCTTCTTTTCTTCCAAAGAGCTCCAGATGTCTGATCTATCAACGCCTTGTCAGCCAGTGAGGAAACAGCATCTGAGTGTGTGTGTGAAAGAGAGTTAGTGAGCGAGAGGGAGAGGACTGTCTGTACTACATGTTGTCCCCCTCAGCATGCTGCTCGGGTGTGTGTGTGTGTGTGTGTGTGTGTGTGTGTGTGTGTGTGTGTGTGTGTGTGTGTGTGTGTGTGTGTGTGTGTGTGTGTGTGTGTGTGTGTGTGTGTGAAAGCAAGTGAAGCTCAGAAGTGAGACTCCTATCTTTCCCTCTCACTCCCATTTATTTTTACACCTTGTGAAGAGGTTGTGAGTATGTGAGTATGTGTGTGTGTGTGTGTGTGTGTGTGTGTGTGTGTGTGTGTGTGTGTGTGTGTGTGTGCATGTGTGTGCGTGTGCGTTTGAGAGTGTGTGATTTGTACACGGCAACAAAAGAGTTTGTGAGCATGTGTTTGATTGTGTGACAGCATGGGAGACATGAACAGAGAGAGAAAAAGAGAAAGAGAGAGAAAGAGAATACACTCTCACTGACTGAGTAGCTTTGCCTTTAAGGGAGAGTAGAGGGACTGATAAGGGGGGAGGGCGTGTATGTGTGTGTGTATGTGTGTGTGTGTGTGTGTGTGTGTGTGTGTGAGATAGCCCACCAGGGTCTCTGTCATTCCACTAAGCCCAAGGCCCTTCTACCCAGTGCACATCAGCTGCACCAGCCATACTGGCCCTTCAGCTAGAGAATTACCACACACACACACACACACACACACACACACACACACACACACACAGGCTTCCATATAAGTGCATGCTTACTCATGCAAACACTGAAAAAACACATACCCATGCACACACACGCTATGAATACACGCTATGTAATTTGCACCCAAACACAGAGAGACAACCACAGATGTGCAAATTGAAAACATCACTCTGAAATGCTATGAGTCTGACAATCAGGATGAGCCTGACTGTGTGTGTGTGTGTGTGTGTGTGTGTGTGTGTGTGTGTGTGTGTGTGTGTGTGTGTGTGTGTGTGTGTGTGTGCGCGCTATGGAAAGACTGAAAGAGAAATTGACAGAGAGAGAGAGAGAGAAAATGTAAAAGAGAGAGACAGAAGTGGAAAGAGATGGAAAGGGAACAAGGGAGGAGAGAGAAAGAAAAGGAGAGAGAGAGATAGAGAGAGAGAGAGAGAGATGAGAGGGAGCGGGACAAAGAGACAGACAGACAGACAGTGCGTCTGGTATGAGGCTCGGAGACAGAGCTGTCCGGTGCTATTAGAGGCTCTGTCTTCATTTGCGTGGCTGTTTGAGATAACCTCTGGTGCAGAGAGAATCAGGGCCTCTGGCAGCCCATGGATATTCCAAGAAGATAATGACCTTGAACAGACTTATTAGAAGTTGTCAAAGAGTCGGGTGGAGGGATGGAGGGGACGGGCGAGAGAGAGCGGCTGTGTGTGTGTGTGTGTGTGTGTGTGTGTGTGTGTGTGTGTGTGTGTGTGTGTGTGTGTGTGTGTGTGGGGGGGGGGTCTGTTTTTGGCAGAGTGACTGAAGGGGGCCCTTATTGAGATGGTGGACACAGTCTAAATAATGAGTTTCACACTGAGGCGAGCCTGGCGAGAGAAGGAGGCCCTCGTCTCACTGTGTGTGTGTGTGTGTGTGTGTGTGTGTGTGTGTGTGTGTGTGTGTGTGTGTGTGTGTGTGCTTCTGTCCAGCACGTGGGAATATAGCATTATTCAGAAGCACATTTTATCTATCTATGGCATGTTTGCTGTTAAACGATGTCTTTGTAATGTTTAAATGCATGTATATGGCGGAAATAGACACAAGACAGAGTGGATGCATGTATGTGTGGCTATTTGTTCATGTAGATGGACAGACACACACGCACACACACACACACACACACACACACACACATACACACACACACACACATGGGAAATGCACCCTTAAAGTGGTGGTTCAGGATTTTGGACATAGGACCTCATTTCCAAGTAAGCAAGTGTGATATTTATCAGTGGAGACCGTTTTCAACATGTTTCATCCACTCCTTCTAATTGCAGAGTTCGCAGGTGCTAGGCTAGCGCAAGTCAACGGTATGTGTTAGCCTGCCACTAAAAACAGTCTTACCCACTCCAAAGTACGGTCTCCACACGGTATCACACAAAATCCTGAACCACCCCTTTAAGTGTGTGGGTATGTGTGTGTGTGGGTGTGTGTATGTATGTGTGTGTGTGTGTGTGTGTATATGTGTGTGTGTGTGTGTGTGTGTGTGTGTGTGTGTGTGTGTGTGTGTGTGTGTGTGTGTGTGTGTGTGTGTGTGTGTCTGTGTTCACTTTTAACTGTGAAGGAGTGGCACCAAGTCTGATCATATTAGACTAAGAATAATGTAACAGAGAAGGGTTGAACTGCTAATAAAGCTCGCCTCAACTTGCACTCCCAAATCAGAGGCCCTACTCGACAGCAGGGAAACAAACACGAAAAAGGTTCCTCTGCTGTCACAACATTTCACGAATGCAAATGGTGGCACACCATATGTTTACAGTAAAAAATAAACTGGCAGTTACTACAATAAATATACTTTAATAGTTATTTCATGGCTTTTATCTGTAGTGTAAGCTAATATATAGGTAAATAAATCCTTATTTTATAGTATTACATAAACCCTGCCAGGCTTTTAATATTCCCCACCTCGTATGCAGTAGAACAATATGCATTTGAATCACCTATTTAACATTCTCCAAAGTGTTAAAAAAGTAATATTACTGAGCATGCATAATGTTTCAGTGACATATTTTGACATTTTGAATTTCATTAGCATATCAATTACTTCTTCTCTCCATTTCGCTTGCTGCCTTTCTCTTTTTTTTATTCCCTGCTCCTTTTCCTGCATTTTAATCAGGCTGTTTCCTCTCGTCTCCTGGTCAGACTATCACTCCGCTGGCGTGCCGTGCCGCGCCGCGCCGACTTGACTGACGGCTACGTTTACGTACATCAGCACGCCTCTGAGGCGCAACCTCATCGACAGCCACTGACAGCCTCAGCAGCGTGAAAAATGAAGAGAAACGCCGCAGACTAATTGCAGAAGAAAAAGAAAGAAAGAGAGTGAGAGAGAGAGAGAGAGGGAGGGAGAGGCGAGAGAGAGAAAAAAGAGAAAAGGAAAAATAGAAAAATAGAAGGAAAGTCAGTGATGCGTTGCCTTTGTCTAAATTGGATATTGTTCCATTACCTAGCCACACCCCGACGTCACTTCACAGCAGGTGCTGTCATCCATCAGTCTAGGGAGGGCAACCCCCCAACACACACACACACACACACACACACACACACCCTGTGGGGAGGGAGGTGGATCAGTCAGTGTCTGTCAAAGATGGCGGTCCGTCTGGCTGCCTACCTTGATAGTTTTGGTTTGAAGTCTGAGTCCGTTTAATGTGTTGATGGCTTTCTCTGCATCCTTTGGGTCTATGTAGTTGACAAAGCCATAGCCAAGACTCTGTCCTGTAGAGAGAGAGAGAGAAAGAGAGAGAAGGAGAGAAGGAGAGAAGGAGAGAGAGAAAAGGGGAAAGGGAAAAAGGACATGATGAGTATGAGCTGACATGTTAACATTTATTCAACTTCAAATCTGCTTTTTTTCCCAAGTGATTTTGTAAGACACGTACACACACACACACACACGCTTGACGGCATATTCTAATAAAGAGCTTTTACAGTCATCTTTTTCCCTTTCCAAAAATAAAAGCCACTGACATTCCCTCCGGCAGATTTATTTTGACTTAACACCCCTTCTCCCTGTCTGTTCCGTTTGAGACAGCCAAGCAGAGGCAACAATCACAAGCCATCTGACTGCAAAAGGAGGCCCCTTCAGCGCGAGCGCCAGCCTCTCCTTAAGATCTCTAACGCTCGGCGCCGTAAGATCTCGCCACCACGCGTTAGCGTGTGTTAGCGCTCGGCGGTGCTCGGCGGGGCCCGGCGTGGAGGCCGCTCCTCTCTCCCCGCTCCTCGTTAATCGGACCCGACAGCGCCGAGTCCACGGCGTGAGCGGCAAAGGGAATCGCAAATGCGGAGCAGAACGAGCACACACACACACACACACGCCTGCCGTAACAACAAAACAAACACGAGCTCCCCTCCCCTCGACACACACCCCTCCGACACACACAAACCTCCAACCCACACACACACACACCCCTCCAACGCACAAGCGCACACACGAAACCGCCTACAGCCATGCTAGTCGGGACAAGGAAGCAAAGCACTTTTCTACCCTCATCACAACCACCTCTCAGCCAAGGAGTCTGACTCTGGCCCACAACTGAACCGGCTCTGGCCCTGATCTGGCTCAGTGTCGGCAGCCGTGTGGGGCTC
>NW_027468576.1:11139254-11144254 GCF_046254945.1 Alosa pseudoharengus | reverse complement strand
CAGAGGGGGTGTGTGTCTGTGTGTGTGTGTGTGTGTGTGTGTGTGTGTGTGTGTGTGTGTGTGTGTGTGTGTGTGTGTGTGTGTGTGTGTGTGTGTGAGAGACAGAGAGAGAGAGAGAGAGAGAGTATTTAAATGTGTTTACATCTGCAAATTTGTATGATGTAGAGAGAAAGAGAGGGATGGTGTGTGTGCATATATGTTGTTGTATGTGTGTTTGAGAGAAGGAAATGTATGAGTAGGCATTTGTGTATGTGTGTGTGTGTGTAAGAGAGAAAGAAAGTGAGTGTGCATGTGTGAACATGTGTGTGTGTGTGTGTGTGTGACTGTGACTGAATATGTGTGCATGTGCGTGGGGGTAATTGAGCTCATTAGTTGTGACATTGCCACAGTTGCAGCATAATAGTTCATAACAGCTGTCCTATTTTCAACCGATCACCACTGCTGATGGAGAGCAAGGGAGAGACAGAGAGAGAGAGAGATGCAAGGAAGGAAAGAGCGAAAGAGGGAGGGGGTGATGGAGGGAGAAAGAGCCTCTACCTCCTCCTCCCGTGTGGGAAGCACTCAGGAGTAAAATGGGTGGCTGGTAAATCGGAGCTATTTTTCCTACATGGGCCTGAGCTGAACTGAGCCGAGCCATTATGGATCTCCTGAACAGCAGTAGGATGCAATATGTGTGTGTGTGTGTGTGCATGTTTGTGTATGTGTGTGTGTTTGTATGTGTGTGTGTGTGTGGAGGGGGGGGCACATGAAGAACACAAGGTGTTTGACACATACACACACACACACACATGCTATTTACAAATCACCTATGTTGAGGAATTCACTAAAACATACTTGAATCTGACCTCACAACAGCTCTGATTAAGGCTGTAAGACCATTGCTTTGGAATCAGAGATAAAATGTCACCAGCATCACACACACACACACACACACACACACACACACACACACACACACACACACACACACACACACACACACACACACACACACACACATGCCCCATCCCTCGCATCCCACACTGTCCTCGTGTCAGTACTGTTCCACCGCTAGCCTAGCCCCACATGCAGCTTGACGCGGCTGACAAACAAGGCGGCTCTGGCCCAGGTCTGGGCTGCATCTGGCTCAGTGCGGGCATGGAGGCTTTCCAGAGAAGACAGCTCTCGAGGTGGGGGCAAAAGGGCACAAGAGGAGGGGGAGGAGGAGGTCGGGGGAGAGGGCAGAAAGAGAACGAGAGGACAGCGGCGCTGTGGGGATCTGATACTAACGTAACTCGATGGCGACCAAGCCCGCTGATGTAAAGAGGGGAGATTCGGTTGGTCAGTCTCAAATTTAGCCACATTTAAGGGAGCACCAGGAAAGAGAAAAGGGGAAAAAAAACACACTCCTCTCAATTTGTCACAACACATGCATCATGCTTGGGGCACTAGCCTTTCTGGCAGTGTGACCGCGCCGTGACAACCGCCAGCCTGGGCTTCCTGTCCCTGATGTAGACCACTGCAGCTGACCGCGCTATTTGCATAACGTTTCATGTCCACTCAAATGGAGTCAGGATCATTCGTAGAATGAGCAAAATAAGCAGACACACACCCATCAAGCCACAGTTCCCTGTAGAGCCTTGTGCTTGTAATGCAGATTTTGAGGTCTAGTCTGACAGGGCCTACTACAGTAGGTCATGGACTCAGATGGTCCATACATATATATTTTTGGGGCCAAAATATTTTTTATTTTAAAATCACATCTAAAGTGATGTCTGATACTTTGTCTGTTACTACTACTTTTCTGAAGCACTAGAAACATTTTGTAATGTAGGTTTTTAGTTAACTATCAACAAAACATAGCTGTCAAAAACTCTACACAAATATTGCAGCGGCACTAAGTGAGCTATTACTGTAGAAACGTACATCTCTATCCACACTTCTCCTCTGTCTCCCTCGCTTTCTCTCTCTCTCTCTGTCTCTTTCTCTCTCTCTGTCTGTCTCTTTCTCTCTCCCTCTCTCTAGCTGCTGTGAGGTGCAGGAGACTCCCGCCCCCGGTCCCTTCCTTCTCTCTCTGTGTGCGTGCACGCTGTGTGTGTGTTGCTGTGTATGTGTGTGTGTGTGTGTGTATATGTGTATGTGTGTATGTGTGTGTGCGCGTGCTTGCCTGAGGGCTGTTGGATGGTAGCCTGGACTGCGTGAGGTGGCTCTGTGAGAGGGAAAGAGAGAGACAGAGAGACAGACAGAGAGAGAGAGAGAGAGGGATGAAGAGAGAAGTGTGTGTGGGAGAGGAGGAGGAGAAGAAGAAGAAGCCCGTGTGAATCTGGGACACCCCGAACTACGTCAGGCTCCTGCTGATGACAACAGCGGCAGCAACCGGGGGCTCCGCCGAGAGCCCCCCTCCCCCCACTATCACACACACACACACACACACACAAACACACACACACACACACACACGCACATATATAAATACACACTCTCTCTCCCTCTCTCTCTCTGTCACACACACACACACACACACACATACACACACACGCACACACGAGCATATATAAATACACACTCTCTCTCCCTCTCTCTCTCCGTCACACACACACACACACACACATATAAACTTGCGTGTACAGATACACTCTTTCTCTCTTTCTTTCTCTTTCTCTCTTTAACACGCACACACACACACACAGACACTCACACAGACAAAGACACACTTTTTTCTGCCACCATCCCAGGATGTTCCCACACACCGGTACACCGTGTCCCACCGTCACTCGCCGAGGAGGCTTCTTCCGGGGGTGGAGGTGGGGGTGGGGGCTGGGTGGTGCTTTTGCAGCGTGGAGATGGAGATGGTGAAATGTGCCTGTGCGTCCCCCGCTGTGGTCTGCGTGTTCCACTGGCGTCTGCACTTTCCAGCAGGCCTGGTGGGTAATACCCAGCTTAAGGGAGGATGTCAAGAGGCTGTTTATCTCGTCACACACGCCAGCCATGGGCCTATTTTTACAGACAGCTTCTCTGCTCACTCGCTGCTTACTCTTCCCCACTCTCTCTCTCTCCATATATCTACCTCTCTCTCACTCCATTCCTGTCGTGCTCTCTTCCTCTCTCTGCTCTCTCTCCTTCTCTTGCTCTGCATCTCTCTTCTCTTTTCCTCTTCCCATCTCTCTCTCTCTCTCTCTCTCTTACACTCTTTCCTCTCTCAAACCTTTTGCCTGTATTTTAATGAAGTTGGGGAGATGCCGTATTTACCAAGCGCTGTCAAGGCTTTGACGAGATAGGATTTATTTTGAGGACTCCTTCCCGATGTTTTTTCTTGGAAAGTTTCGAGGAGGTAGGTCATTGTCATGCATCCAAAATCAGCTCTCAAGCGCGAAGGCAAGAAGTAAGAAACAGCAGAGAAATTATTCAACAATCGTGTTCTCTGCATCCAACATTTAAAGTTTAACTCTCCTTTTTCAAAGACAGCTTCAGTGGTTATGCTTGTTTGACATTGAAAGGGCCTTTTTTACATTTTATAGAAATATGTTTGAGACAAATACATATTCTATAACAGAATATTTGAAAAAAGATATCATTTATCAGATGTTTTATGAGTCATCTATTATTTTGGTTGATGGTCCAAGAAAACCGCATCTCCATGTTGGAAATAAGGTATTCGGTGCATATTTTATGGACTCCATGTCTTGACAAATTATGGGAGTGTTTGTACATGCTGGCGAGGAGAGGAGCTGGGTGGAAACTGCAGAGTGTTTGTCCTCGAATGGGAGTTCACACCGGGCTTTCACACTATCCCTGCTCTCCTTTCCTCTCTCTCTCTCTCTCTCTCTCAACACACACACACACACACACACACACACACACACACACACACACAGACACACACACACACACACACACACACACACACACACACACGCGCGCCTGCCAAGGTGTTTGCAGCCGCACCACGCTTCAGCTGACATCACGGCAGCATAAATATTTTATGCGCTACATCTGCTTGTTTTCTTTTTTCCCTTCGTCTCTATCTCCATTCCCCTTCTCTCACTCTCTCCTCCCCTTTTTTCTCCATCCCCTCTTTCTCCATTGTCAGTGTAATTGCCTGTGCACGGTTCCTCTCAGCGGTAGATAAACATCTCGTGGTAAAGAGGGATGACGCTTTTGGCCTGATCCCAGGTCAGGCAGTGGTCATGGTGGCATCTCTCCCACTGAGGCAGGCAGGTCTCAGGTCTGCGGTAGGCAGCAGGTGGCATGGGGAGGATGTGTGTTGGCTGAGTGTGCTGGAGTGTATCCATCGCACAAGACGTGTGTATTGTACTTTGACAAAACTGTGGCACAACTGAGGGTCTTTGATGTAAAGGAGCGTTGGAGTAGATATGAGAGAGATACAGTACTGAGGGGGCGGTGGAGGTGGTGGTGGTGCTGAGCTGCTGTGTTCAGCAGTGGGACCCATCGCTGTCTTGTGCTGTTTGACTTTTAAATGAGAGCCAGCAGAATGTAAAGACAGGGGAGTAAACAAAGACACTCGACCTGGAAGTGGGGTGTGTGTATGTGTGTGTGTCTGTGTATGTGTGTGTGTGTGTGTGTGTGTGTGTGTGGGGGGGGGGGGGTTGGTCTGAGTCCTGGAGGAACACACTGTCCTGCACTAAAGAGAGAGAAGAAAATGAGAGACAGAGAGAGTGTGTGTGTGTGAGGGGGCTGTTTTCTAGTCTCTAATTATTGACCACCAGGAGCACAAGTGAGCAGATTGCTGCCATGTACTTCACCTCCGTCACAAAGTCTCAGCGGATAAACGCACCTGTCTACTCCATGTACAGTCGCTACAGGTAAATGGGAAAATACTTTGAAAAAATCAATACACATTTTGCCCTGATCATATTCTTATACCTACTATGTCAATAAGGATACACATTTTCAAATGTGGCTGTTCGAGAATGCAGAAATGAGAGGCAGCATGAATAATAATAATAATAATAATAATAATAATAATAATAATAACAATAATAGAACACTGACAAGGCTTG
>NW_027468576.1:11059254-11134254 GCF_046254945.1 Alosa pseudoharengus | reverse complement strand
CACACACATGGAACGGCCATCAGAAGTCATCTCACAACTTACAAAGAGACAGAATAAAACTGGTTGGAGAGAGGTACCATTCAGCCAGGGTTAGATAGAGATGGTCAGGAAAATTCCGCCCTTACGCCATGTTTACTAAAGACCATTAGGCAGGAGAACAGCAAATTGAGCTCTCACTGAGAATGTCAACGTTAGGACACACGGTCATGAGAGAGCACTGCCTTGCATGGAAAAAAGCAATAAGACAGTGAACTCTGACCAGGAATCATCTGACTCCAAACAAGCACCCCCCCCCCCCAACCAAAAAAAAAACGTCTTTAATGATATTCTCGCCCAACTTGACACAGAATAATTTAAACGAACTTCCAGCGCTGAGGAGCTTTGGGAACGTGCAGTGTCTTCTGCTGATGGATGCAAAAAACGCAGCATAATAGCACGGCGAGCAGAGCAAACAGTGGAGCCTCTGAAAGCACCGACATGTTTATTTTTAGACTCTCAAAGACATGTTTCAGCTTCCCTCTGAAGTCTTGCCCTAGCATTTCAAAGCAAGCCTATTTAGAAAAGGTTAACAAAAATTAAACAGCACAAAATAGTTCTTCCTCCCATATGACTACCAAGACAGTACCTGCATTCTAATGTCTTGCGAACTGAAAATTGATTTCTTGGCTATGCAGATGTGTGAGATGTATTTAATGAATAATTGATAAAAAAAAACATAGTTGATAAAAAAAAACATATGTCACATTAAATTGATATGCAAACTAGATTTCCATATTTTACATACACAGAACATTCATAACACTTAAACGAAACTTGGCGTGCGCCATATGCATTAATAAGACATACATCAAACAAGACAATACATGGATTTAACCCCCTTCACTTCCACCCATCCCCCCTCCCTCCCTTCTTCTCTCCCTCCCTCCCTCTTCCTCCCCTCCCTCTATCGATTTATCTCATCTTCTGTTCTCTCTCATCATACACATCACTCCACTAAAACACAAGTCCTTAAGGTTTCCTGTGTGTCCATCAGAACTGGACCTATGGGCATTGCCAAGAGTCCACCAACTCCACCAAGCTACACACACACCACAAGTACTTATGCAGGTGCCTGGCTTCAATGCCTGTTTATTGGACACTAAGAAGTGTATGTGTGTGTGTGTGTGTGTGTGTGTGTGTGTGTGTGTGTGTGTGTGTGTGTGTGTGTGTGTGTGTGTGTGTGTTTGTGTGTGTGTGTGTGTCTGTGCGTGTGTGCCTGTGTGTGTGAGAGCCTGTTTAAATGGGAAGGATGAATTCCACTCTACAACCTCAAACTGTGAGTGTGTGTGTGTGTGTGTGTGTGTGTGCGTGTGTCCATGTGTGTGTGTGTGTAAATGTGTCTATAAATATCTGCAAAGATGTGAATGTGCACTTACTTGTTTGTGAGGCCTTTGTTATTGGCAATTCAGGAACAGAAATAGCTCTGCTCTCTACAACACAGTTGTAACCATTAAGGTGTCATCACTGTTTTGCCTTGTTTTACAAGTTCACAAAGACGACTGGCTACCCTAATCACCTGTGCACAATATCTGGTTCACAATTCACATTAGCTGGGTTATTGTCTATTATCTAGTTCATGGCATTCATGTTAGAGAAACTAAATCTGTCATAATGTTCACCAATAACAACACCCTTATAAGAGAATAGTGTCAAGTCTATTTTCAATTGAAAAATCTGTTCCTGTTATGACATCTGCCATTCATAAAGCTGAAATGATGTGTGCCTCAGTCTCTATATAGATGTACGGTATCTCTGCATATATCCACTATCTCTGTGTCCTTCTTCATTTCACAGTCACTGAAAGACAAAAACTCTTCCCAGTGTCTCTGTTAAATAACGTATCAGGAGATGCACTATGCTGTGTCCTGCTATCCCCCTACCCCACCCCCACGCCCAGCTTTGGCAGCAGAGGCCAAACCCTTAATATGAAACAGCCATCCAGCCCCCCCCAACCCCCCACCACCCCACTCCCACTCCCAGCAGACCGTCTCTTCCTCTCTCAGCAGCCAGCCAGCCAGCGCTGTCATCAGCATTGTTAATGGTGGGTAAAAGGCCATTTGCGGCTGTCTCCTTACCATCTTTGGCTGCGTCAGCAATCCCTTCTCTGCCCAGCCCTGTAGCTGCGGAAGCTCTGTCTGACGCCACTGAGTTTCAGTCGATCCCTGAGGAGGGGTCAGGGGCAACATTTAAACATGATGCTGTTCGCCAGGCACAGGGGGAGAGACAATGAGAAAGTGGCCTTGCGGTCGCCAGACGCACTAAAACACACAGGTGGCTTTCGTTGGGAACAGGGAGAGTGTGTGTGTATGCGTGTCTGCTTGTCTGTGTGTGTATGTGTGTGAGGAGGGGTGTGTGTGTGTGGTTGGGGGGGGGGGGGGTTTAAAGTGGGAGAGTGGGTAGTGGGTATTGCATGTTTAGCTAATCAATACCTGCAAAGCTGTAAAGGCCCGCTAGCATTGAGCCTTTTCCAGCAATTAAATTTGTCTGGGATGTTTAGCATCACGCTCCAAATTCAATTGTGTGAGAGAGCAGCCCCAGCCCCAGCCTAATGGCTAATGGGGACGGGGAGCGGTCTGAACCAGGAAGCTACTTCCTCTGGAGGGCGTAATGGGCCCCAGCCGGCTCGGTAAACAAGGGAATCGGACAGACACTGGCTCTGCTTTTTCAAAGTGGAGCGGAGGACCGCAGAGGAAGACTTAGCTGTTAGCTCTGCCTCTGCCTCTACCTCTACCTCTGCAGCTGTGAGCTCAAAGCAGCCAATTTAGGAAGAGAGTCAGACTTTGAGGACTGACCTTTTCCTTCAGAAGGCTCCTCGCCACAAATAATACAGAGGAGGAGAATGGTGTGGGGGGGGGGGGACAGGAGGAGAATGGGGAAGGCGTGACTGTGGTTTAGAGTCACGTGGGAGGGTAGGATGGAGAGAAATGTGTGTGTGTGTGTGTGTGTGTGTGTGTGTGTGTGTGTGTGTGCGTGTGTGTGTGTGTGGAGGGAGGCACTGTTACTGTTGTGCAGGCATGTTACTATAGCCCTGTAGGACAGATAAGGGGTGTTACAGTGAATAGCCAGTAGATGAAGGAAGTAAAGTTGGAAGAGAGGCAGGGGAGGTTTGACTCGCCCAGTTAGCAGCTTATGCCAGGGCCTGGATCTGACCCTGAACTGAGCCAGATCCGCTATCTGGGTTGTCTGCTGACCAGTCTGAACTAAATAATGGGGGGGGGGGGGGGGGGTCATTGTTTCCCAGATGCCACCTTGGTTTTAGTCTCAGTGAGGACCGCAGGTTATGTATATATAATCACTTCACATCAATTTACATCAATCTGTAATTATCTAATTCAATTTCTACAGCAAAGGCTAAAGGCTAACACAAAACAGCATTCAGTACAAGCATTTCTACATTCCCTGCATTTGCAGTTAGCTTAATGTTAAACCAAAACCGCCTTTTAGTTAGAAGAGACAACTAAATACACAACTCAGCAGATCATATATACGTAAATAGAGACTATCTTTCACCCTGCCAATGGCCTCGATATATCTCATTCAATTACGCTCTTAATATGGTGCAGATGGCACGTTTTAATCATTACATACTCTCGGAATTTTCCACAAAGCAAAACATTCACAGTATAAGACACCACATACATCTAACCAACACTACAAATCAGTGGTGCTTTTTAACATTATGTTATTGTGGAGGAAAGAACAAAGGGACATTGTTGTTATGAGCATCACTTTGACTTGTCAGAGTATTAAGAGTAGTATCAGTAAACACACATGCATTCAGGAGCGGACGTGGATGGCAGAAGCAGGATGCAAGTGACTGGAGCACCAGCAGGGGGTTAAATACAGATCAGGAGATTGGCCAGAAGCAAAGAGACACAAATACAGTTCCACTTCCCCAGTTATGCTAACCTAACCTAACAGCAGCACCAACCTCCACCTCCGCCCATTTACCTTATGCATATACCCTGATGACTACGGACACACACATACACATACAGTACACACACGCACACACATGCACAGTGCACACATGTACACGCGCACACACATACAAGTACACACACACACACACACACACACACACACACACACACACACACACACACACACACACACACACACACAAAAAGTTGAAGTGCATTTTTGAAAACACAGGTAAGATTTCACAGATAGATTTATAGATAGACAGATAGATAACTGCACTTCTTTGTCTTAGGTGCACTGAGATTCTGGCATGCTGCTTTGGCTGTATGATGTGACGCAGCAATACCCCCTCTGGTGAGGATTTGATCCACCCCCTATCACCAACTCTCGCCCACAGCCATCGCTGTCCAGCCCCTGACGTTCCTCCTCTCCTCTCCTCTCCTCTCTTCTCCTCTCCGCTCCTGCGGCGACAGCACTGCTGAACTATCGCTTTACTGCAAGCCAGACCCCAGACAATCAATTTCCTCGCCACTCGCCCTTCCCATGGATGGATGCGGTAGCCACTGCAATGGATCAGCATGCGGCAGTATTGTATCGTCTAACCGATAGCCCCTGCCCCGCCCTGCCTAGCCCCACCCCCCCACCCCTCTCGCCTGTCTCCCCTCCATCCATACACAACTGCACGCCACAAAATCATCTGCTCATCCAGCATGGCTGTGTGTGTGTGTGTGTGTGTGTGTGTGTGTGTGTGTGTGTGTGAGTGGGTGTTTTCAACATCTCAGCAGCTTTTTATCCCCAGCTTCTTTCATTTTCATAATATTCCTCCCTCTCCCCCACTCTCTGCCCCCACCCCCCCAGTCTCTGGGGGGTTTAGATCTGCCATGAGCCTTATACGACTGACCCCCCTGAAGGAGAAACTGCATAGAATTATGGGCTGTCTGAAAAATAGACGTTTTTCCGTTTGAGCTCTCCGGGATTTCCTGCTCTACATATTGGCAGTCAAACAGGACTATAAATCACTCACATGGACACACACACACACCACCACCACCACCATTGTCACCACACCCCAACGCCAGTAAACGTTAGCTGACAGATAAATGCAGCCTGAATTATTACTCTGTATATTTCTGACTACATTTAAGGATTAGGTCTCACAGTTATTTATGATTACAGGTAAGCCAAATGGAAACCTTCTGATAAACAAACTAAAAAGCAAGTAAAGCACACACACACACACACACACACACACACACACACACACACACACACACACACACACACACACAGCTATTCCTTCCTGTTCTCAGTAAAAAAAACGAGGGTGCAATCTTCCTACAATTCTCACCACCACCACAGAATACACACACACACACACACAAACACACACACACACACACACACACATGCTGCACAAGTATTTCAAATGCCAGAGGGCTCTGCGTTGTCAGAACCCATTCAGATGCAAAGTGTTGTGTGATGTTTTTATCCTAACATTAGGTCAGTAAAGTTCTCCCTTCGTATTGATTTTGATTTTTCCCATGTTTCCTCTCTCTCTCAGTGCAGATTCATCAGACACCTCCCAGTTCCTCCATGTCCTGCAGGTCAGGCGCAGGCTGGCTGGGATCAATCAGAAGAGTAATCTGGGACAGCACGCCCCCTCCCCCCCTCTGCCTCCATCGCCATCGATCCGCATCTACTTCGCCAAATGGATTTTTTTCCCTTTCTCCTTCTCTCCCACCTCCACCTCCAACACCGCCTCCTCCTCCTACTCTTTTTGCTCTATGTGCCTCAGAATAATAAATGTTTCAGCATGCAAGCAATTTTTCATTTAACTTTGCTTGACTTTTTTCTCTTATGGAGTCCAGCCTTGTGGGCTTTTTTTCCCCCCTATGAGAGATCAATAGGAGTTTTCTCCTCCTCTCTCCATCCCTCTGCAGTCTCCCCTGGGCCGGCCTCTCCGCTCCCCTCCACTCCACTCCACTGCTGCTGCTGCTGCTGCTGCTGGGCCTGGCCAGTGTCAGGGGGGAGGGCCACTGGGCCGCGCTACGCTGTGCTCCTCCAGCGCCTGATTGGATTACATCACAGGAAGCGCTTGTTACCGTGGCGCTCATTAGATTGTTGGCTCGGCAGAGAGAGAGAGAGGGAGAGAGAGAGAGAGAGTTAGAGCTCTAGCTCTAACTATGATGTCCTCAATCTGCAGGTTCAAAGCCTGAGTTTAGTTTGACTGTTGCTCTCTTTCATTAGGGCTAGTCTATGTTTATCACAGCAAAATATGCCTTGTTTTCAGAACCCTACCAACATTCAGTGTTCAGCTACTGCAAAGCTCTCCAGATGGCCAGCAAGGCTACATGGTTGGTCTTGTCAATGACACCAGTAGTGTGTTGTTCATCATAGCCCATGGCCATTTCAGCTGGTTAAATGTAGCCTGTTGACTAATTTAATGATTCATTTCAAATTGTTTTGCCTTTTAATGCCTGTATGTAAAGCGTTTTCTGTTGCATTTTGTGCCTGAAAATGTGCCATTTATAAATAAACTTTATTCATTACATATTTATTTACTCTCACTTTACCAGGTTTACCAATATCAAACCATTTGAAATAAAGTCCAAGTCTGAATGATTTGTGATAAACCTGTTTCAAGGCTAAAGAACTGAGACAGATTTGATGAACCTGTAATTTAGTCATGACCCATATTCCTTGATGCTTGGCGCTTGAAAAGTCATGGATCTCTCCAATAGTTTTGAATAGGAATTTCATGAGTTACATAATAATCATTCTTCTCTGTTGATACATAAACTGCTCATTTTATTATTCATTCCTCCTTGTGATTTACACATAACTAAATAAATTCCATGTCTATGATTGAATAAGAGAGGCAATATCATCAGCCCACGCGGTGACCCTAAATAATGTCCCTGTGTGTGTGTGTGTGTGTCTGTGTGTGTGTGTGTGTGTGTGTGTGTGTGTGTGTGTGTGTGTGTGTGTGTGTGTGAGTGAATATCTACCAGGCGAGTGTGTGCTCTGGGGTCTGCTAGCGACAGCAGTGTTTTCGCTGCGAGTCAAATCAGTGAGGCGACACCTGCGCCTCTGCCTGCAGTCTTCCCATTTCAGAGAACATTGTGCTCATCAAATCTATTCACTTTCCATTCCGCCTGCCGCAACGCAACAGACTCTCACTTCCTTCCCTATACAAGAAATCTTTTCTGCCCTTAATTTTCAGCTTGTGCCGTTACGGGGGGAAAAAATGGGAAGCACTTCTTTTGGGAGTAAAACGGAAACAATCACTGCCACCAGTGAAGGCACCAGCCAATATTGCGGAGCTGTCTTTACTGAGTTTTCAATGAAATTTAATTAACCTCGAGATGAACAGGCAGGAAGAGGGGGAGCCGTTTCAGATAACATAAATTCAAAACTCTCGGGAGGGAACACCGAAAAGGTGGTACAGAGAGAGAGAGAGAGAGAGAGAAAAAACGAGGTCATCAAATGAAATGTCACTTCATTTCATTTGCAGATTGAAAACCCTGCATGATGCATGTGTTTTTCAACCTATGCTCTCCTCTCTCTCTCTCATCATCACTGGAGTCGCTTTTTAAAATCACATTTCTCCTGAGCCCGGGCTCCTGGTGTTTCCACGAAAAAAGCCTGAAATGTCTCAGCCCGGTCCAAGGCACCGCGGCGGCAGGAAGGCTTGGCTGTGAGCGCCCGACCCGTGCTGGCGGCGGCCCAGCTCTGTGACCTATGCAAGCAGAAAATTGTTGAGCTCGATCCTGGGAATGACGCGTCAGTTTTTCTGTGGCTGTGGTGACTTGTGCCATGTCCTCCTCCCTCTCTCCTCTCTCGCGCTCTCTGTCTCTTCTCCTCTCTCTCTCCTCTGCTCTCTCTTTCTCCTGTTCTCCAACCCTCTGCTCCCCCTCTTCTCCCCTGCTCCTTCCTTCCTTATCATCTCTCCTTTCCCTCTCTCTCCTCTTCCTCTTCCTCCTCCTCCTCCTCTTTTCTTCCTCTCCGGTAGCTGCCTGCAGGTATGTGTGAGATTCTGGCCTGTTGCCTACCTGAGTGAGTGAGGGAGTGAGCTGAGCTGCGGCCTGGGCGTGGCTGAGTGCTGGCTCAGCCTCAGCAGCTCTGACTCCCAGGTTCGTGTCCTTGAGCCGACATGGGAGCAGGCACCCGCTGGCTCAGCTTTAACCACACACACACACACACACACACACACACACACACACACACACACACACACACACACACACACACACACACATTCATGCATATGCACACACTCACCACACACATACACATTGGCACACACACTGGCACGTACCACACACTTACACACACTGGCACACACACAACACACACATTGGCACACACCCACACAGAGACACAGGTCCTGCCACCAGCCCTACAGTAGATCCACACACACAGGCCAAACTGCTGCCTCCAGGGCATATGAATGAAGAATGCTAATGTAGCTAATGTACAAATTAGAGTGCAGAGCTTCTGATGATGCCACGGCATTTTCATTGTGAGAGGAGGCATGTATGTGTGTGTGTGTGTGTGTGTGTGTGTGTGTGTGTGTGTGTGTGTGTGTGTGTGTGTGTTGCTGCTGCCTCTCACACAAAGTGTTTTACAAACAAACACGGGGAAGGAAATGAAAATAAACGAGACAGCGAGAAAGAGACGCAGAGGTAGGTAAGAGAGAGAGGAGAGGAATGAGAGAAATGGAGCGATAGAGAGAAACCACAGATGGAGAGAAATAGAGAGAGTGAGTAGATGATAGAGACCTGTCATAGACTTTCAGCCTTAAAGATTCAGTCCTTGATTCTAATCCCATACACACTCATAGTGCGCTACCTTTCTGTTTAGTGTTTGTAAACAGTGGCAGTGTTTGCAAACAGTAAACTGCAAACAACCTCAGTGGCTTGGACCGAGTCATGAACAATCCCAGCCAATCAAAATGGTGCTTCAGTAACAGTAATAGGAGGGGTGTAATTCGACTGGCTGTTAATGTATAATACAAACCTTTCACAAAACCTGAAACTGAAACCTGTACTGTAGCTTTAAGCCCTTAGCTTGTCTGAACAGCATGTACGATATATAAATCTTCCTTTCTCTCTCTCACACACACACACACACACACACACATGCACATGCACACGCATACATCAGTTCAATAACAAGGAGTGCCCTTTAACCAAGGGCTTCCCATGCAGGGGAGAGCGAGGCAGTGCTGAAGTTAAGGTGACCTTGCTTCCTCATAAACAATGTGAATCTCCGCACTACGGCAAGCCAGAGGTCTCAGCGCACACGTTACCTTTTTATTTCAGGGGTGTGGGCACGCATCTAATTTGTGTTTTATGGTGTGTGTGTGTGTGTGTGTGTGTGTGTGTAAGAGTGTGGGTTTGTGTGTGTGCCCGTGTTCCACTGCGTCAGCAGCAGGTGTCGTGCAGACCCCCCCCCCCTCTGCAGGTAGCTGGCTGCTAGTATTACTGCACCTGTGCTAGGGAGTATATGTGTGTGTGTGTGTGTGTGTGTGTGTGTGTGTGTATCAGGGGGTCAACTACTAGCACCCTCCTACAAACCCAGGGCCCAGCACTGCCTGCTTTAACCCTGCAGCAGAAGGTTATTGTAGGACACACACACACACACACACACACACACTAGTTCACTAAGTTTACTGGTGGTCAGAGCAGAAGAGGAACAAAGGCAACTCGATGCCAGAAACAGCTGTGCCAGGCACCGCAGACATTAGAACGGTGGAAAAATCTCCTAAACCTGCGCTCAGTTATTGCACAGGAGAGCAGCAGAAATGGAAACAAATGTGTTTGTTTAATGGTGCGCAAACCCGCCTGTGCACCTTGCCAGACAAAATTTGCCTTTTAATTATGCCCCCCCCCCCCCTCCCCCCACTTTTAAGCTATTTGTGCAACATTTGCTCATCATAACAGGTATTAAAAGCTGAGCAAATAGCCCCTGAGGAGAAGAGAACGGCAGAAAGAAAGGAAGAAAAAGAAAGAGAGAGAGAAAAGCTGTCTTTGGCCTCTTTTGCCTGGGAGGATGGTGGAAGGCTGCCTCTCTCCATTCTCTCTCTTTCTCTCTGTCTCTTTCTCTCTCTCCCTCTTTTTGCATTTCTACATTTCTCTCTGTGTATCCCTCTTTCTTTCTTGCTCTTTGTCTTTCTTCTCTCTATTTCTCTCTCTTTCTGTGTGTTTCTGTTTTCAGTCTCTTTGTCTCTCCTTCCTCCGTCTCCCTGTACGCTTCCTCCCTCCCTCTCTCTCTCTGTCTCCCTCTCTCCTTGTCTCTCTGGCAGGGTTGTGCTGTGTACACACAGAGAGCCCAGAAGAGCAATGGCAGAGAGCTCTAATCTAATCACAGGCCTGCACATCTCCTGCAGCTGCTCTTACTCTCTCTCTCTCTCTGTCCCTCCCTCTCTCTCTCTCTCCACCCCCCCCCCCCCACCCCTGTCCCTCTGAAATGGCCGACTACTCAGTTTGATTTCACCAATCCTTCCTCTTATGCTGTCAAACAATCAGGGGCATTGTGTTCTGGACACACATGAACACCCTAATGTACACACACACAGACACAAACACACACACACACACACACACACACACACACACACACACACACACACACACAGATGCAGACACATGTACACACACACACACACACACACACACACACACACACTCACACACACACACACACACACACTCACACACACACACACACGCACATACACACACAAATAAATGCCAAACCAGAAGCCTGGCTGTAGGTAGCCTTTTTTACAGGCGTTGCTGATAAGAGGCTGCTTGCTGGCTGAAAACAGCCAAACTGGATATTGATTAAAATCTGGACGTGTGCCTGCATAGCCAAATAGCTGTGAGACAAGACAGCGGGCCTCCTTCGCCCTTTTGAAATGAGTAAACGATAAGATAATTGATGTGAGACTAAATAACCATGCCGAGCATGCGCTTAATAAACAGCATCAATCTCTGCGTGCGGAACAGGAGATGGGGGAAGGACAACATAGAGGCTCAATTCATTAGGACTTTGGTGTACGACAGCAAATGCTGCCACTGGCCTTTAATAAGATTATATCTGTGAAATAAACTCGGCATAAATCGCATGTTATGGCTGTAGTGTCTCCATCACATTGAATGGAGAGGGATTGAGTGCCCCCACTGCCAAACAGCAGTGATTCAAATGCCAGTTTGTATTAGGGTCTGATCCTCTAGTAACAGCAATGATCTGCCGGACCCTGGGTGAGTGACGTCGTGTATCACGTTCAGTCGCATTAAGCCTGATGAAACGGGATGCCACGACCCGTCACCAAATGATGGAGACTTGACGCAAACAGACGAGACGTAAGTGGCCAGTGCCATGACCGTCACTCTCCGGCTTCTTTGGGTCAGATTCTTGTATTAAGGCTCAGCTGCAGAGGGAAAAATACCACGAGAATAAGAGAAAAAAAGATATAAAAAAAACGACTAATGTGGTTCCACTGCCAGGAGCTAATACCCCAGCAGAATATCAACTAAACTGAAATATGTGGCATGCATTCAAAGTAGGAGATTAATCTTCTACTGCTTGGGTACAATGTAATTGAAAATGCCCACGGGGAGCATCTATGTTCATATAGTATGTGTCAGAAAATATAGGGTTATTCTCTTAGAGAAAGAAAAAAACTGAAATGGAGCTCAATATTTTATCATGTTGAAACGTACATTAGGGAGTGCTATACAGCCTGTCCTCTGGTGTACAACATGGCTGCTCAGTTTGCCATTTCAAGCATTCTCCTCTCCTCTTGTTCTCTCTCTCTCTTTCTCTCTGTTTTACAGTAGATAATGGCACAGCAGTCACATTTCTGAGATGCTTGAAAGTGTGTTACCGTTGGGAAAAAAAGGGAGAGAAATTGCAGACAAATTCAGCAGATGACTGGCTTTGACAGATGCGCCTGGTCTTGATCAAATTTCACCCCTCAATGCCACTCCACCCTCTCCGTCATGAGATAAGAAGCAGGTATGCACCAGACCGTATCATTAACCTCTCTGCATATCTGCCTTTCTTACGAGAGAGAGAGAGAGAGAGAGAGAGGGAGGGGAATGAGGTGCAGCTGGCTGGCTGGCTGGGTGAAATGGATGTGGGGATTATTACTGGGTTTGTACTACGCATTGCATCGTGCAAGGGACAGTTACTCCACAGCGGTCTGTCCTGCGGCGGCACCTTGTTTTCTGCGTCTCTCAGGCCACATGTGAGTTGCCATGGCATCACTGACTCACCAGCGACCCCCCCTCCCTCTCTTGTACACTGTGGTGACCTATGACCCCGTGATGGCAGAACCACTGATAGTCTGAGTGCACCCCTGACATTAGCTCTCTGCTGCGCCCTACCATCACTGTGTCTCTGCTCAATTCAATTCAAATCAACAAAATTCTTCCTCTTCCTCAATTCAATTCAGCAAAAAAACACTTTTTATTACCGACGCAGTGGCAATTATAAAAAGAGACTGGAACGACATAGCAATATGTGTGTGTGTGTGTGTGTGTGTGTGTGTGTGTGTTTCTACGAGTGCTTTACTGATTCAGTGATTCCCCTCTTTCTTTCTGTCTCTGTCTCTCTCTGCCTTCCATTGTCTTGTCCTTGTAAGTCAGCAGATGAGAGAGAATGCCTCTTTGTCCTCCTCTTGGCCTCTCTCTCTCTTTCTGATCACGGGAACGCAGCGAGACAGACAGTCCCCCATGCCACGAGAAGGGAGAGAAAAATGGCAACATATTTCATTTTCTCCCATAATGCCTTTGCAAGCTCCCAACCAGCGGCGTCGTTTAGTCACACGTAGCATTGCATGTTTTATGCATAATTCACGTCGTGACAGACACATGAATCTTTCATATCTTAGAAAGAGGCTGTGCAAAAATAAAGCTCCTGGTCTGAGCACATGACCTTGAAATGTCCCGAATCATCACAGTGCTAGGTGACCCCCCCCCCCCCACCCCAGACCCACCCCCACCTCTTTTTCGGTCTTGCTGTCGTGCTGAGAGGGAACTAGTGCAGAGCCAGTGATAGGAGGCTCGCTGCTGTTCCCTCCTTTCCATTTGTTTTACCCTCTCTCTCTCCCTCTCTCTCTCTCTCCCTCTCTCCCTGTCTCTCTCTCTCTCTCCATTCCTGGGATGCAAAATGTAGATCAGAACGGCGTGCCGTTTGTGCTGAGTCTCACGAGAAGCTGCCAGTCAAACTCAAACGTCTGTGTGAATATCAAAACACAGGGCAGAAGGGGCGGGAGGAGGATGAAATATTTGTGACTACTACAAGTAAACACAAAGATGGCTTCCCTTCTCTCTCATCTTTCGGGGGGCTGAGAAGAATAGCAAATGGCTTTTTTTTTTCTTTTCTATCTTTTTGCATTGCTCGGCCTTCCCACTCTGAGGTCTGCAACTCTTTTTCTGTTTGTCTTCTTATAAAATATTCATCTTTAAAAAGCAACAGCGAACAGCAAGAGTGAGAGAGAGAAAGAGAGAGAGAGAGAGAGAGAGAGAAAGAGAGACGACAACAGCGACGGCGACGACGACCCCTGCTCTGTAGCGAGCAGCACACGTGTTAAGAATCACTAGCTGAGTATCGTGTGTCTGTGGTACTTTCAATTTCCACCCGGGGAATTAGGCCCTGCACTTGTCAAGCCAGCCAGCAACCCCCTCACTCGCAACGGAGCGTCTCCAGCTTCTCCCTCTCAGCTGTCAGAAGGAGGGAATGAAATGGACATAAATAAATGAGCAGAAGCCACAGAGGAAGCCTATTAACATTTTAACTAAAGCGTTTTGTTGATATTCATGTATGTTTAGCTTTCTTTGAAAAAGAGAGAGAGAGATTTAAAAAAAAAAAATGAAACGTGACTGGAGACAAAAGGGTTGAAGCTGTTTTATGCACTCCTGCTCTGATTTAATTTTCTCCCATATCCCCAAAGCTGTCCTTGATAACACACTGCCATACAGACACACTACACACACATATCACACTCTCTATCTCTCTCTCTCTCTCATACACACACACACATACCAGCACACATACCAGCACAGACACACAATCATACACATAACAAACAAATATTTGCACATAGAGATAACATACGCTAACACACTGTTATAAAGCAAACCTAAATATAGCCCTTTTTTAATACCAACTTCATGTGCACTCTGAGCTTGAGTGAATGTACCTTCGACCTAATCTGACAAATCATCTCATCTGAAACAATATTTCCTTCCAAACAACATCAGCAAGTGTGTTCTAAAAGATGTGACGGCGCTCTGGATATTTACCTCGTGCACAACACCTATTTTTATGAGCAGCCTGTATGAGAACGTCAGCACATGCACCTGGCTGTGCACACACACACGCACACATACACACGCACACACACACACACACACACACACACACACACACACACACACACACACACACACACACACACTCCCTGGGACCTGGCCTTTCATCTCACAACTCTCTGGACACCTGTCCCAGACTGGGAGAAAATTAACACATAAAAAAGTAATGCACGCGTATTAATCAAGATATGGAGGATGAATTACATCTCAAGTGAGATATATGGATGTCTGCGGACGTGCCTATATGCATGTACATGAACGATCAGATAACCAATTAATATAGACAACTAAATTGTCTAAATGTGTTCAAAACCCTATCATATTAAAAGGATGGAAAAATCCATTTTCAAGCGTTGGCTGATCCAACTAATTGCACACTTCTGTTGTTCCGAGGCATATATTACAGTAAATGGCCATTGTACAACACAAATAAGCCTATGAGCTTAGCTCATATAATCTATAAGAACTGAATTAATCCCTGCTATAATGATATGCTGTATAGTTTAGTAATTGTTGTGTAACTACATATGGGAAACAAAGATTTGTAACTATTCAACAACACAACTTTATCATACAGAGATCACATAGGTACAACAGCACAGCGACTGAACCGAGCCTCTGTTTAGTAGACGCTCTGTTTTAGAGTAGTTAAGCTGGTATTTTATTTTATCAGGGCTGCATTGGACCTGTCTGGAGCTATTTACATGCGTAAGTCTCCTGTGCTGGTCTCGCCAGAGAGAGAGAGAGAGAGAGAGAGAGAGAGAGAGAGAGAGAGGACAACGTGGCAGCTAAAATAAATGCCCGCCCGCCCGCTCGCCTGCCTGCCTGCCCGCTCGCTTGCCTGGCTGTGGTGCCGGAGGTGTCCACGGTGCTGAGAGATGGTCTCTCCCCAGTGCCCGCGCAGGGCCCAGTGGACAGAGCGCCACAAGGAGGCTGGCACACACGGCACACTTACCTCCAGCTTTGTCTGTTTTTAAATGAGCTATCACCTCTCTCTCTCTCTCTCTCTCTCTCTCTCTCTCTCTCTATCTATATATATATATATATATATATATATATATATATCATCTCTCTCTTTCTATCTGTCACATTCTATATCCTGCTAGCGCTCTCTCTTTCTGCATCGCTCTGTCTTCAACACTACCCTTCAACAAAAACAAAAACTGCCAAGTCACCCCCCTCTCTGCCTCCCCCCAGTGTCACATGGGTTATGCTGTTGCGCTGTTGTTCTAAGTCCATGCAGGAGCACACCCACCCCACATGAGGGACAGTTCTATTCAACCAACCACTGCAGCTGTAATATATATATATATATATATAGAGATATATTTAGCATAAAGAAGTCTAGTCCCCTTATTGCGTTGACTCAGCTTGGTTATGTTGACACGCAGTGTCAGATTTATGTGTAATACACTTGATACTACACATTGACAAAACAACAAGATGATTGGACTGGGTTAAGTTGCTTGTGGATATTTTTTAGGATGTGTTATTTGGGGTACCAGAACCCCTGCCACACCCCAACTCTGCCCTCAGTAGCAGTGCTGCAGCTTGTGCTTATTTAGCCCCCCCCCACACACACACACACCTCCCCCTCGGCTGTCCACCTGCTCGGCCGCTCCGCTGGCTAATCTCAGTATGCAAAAAAAATCAAATAAAAAAAAAAGAATCTGCTTTAGTATTCATCTGTGCCTCCTCCTTCGGCCTGTTAGCATTGATATGCAACCTTGAAGTCAGACAACAAAGGATAAAGCACTCGAGCTTGAATGCATGTGCATGTGTGCGTGTGTGTGTGTGTGTGTGTGTGTGTGTGTTTGTGTTTCTATGTGTGTGTACATGACTATGTGTGTGTGTGTGTGTGTGTGTGTGTGTGTGTGTGTGTACGTGTACATGACTTTTTACGTGTATATTTGAGTGTGAGCGTATGAATGTGCATGTGGGTGTGTACATGACTTTGTATGTGTGTGTGTGTGTGTGTGTGTGTGTGTGTGTGTGTGTGTGCGTGTGTGTGTGTGTGTGTGTGTGTGTGTGTGTGTGTGTGTGTGTGTGTGTGTGTGTGTGTGTGAGTGACAGGCAGGCAGGCGGATGGATGGATGGATAAATGGGTGGGTGGGTTTTGGTATGTGCGTCGGGCAGCGGTGGTGCTGCTGCTGCTGCTGCTGGGCTCTGAGAGGGCCTTATTGTTCTGCACCGTAAACACTGATCTCCTACTCAACGCTCCACACGCCCCCAACCGCACACCCACCCACCCACCACACATCCACCCACCCCTTCCCTCCGCTCTACTCCAATCAGCTCAGCTCAGCGCACTGTTACAGGCCTCACTGCAGCACACAGCCCAGAGAGAGAGAGAGAGAGAGAGGAGAGAGAGAGAGAGGAAAGAGAGAGAGAGATTGAGAGAAGGATGGAGGAAGAGATGGAATGAAAGAGACTAAGAGAGATGCAAAGAGAGAGAGAGGGAAAGAGAATGAGTGAGAGAGAGAGAGAGATCAAGAGAGAGTGCTGACCATAATGAGTGTAGTTGGGAATTGCTTTCTTTTCAATTAGCATTTTGATTGAATAGGGAGCCCACACACGCAAAGTCAAACATTTGTTTGCAAGACGCCGCTCAGATTTTGAATGCATGAAGGCACACGCTATAGTTGAGAGAATGTTTCCCCCAGTGATGGAGCACACCACTGTTAGATAATAGCACCGACGCCATCAACAAGAAAAAGAATGAGGAAAAAAATAAGACTATTTACTGAGACGCATTTAAATGACAGGGTTATTGATCACCCATTTTACTCCTCTTTCTCTCTACCTTTTGCCTCCTATCTCTCCCTCTCTCTCTTTCTCTTTCTGTGTGTGCTTGTGTGCTGAATGTGATAAATGTATGTGTGTGTGTGTGTGTGTGTGTGTTTATGTGTGTGTGTGTGTGTGTGTGTGTGTGTGTGTGTGTGTGTATGTCAGTGCTGTCACTTGGCTTGTTGTTCGGCTGGGCGAGTTAAAGCAGTTGTGTTTTGCTTGTGTGTGTGTGTGTGTGTGTATGTCAGCATTGTCGCTTGTCTCTTGTTGTGTGGCTGGGTGAGTTAATGTAGTTGTGTTTTGCTTGTGCGTGTGTGTGTGTGTGTGTGTGTGTGTGTGTGTGCGCCCGTGTGTGTGTGTGTGTGTGTGTGTGTGTGTGTGTGTGTGTGTGTGTGTGTGTGTGTGTGTGTGTGCGTGTGTGTGTGTGTGTGTGTGTGTCAGCACTGTCGCTTGGCTCTTGTTGTGTGGCTGGGCGAGTTAAAGTCGCTCCCTGGCAGGCACCGGTTCCCACCAGCTGGATGACAGCCGGGTGAAGCTCTGACTCGGAGCCCTTAGTCAACAATGGACCAACAAACACAAGACTAGCATCACACAACACACACACACGCACACACACACACACTCACACGCACACATGCGCACATGCGCACACACACACAACATACACATGACACATATTCTGTATGCAAAAATACACACACAGGACAAAGGAGACGTAAACACACAAACACACTCTCAAACATGCACATACACATACAAGCATACGTTCATTACACATGCGTTATGCATAGATACTAATGTGAACTAATGTGCATGCACACACTCATTTAGTACATACGCATGCACACACTCATACACACATGTACGCACATATACAAACACACACACACTCATTTATACACAAACAGATTCCCTACCAAGGCTAAGGAGGAACAGCATGTGTTTCAGAAGAACATTTAGGTAAGGCGTAAATACACAAAGACAAATGGAGGCATGCTTACGCACAGACACGCACACATACACACACACTCACACACACATACACACATGTTCACACACACACACACACACACACACACACACACACATACACACACACACACACACACACACACACTCACGCACACCAAAAAAAAAAAAAAATACACATAAACAACACAACATTCCCCATTATTCTACAACAAAATTGTACATTTCCTATAAAGCCAGGCAATATATTATTTGTCTACACCTGAATGTGACAGCATACTTTCCCCATAGCAAACAGATGAACGATCGAAAAGTACCAAAAACGCACTGAATGAAATATAAAATCTACAGCGGGCTGGCTGGTTAGCAAGGGACACTAAATCTCCACTGAGCAGTGCACACGAAGCCTCTGCGTTTCCTCTTAGACGGCAGCCTAGAAAGGTGAGCCGTCAGGTTTTCTGCACGCACACACACACTGTCACACACACTCCAACATGCACACACACTCTCACACACACTCTCACTCTACTCCCGTGATAAAAAACCAGGGAGCTCGAGCCCTTCCCCCCTAAAAAATCTATCTCCTCACTGCCCCAATCCTCTCCTCTCCCCTCTCTTCTCCTCTCCTCTCCCCTCTCTTCTCCTCTCCTCTCCCCTCCACTCCCCTCTCTTCTCCCCACTCCTCTCCTTTCCTCTCTGCTACTGTCTCCTCTCCTCCTCTCTCCCCTCTCTTCTCCTCTCCTCTCTCTTCTCCTTTCCTCTCTCTTCTCTTCTCTCTTCTCCTCTCCTCTCCTCTCCTCTCTTCTCCTTCCCTCTCTCTTCTCTTCTCTTCTCTCCTCTCCTCTTCTCTCCCCTCTCTTCTCCTTTCCTCTCTCTTCTCTTCTCTCTTCTCTTCTCCTCTCCTCTCTCCTCTCCTCTCCTCTCCCCTCTCTTCTCCACTCTCTTCTCCTCTCCGCTCCGCTCCTCTCCGCTACTACCTCCTGTCGCGGCGTCAGCCCACCGCCTCGGGCACAAGCACAAGCCCAAGCACACCTCCTCTTTCCCAGGCTCCTGACTGGTGGAGCCGCGTGCCCAGTATGAATGGAGGAGCCGCCGGAGAGAGAGAGGAGAGAGCGGAAGAGGGGGTGTGTGTGGGGGGGGGGTGCGCTGACAGTGTGACCAGAATGCTACTGCCGCCGCTACCACCACCAGCGCCACTATGGTACCACAGCACTACCACAGCACGGTTACGCAGCGACAGCCCCAGAAACAGCCACCACAACGGCCACGGCTGCTGCCGCTGCTGCTGCGAGACTACACACACACACACACACACACACACACACACACACGCACACACACACGCACGCAAGACAAGAGCAAAAGCAGGCAGACGCATGGAGCGAGGGAGCGACAGAGGGATGGACGCACGGAAGGATGGGATGGAGAGGTGGAGAGATGGAGCGGATGAAAGGATGGGTGAAGAGATGCAAGGGCAAAACGACAAGCGGCTGCAGCCTTCTTACCATTTTAAACCCATTCCACTCCATTTGCGTGCCGGCACTCGTTGTCGTTTCTCTGTCTCTCTCTCTCTCACTCTCACTCACTCTCTCACCCCACCCGAGCTAATTTCTTTCTCTCTCTCTCTCCTCTCCTCTCTGTGTTCTTCTGTGTCTGTCTCTCTGTCTCTCTCTCTCTCTCTCTCTCTCAGCGCTGGTCAGCAGAGGTGGCTGGCGAGAGCAGGCATTCCTACTTCAGGAGAGGCAGGGCGAGAATGCACAGGCGTCGGCATGAGCGGTTCTCTCTCTTTCTCTCTCTGCCCCCCTCGCTCTCTCTCTCTCTCTCTCTCTCTCTCTCTCTCTCTCTCTCTCTCCCTCGCTCCACAGCCCAGCTCGCCGTCAGTCTCCTCCTCGTCAGTGAGGTCAGAGACGTCCCCCCTCCCTCTCAACACGCACTGAAGGGGCGCTGCAGCACACTCACTGGCTTCCGCACACGTCCGTCCACCCCTCCTTCTCTGCAGCCCCCACCCCTTCTCTCTCTCTCTCTCCGCTCCACTCCTCTCCACCTCCCCTCCCCACCCCATTCTCTGGGAAGGGATAGAGAAAAAAATCTAACACCTTTGCTCTTGCAGACTGCAAGCAGAGGAGAGGAGCTTGGCAAAGAGGAAGAGAGGGAGAGAGGGAGGGAGGGAGGGAAAAAGCCCTTTTTTGGAAAACGGCAGGAGCAATCAATCGCGGGCTGAGGTCTTTGCTTGACTGGGCTCAATGAATTGCACCTACAGGCACTATGGTAATAGGAAGCCTGCGCAGCAATGTGTATAAATTAGCTATTAATGCAGGTATGTTAAAAGGCATACACTAGTAAGATTTAACTACAGCTTTTACCCCTTCTGCAATGTTTGTGACGCATTATGAACACTTTCAGATTACGTGCAAATAGGATTAAAAAATGTACGACGCCTGTTCACCAATTATATAAATAGGCTACTGCATTTGACTTGGGACTTCGAGGAATTGTAAAGCGCAACAATGTGCCGTGCGATTTTATTTTATGTTCTTAAATCAAATGTCAATGTTTCCAAAATAACAAGATATCTATAATAACAAAATCGAAATAGAAAATGTCACCATCGCCAAAGTCAGGTATGTCAATTTGTCAAACAGCACGAGTAAATTGGTAGGCTACTTTCATTTATAACCACGCGCCTCAATCGTCGCCTTCCGTTATTCGAGAAAATATTGCACCTGCTCTTTTGTACCATCACGGCCGCTCTTACAGGCAAACACATGCACACACAAACATGCCGGACTAACACATTTAAACTGCTTAATTAACTCGCGTTTTGGTCTTTTGCAATTTATACATTTGTAAAAACACCTAAAGTTTACAACAGAGTTCAAATGTAACCTACTGAAATCACCTGTAATCACAATTTAAAAGGACAAACTGACAACAATGAACGACGGCAGTACTTCTAATTTCTAACAAACAGGCATGTACTTACCATGACCATTCTTGTTTCAGATATCTCAAAGTACACTGCGCGGCGTAAAGTCTTGCGTCGTATCACAGTGGAGAACACGGATAGCCCGCTGTGCGATTGTAGGAGTTGTGTGTAAAAGGGACTTAGCGCGGTCCCAAGGACAATCGGTTTGAATACGGCGAGATTTGGAGAAGGAATGGATGCACGGTAACAGTTACTTTTCGTGTGAGCTGCGTTTTAGAGACCGTTCACGCTTTTATGGAAGCTGAGCAATAGTCCAAAATAAAACAACAAAAACAAAAAAGATGGACCTTGACGGGAACGTGGTGGAAGCTAGTGCAAGCATCCCCTTTTCTACACACCATTTATTGAGCCCTCTGTCATTCGGGTGTAGATTCTCATTGGCTCCGCTCAGGCAGGGAAGGGGTGGCGCGCTTGAGTAAAGGGAAGGGCAGGGAGTGGGAACCCAAATCGGCGGCCATCAGTTTTTTGGGAGGATAGTAGTCAGCCACCTCAAGAGGCAGCGCTGTTGTCAGAGAAACAGACTGACAGAGTTCATTTGACCCCAGAGTTGTGGTAGAATGTGTGGGCAGGGCTGAACTGACTGAAAGGAGTTCACGCGGTCCGTTTCTCCGTGTTGCGTGCTACGGGCAGTGTTGGGAACTGCGAGGCGCGCGTGTGGTTTTGTATCTCCAATTCAATGAAGCAAATTCACACGACTGGTTCATGAAATATTTAATATATGAACACATATAGGCCTACTCAGACCGCTTGTAATTTAAACGATCTGTCCGATGTGAGTGACTAGAACTTAGAGACATGCATTGCAATTGTTTTCCATGCTGCTATGCAAATGATACTGCGGAGGAACCTTAACCCTATTTTTATATTTTGTATTATATTTATATTTCAATATATGCCTTTAGTTGCCTCCGTTTTCAGCACATTCGCTCTCCTTCACAGCTGCACGCAACCGGCATCAATAATTAACGTGAATGCCCAGAGCTGCCACCACTGACAAAACTCATTCCGCATCTGTGGCCGTCAGCGAGCACGATGCCCGAGGATGTGTGAGGAGGTGAGAATGACATGATTGCGTTTTATTTGCCAGTTATATTAAAGTCAGGCGGATACCTTAGCTTACACATTATGTTGTTTATTTATGCGTTGTAGATTATTGATATTGCCCCATAATGATTTTCTATTTCTATTTTCTAATTTCTGAAAAAAAGAAAAACGTATTGCAAACATAAGAACACCCTAATGTGACAATGACACTCCTGCTGTGAAAACCATCTTAAAATACACACACTATATTTTAAGTCTAAAAAGAAGAGAGTGCGGATGAGCTGACTAAACTAATTCAGGGTGTCATTCAGAGAGTGTCTGTGCCCTGTTCCTCTCTGTACCTGGGACCTGTAATGCCCCTCTGAGATTTCAGCTTGCATGACAGGAATAGAGTTTGGCATGAGAGACCTCGGTGTTATAAAATATGAACCAGATTCATCTTGTCTGCTTGGCCTCTCTTCCAGGGACAAAACTGCATGCCGGAGCACTCGTTCAGTTCGCTCACTTTGGTGACTAAGCCCCTGCATCACGTGTTGTTCTTCTCGCAATCAGAGCCCACTCACTACAGGACATTCTTATTCTCTCTCTGTCTAAATTGCCATACGTACATACTCTTAATAAGCGCAGCATCCTTTTAAATGTTCTGGCCTATAGCATGGCAATGAATAACATTGTTCAGGCAGCGTCCCCTGGCTTTCAGTGGTGCTTTCTAGTCTGTCTGGAAATGGTAGTAAACACAGGCTCTCAGCCACACCGTCTTTTGAAATGTTGTGTCACCACACAGCAGCCGTGTGTGTTTCAAGAGAGTGAGTGAGAGCAGCGCTGCGTTCCCTGCCATTCCGGTGCAGGGCCGTGGAGTAGAGGCAGCCACTCATCCCCAGCACAAACCAACTCCAGTTAGTCCATTAACCCCAGTGTGAGTTCAGCAATCGGCCCGTCTAACAAGCTCTGATGGGGTGGGGAGGTGTGTGTGTGTGTGTGTGTGTGTGTGTGTGTATCATGTGGCTCTCCACATCCTCCCCAGCTCCAGAGTGCTGTTAACCCGCACCAGTAATGAGCCCAAACATTCGCAGCGCTCCTCAGGCCCTGAGTAGGCTATTAATGACTGAGGACGCAAATTTTCCCCACAAGGCCGCCTGCTGTGGAGCGCATCTGGGCTGGATCTGGCCGACGACCGGCTCACAGGCGGCAAATCCGGGGCCAGCTCTTCCTGATCTGCTCCAAGTCTGTTGCTGAGTCTGCTAACTATCAGGGACTTTTTTTATATTTCCTGGAGAGTAATTCATGAGTATGGAAATAGATGTGGATTTGGGGGGAATATGGAGTGTGTGTGTGTGTGTGTGTGTGTGTGTGTGTGTGTGTGTGGTGCGCGGGGGTGAGTAAGTGGGATTAGTGATTTCCCTCTACTCTCTTCTCTCCCTTCTCTCTCCAGCTCACTGTAACTGCGGCGGCGGCAAACAGAATGAACTATTAAGGAGATCCACGCGTCTCGTCGTGCTCCCACGCTCACCTTTGACCCCTCGCGACCTTGCCCTCACGAGCAGCGCGCCTTTCTGCAGCTCTCCTCCCATGAATGATTCAGGGGCGTGAGCCTCCATCTCCCAGCCCCAAGCCCCAGGCCTCTCAACACCTTCAAGCCCATTTGAATACAGCTGTCATGCCACGGAGTCTAGTTTGTTTACATTTTTGCCTCTGCCTCTGACTGACAGAGACCTGCCAAGATGCTGTCTAATTGAGAAACTGAGAATAAGCAGTTGTTTCTGAACTGTGCGAACCCATGCGTCTAGGAAGGAGACAAAAAAACCCACAATACAGAGAACGTCATGGATGAATAATAAGTATATCTTTGGTATAAATTATCATAGGGAGTCGGCCTCCCCGATAGTCATGTTTTATGTGCGCCTCGTTCCGACACTCAGACAGAATAATATAAAATGCGAAATCCTCTAATAAATTGGCTAGTTTCACTGTATCAACACAGACCTTTGCAACCCTGCGTTTCTCAACCTCGATGTTAGACAATGTGCTTGATTGGTATGTTTACATAACACTGAAACAAGGCATGAGCTTCATAACATCCACATAAACGCAGAGGTGGAAAATAGCTATTGTATGCAAGGCACAGAGACAGAAAATTCCTTTGTTGATACAGGAGCTGTCTATACAAGTATGTACACAGTGAATTACTAAGCACACGCAGTGAATGCGGGATCACTGTGTATGGCATTTTTATTGAATTCATTATGACGGGTTTTCACAGAAGGGTGAAGGTAGAGTGCATTATGTGGTTGTGTAACTATTATTTTACTGTGACTTCCTGTGTACATTTTATATAATATTGAAATTATTTTGACACTCCTGAATTTCTGAGGTAAGCATTTGTATTGCACCATGTGGGCATGCAAGTGTGTGTGTGTGTGTGTGTGTGTGTGTGTGTGTGTGTGTATGAAATGGTAATCAAAGATACGCTCACTTGTCAACTTACTGCTATGTCAAGAGAGCATGAGTTCATTAAAACAAACTCTGCTCTGTAATCTATAACCTGTTGTATAACTACGATTGCAGCTGACATTTCTCTGATGCTCTAAAGAATGAATCTGTGATTCTAAGAATCCCCTCGAACACACGTATGCTCTGTTGAGGCCGGTGTCTCTCTGTCCCTGTGTGTGTGTGTGTGTATATGTGTGTGTGTATATGTGTGTGTGTATATGTGTGTGTGTGTGTGTGTGTGTGTGTGTGTGTGTGTGTGTGGGTGGGTGTGTGAGCGTGTTTCTGGGTGGCTGCTGCTCTGTTCTAAAGGCAGATGGAGGAGAAGGTCTGCCTCCTTGGGAGCAGTAGGAGGTTTCCGCTGCACCCTGAAGAGAGGCAGAGTGGAAGACTCAGAGGCCTGGAGATCTCCTGGCCACACTCACAACACAACCGAAGGGTGCACACACACACACACACACACACACAGAGAGAGAGAGAGAGTGTCTGTTTGTGTGTGTGTGGGTGTAGGTGTGTGTGTGTGTGTGTGTGTGTCCAAGTGTGAAGGAACTGGGTGGCATACTGCATACACATCATTCTGTTGTTCTGTCAGTAGAACGGGCAGCAAATATTGAATTCTAACGAAGTCTTTCATGAGAGATAAAATGAAGTGCTTTTGGCAAGCAACATGGGTAAAAAAAAAGAATCTTGACAAGCAAGACTGAACAAAAAAAAAGAAAAACGGATCTCTTCAGACATTTTATATAATTATTTTCACATTTTCCCAACAGATCTGCTCATTCTTCAGGGTATTTGAGACTGCAGGGAATATAGCCTGCCTTTTTAATAAGGGGGTAAATATTGGAAGAATGGGGACATTTAAATATCCCTAATGTGAACGTTGACATAATGAAAGGGCTAAATGAATGAGCCGGGCCTATTAACTTAATTTGATTTGATTTTGCTGTCTTATCAGCCTTTTTACTTTTGATGACCTTTTAGTGTAATATAATTCAATGAAATAATGAAATGCATCAACTTATTTTAAAATATAGCCGTCGCTCTTTAAATAATTACGATAGCCTGTCAGTCATGGCTTGATATGCCATAGACAGTATAGCTTCTTTTATTGTCAACACGCTTATGTGCAGAAACCCACACAGATTTGCACACAAACAAACACACACACACACACACACACACACACACACATACACACACACACAGACACACACACACACAGAGGCACTCTACCCCACGTGAACACAAATACAGACACAACAGACCACCCGTCTCTCTCTGTCTCTCCCTCTCTACCTTTGTCTTAACTTCTTTTATTGTCACAACGCCTATGTGCAGAAACCCACACAGATTTACACACACACACACACACACACACACACACACACACACACACACACTTGTCTCCTCAAGCCTCTATGGTCTGATCCAGTCGTGTACTTAGCACCATTTAAACGCCACCACCACCACTAGTCTCGGTACCAGAACCAGATCCAGTGGGCCGGAGCCGGGCCTTCTCTGAGAGCCCACTGGTCTGCAGGCCATTACTGGGCTAATTGCTCTAAACTCGGCGAGCCCCTGCCCCTGCTCTGAGCCCCTGCCAGCCCCTGGCCAAGTCCCGCCCCACTACCAGCAGCACGCCCAATTAGCCAACACTTTGTTTTAGCCTAAATTACTTTACCCACCCATGATTACATCTCATGCTCACACACACACACACACACACACACACACACACACACACACACACATACACACACACACACACACACACACTCAAACTAATACAAAACAAAACACCCAAACACACACAAAAACACATATACAGATCCCTCTTTTTATAGTCAAAACGACTATAAAAAGAGGGATCTGTATATGTGTTTTTGTGTGTGTTTGGGTGTTTTGTTTTGTATTAGTTTGAGTGTGTGTGTGTGTGTGTGTGTGTGTATGTGTGTGTGTGTGTGTGTGTTGACATCTAAGAAAATCATATAATATTGTATGCTTTTGTATGCTGCTCTGTGCTGTTTTTTTAATTCAGAAGTCAAATATATTTGTAGAGAAGGAAGATATCTGTATTTGGACTGGTACTGCTTTCTCTGCTTGGTGCGGGTCATGTTGAAACATGTAGCTGGCATGGCGATAATTGCTAGAAAACCACAGAGGCGGTGAAATCTTACTGTGGGATGAAGCAACTCTATGCAAGTCGTAATTGTCACTCTGCCTAATCACAGGTTTATTTAAAGACGGAGATGTGCAGATCCAAGGCAGGGTGTCACTCTGAACGTGTTAAGGAAGTGTCGCTCATTACTGACTCATTTCAAGTCTTCCCTGTTCAGACCTCGCTGGAGCTTCGCCTGCTAAATGTTGCCGATAACATACTCTCCCTGCCGTGACCGGCCTTACACACACGATCAGATCCTCACGGCTAAATCAGTGTGTCTGTTGATGTAGGCTACCCAAAGCCTGAAAATGTGACGTGAGAATAACATTGAGATTAAAAGCCGCGGAGGCTAAACGAGGCTGTTTAACTTCGGGTTGGATGGATGCTGCGCATGACTGGTACAAGACTGACAATAGCAGTGCAATTAAAAGTGTTCCGGCTCAGGGGCAGTGGTAGCATAGTGGCTAAGGAACTGGGCTAGCCAGAAAAGTTGTGGGTTCCAGACACCTAACCCTGAGTTACTCTGGGGAGACTGGCCCTTGTCATAATTGACACATGTAAGTTACTTTGGATAAAAAAAAAGTCTAGCTGGCTGACCGTGTGACTGGGCAGCGGTGTAGCTGAGGCTCAGTGTGGAGGATGAGGTGTGGGGTCATACATAGAGGGCCTGTCACTTCACTGGCAGCTTACAATGCCTCCTAGGTCATGGGTTTAGTTAGTGGAGAATACACATACTGATAGTGTTTAGGTAGGTTTCCTTATAAAAAACGAAGGCATCCAAAATAAAGGCCTCTGGTCATTAAGTAAATATACATGTGTGTAGGCTTACATGGTTAATTGAGGCTGATTAGCCTCTGACCCTTCAGTTAAAACCCTCTCCATACACACACACACACTCCACATCCCACCAGCACCCCTGCCCTGACGCCCCCCCCCCACCCTCTGTGCCTGTGCTGCTCTGACATCTCTAATGGCGGCCGCTAACCGGATCGGAAGTGTCATCTGCCACCTGCCTGTCTGGCCGACCGGGCGGCTCCTATCGGGCCTCGAGTCAGACACGCGGAGACTCCCTGTGCAATCTGTTCACAACGCACTTCACACCAACACACACCACCGTACGCCACAGAACCACACACACACACACACGCACACACACATGCACATGCTCACGGCACAGCGCAGGCTGCCTCGGAGAAGGGAAATGAAAATAAATTGCAATATGGCTTTCATCTCAGAGACAAACACACAAACAAACAAACAAATAAATACAGAGGCGGAGAATGCGTAAGCCTGCATGTAACGGTTATTATCCATCTCCTAATGTGTTCCTAGCGCCTGGTGTAATAAACTAGCTTGTGTTGTTTTGATGACTTTGGCTCTTATGCGCGTTTTGTCTTTCTGAAACCGGATAAAGTCAGTGTAACCAAAATGTATTTATTGGTTATCATTCAATGCTTGAAAAAAGTCAGAACCATAAATGTTTTTGTATCCATTTGGCTAGAAGTCTGCTGATAGATGCATAGTGTTAATCCATTTTGCTCAGTTTTACTTTGCATAAGCCTGGCACGCTCATGTGTCTATCCTGAGCTCGTACATTAACGTCAAACTGCCAAATCTCGCTTTATCGAGCTATTTGCGAATAAAAAGCAAAGCTTCCTTCTCCCGACAGCCAATCACTCTGTGTGTCAGAAGACATGAATCATGGGAGTTTCAGCCTCAGTCCCCATCAGCACCTCGGAGGAACACTTCAACAACACATGAATTCTTCATGCTGGCTTCAGGACAAGACTGAACAACATTCGTCACAAGCAGTTTTCAGTCCCAATTCTACTCTACCTGGACAGGACAAAGTAATAGTTTGAGTTGTGGCTCGTGTCATGCCACAAAGCTCAAGTAAAAGAGCATTGGATTTAAGCCAAGATTTTACTTTAACTCATTTGTAAAAATGGTTACTCGTTGTTGAGTCTATGCTTTAACACTGTTATGGTAAGAAAAACATTGTTTATTGTGGTTTCTTTGATAATTATGTTCTTGAAATATATATTGCATAATTTCAAACTTTAATATAAAAGAACACAACAGTATGTAGTGTATGGTGTAATGTAATGGTTCTCATTTATGCTTCCAGTAACAGCACCTCAATCCTTTTTGTAGTTAGAAAGATGAAAGCGAGGTTGTTTTTTTCTTCCTTTGTATGTACCCTAGCATCAGGATGCAGGCGCAGTAGGAGAGTCTGATTATGGTCCATTTGGGGCTCAGTGGTGCGCTTGTCTGATGTATAGGATACGAGGGGGAAAAATGCACGCAAGCAATTTGTTTTCCTGTCATCAGCACCGCCATCACTGTCATCACTCATGCTCTCTCTTTCGCTCTGTTTTTTGTTAGTGTGAGTGTGTGTGTGTGTGTGTGTTTGGAGTGTGTGTGGATGCAACTATTTTTTCTTCAGTGTGTGTATGTGTTTGTGTGCATGTCCTCATGTGTGTGTGTGTGTGTGTGTGTTTGTATCTGTGCATGTATCTGTGTTTATGTGAATGTGTGTGTGTCTGTATGTGTGTGTGTATGCTGGGCACTGCAGGGGTGTTGGAGATGTGCAGACGGGCCGTGAGCTGAGGAGTGTGTGTGTGTGTGTGTGTGTGTGTGTGTGTGTGTGGGAGGGAGAGGATGAGTTGGGGACGCTGCGCTGTGTTTGATCCCAGCCGGATTCCACCATCACGCAATGAGGCTGACCGCTGTGGCCCATCTGCACCAGGCTTTAATCAGCGCCACCCTCCAGAGCCGCCAGCCTCTCCGTGCCCACTGCGCCCGGGCCTGGTGGCCCCGCGGAACACAACACACACCACAGACGACATGGCCGCCTCACTGAACCACCCCGTCTGGCCCGCGGGGGGCGCTCTGTAGAGGACTTTTTCATGGCTTTTTTGCTCCTTTTTTTGGACCATTGTTTTGTCGCGTTTCTTGGTGTAATGACAGTCACAGGATATTACCTGCTGCAAAAAGAGTGAATTTACAGTGCAGCTGAACAAGAAGAAGGGCGCGAGGAAGACAAAGCCATTTCCTTGCCAGTGGTCACCTCTAAAATTTGTTATCTTTAAATTATACGGGATGTTATTTGTGCGGTTGTCCCCAAATCTCAGGGGTAATCTGTGAGCATGCAATCTCTCTCTCTCTCTCTCTCTCTCTCTCTCTCTCTCTTTCTCTTCATTTTCTGTCTCCTCCTCGTCTCCTCCCATCTCTGTGTGTGAACATCCTTTATCCCCTTGGCTCTCCAGGCCCCATGTTCCGGTGAAGCTAAAGTCATTCCTGTGCAATGCAACGTCTCTGCTGCTCTGCCTCGCTCTGATTTCCCCCGGAAAGCCCTGGCAGCAAGGTTAGTAATCAGAGTGTAAGAGGCAGCAAGCCATATGACAGAGGGATAGAGAGAGAGAGAGAGATATAAATGGAAAGAGAGAGGTAGGAGAGAGAGATGGGAAAAGAGAAATAAAAATGGAAAGAGAGAGAGAGGTTGGAGAGAGAGGGGTGGGGGAAAGAGGTTTAAATACCACACGTAAATACATTTTCTGCTCTTTCTAAAACTGCGTCATTTCAGAGGCTGCCTATTGACGTCTGTGGCAGGCATCATGCTCGACCATTTAAAACCCTAATGCTCACTGTTAGATGCCATGCATTATTTATGCACTGGAAAACTAGTGGGGACGATTCCTCTTCTCTCCTCCTCAGGGCTGCAACCAATATCAGAGTCTCTCTCTCTCTCTCTCTCTCTCCCTCTCTCCCTCCCTCTCTCCAACGCTCCGAGGAGGTCACTCCACGGCGCAGAGGTTTGCTTCAGCCATCCTCGACGCACACGCCAAGGAGACATCATTTATTCATGACAGCTGCAGCAGCCATCCCCCCAAACAATTAGTAAATCAGTAAGAACGCACTGGGTAAGAAACTATCAATTCCACAATGCAGGTCTGTTCATCAACATGTCAACTTCCGGGCACAGCCTATCGCTCAGGCGTTCGTCCCAATTTATCACTCCGCAATCAGTCGGCGAGGTATGACTCACGCCGCTGCCTCCGTCACCGTCACCTCTTCTACCGTCGGCCTCAGGCTCTTGTCGGTAGATAGCCAGCCACCCTATACTGACGGATGATTACGATCCTCAAATAGCAGGTGCATCCAATTTGTCTGACCGCTCATGATGCCATGGCTCGCGTGCGCGTATAATGGCCCGGTGTAATTTGGTGTCAACATGTGACAAGGGCCTTTGGGAGAATTAACGCATGTCGAATTAGGCCTGCGTCTCCAGAAGAGGTCTGCTGTTCCTTTTCTGTCTTCTATTATGATGAGATTATCTCAGTTCATAATGACAGTCTGTCCTTTTTTGGGGGTAGGGGTTTGTGTGTGTGTGTGTGTGTGTGTGTGTGTGTGTGTGGGGGGGGGGTTGTTGGGGGGGGGGGGGGTCGCAGGATTTTGGTGTCGGTGCAGAAGAAGAGGGATTACAGACGGAGGGAGAAGAAGTGCTTCAGCAACAGTGTTGTTCTGTTCTGAATAAGAGTCACTTTGGCGAATGCCCTTTCTCAGCCTGGTGCTAATTACCAAAAGCAGTCATTACAGTGCTAACGTCGAGGCGCATAAACCCTGCTTTTAGGCATTCATGCTGCACCGTCTAATTTATTTATTTATGCAGCTTCCCATTTATAATTATTCTGAGACAATTGTAAATAGACGCAGAAACAATAGCCTGTATTATCGGGTAATTTGGCCATTTATTCGGTACCAGAAGTGAAATGCCATGGTAGTGCAAATTGCGATCCAGTCAGTGGTATAAATAAAAACACACATGCCCTAATGCGCCATGTCCACAATATTATTTCCTTAGATGCTATTATGCCATTAGCATGATCAATCTAGCATTGGCGTTGCACTATTGGAAACGCTTGTGGTGTGGCGCCTGGCGCCTGGCAGGCTGTTAGTCTTTGTGTTGTGTGTGTGTGTGTGTGTGTGTGTGTGTGTGTGTGTGTGTGTGTGTGTGTGTGTGCGACGTGTTTTTAGCTGGCACGGGGCAAGGTGCTCTTGTCTGGACTACAAAGCTCTGTAGTGTTCGCCGGCTGGTGTGTGTGTGCGTGTGTGTGTGCGTGTGTGTGTGTGTGTGTGTGTATGTTCGCCGGCTTCTCCGCTCAGATGTTCATTTTCACCGCAGCACAATCTCAGACAAACACCACTGCCTCCCGCATGATGAATGGACCCCTGTCACACACACACACACACATACACACACACGCACTCACACATACACACTCACTAACTCACTCACACATACGCACACACATATACACACACACACTCACACATACGCACTCACACACACACACGCACACACTCCACATACACACTCACTCAGTCACACATACGCACACACATACACACAGACACACAGACACACACACACACATGCTCATACTCAGACACATACAGATCACACTCATACTCTCTCACACACACACAATTTCAATCTTTCTCTCTCTCTCTTTCTCCACACACAGACACAATTTCTTTCTCTCTCTCTCTCTGTCTCTCTCTCTCTCTCTCTCTCTCACACACACACACACACAGACACCCTGACACAATGAGCTGTGGGCAAGCTTTTCCATGATCCTCTTCTCTCTGCCTTTCTCTCTCTTATTCACTCTTTCTCTCTCCCTCCCTCCCCCTCTCTCTCCCTCTCTCTCTCTTTCTCTCTCTCTCTCTCTCTCTCCTCTGTAGGGGACATCACAGGCGGTTACTTCCAGGTCAGCATACCTGCATCACCAGATCTGACCTTCCTCTACACTGGAGCCTCACTCATCTCCACAATGTCTCCCAAACCCTCTAAACGCTCACCTCCCGCTTGCCGTAGTCGACACATCAAAGGGAGTGCCCCAAAGCTGCTGCTAAATCCACTGCCGTGTGGATTGTGATTCAAATCCAGCTCCCAGTGTTGACGCATAATAGTGTGCCACCAGTTTGTGAGCCCTTAGTCCCAGTGATTTGATGACACAGTCTGTGTGTGTGTGTGTGTGTGTGTGTGCGCGTGTGTGTGTGTATGTCTGTATGTGCCGCTAGCTAGTGTTTTCTGGGGCCTGGAATGTGGATATCTGTCTGCTTGTGCGTTTGTAAGTATGTGTGTATGTGTGTATGTGTGTGTGTGTTTGTGTGTGTGTGTGTGTGTCTGTGTGTGTTATCTTTTTGTTTCTATATGTAAAGTACTGCATCAGTATGTGTGTCTGTGTATTTTTGTGTGTGTGCGTATGTGTGTATTCATGTTTGAGTGTGTGTGTGTGTGCCGAGGGGGAGGAGAGGTGGCACCTGCTCTTCCCCGGCTTAGGGCTCTGTGTCCGGCTGTGCGGTGCTGTACTGTGGTGGGTCTGGCCAGTGAGCGGAGACCCGGCGGCCAGCAGTAAGCACCTGCTCCTACGCTTCCACACACACACACACACACACACACCTGCTCCTGTCGTCCTCCCCTCCACTCAGGGCTACCAGTGGACCTGCTCCCAGCTGCCCATACCAGCCCTTCAGGCTGCCGCAGTGTGTGCAGTGGTGGTGGTGAAACACACACGCATAAACACACATACACACACACACACACATACACACACGCAGTCATGCACAAACACGCAGATACACACACATATATTCAGTATAATATATATATATATATTCATACAAACACACTCACACATGTACAAGCATACACAACTCATATGATCACACACCTGTACACCTGTACAGGTTTCCTGATTAGGGCAAAAGGACTATGTGGGTCTAACTGAGGAGCTAGCTCTTGCTAGATGTCTCGCTCTGTTATGCAGGGCCACAAACAACATCTGTTTCTTCGTGAGGTGTAAAGGGTGAGAATTAATTTGTTTTTCAGAGAAATGACAAAGTCACTTTGGTTGTTTTTGTAAGTGTTACTTTTCTCTTGTGTGGTTTGTGTCATACACCTGATGCTCGTGTGTGCCTGTGCCTCTGTTTGTTCACAAACCAATATGTCTTCATCGTGAACAGGTTTATTTTGGCTCCAATCTGAAGAACCACAGATTGTGCTTCCAGATTTGATATTGAGTCAGTGTAAAAAAAAAAATAATAATAATAAAACAAATAAATGAAACAAAACAAAAAATCTTTGCGTAGATTTCATGGCAAACATGAAGCTAATGGAAAAGTGTGAGGTCAGTGGAGATGCCCGGGCTTTGAGCGAGAGCCAATAACGTCCGCTCCTCTGCAGCGGGCTCCTCGTGCCTGCTCTCTGTAATTGAAATAGGAGAAAAGGAATGACCTCCGGCCGGAGTGTGGTGGCGTGGCTGATGGCTCGGACATGCCGCTCTGTGCTGGGATACGGTGTGCCGTGTGCGCCTCCGCCCCTCCTCATTGAGATGGCAATGTTCGCCGGTGGATTGGTGACTTGACATTGAGTTTATTTTTAGAGCGAGCGAGTGCTCAGAGGGAGCCCATACGACCCTCTGAGGGTTATATAAAACAATCCAACTGCTAAAGTGCTCTTGGTTGCACACAGAACAGACAAACACAAAACACAAAACAAATAAAAACTATTCTATTGTTCTATTGTCATTTCTATTCTGTTTTTTGTAATTTTACCGATCAGTTACAATACTGAATCACATTGGTCGATAAAGTAGGAATCAAACAAATAACAGTGTAGCGATGTGTTATTATATGCTATGCTACAATTATTACATATTTGAGTATGGACATTCTAAAGAGATATTTCTGTATTAATGTATTTTTAGGTAGGAAGGTGGACTGATGCACACCCTCACCATCACCCTCACACACATAGACAAACATTCCCTCTTTCCCCTTTCTCTCTTGCTCTCTCTATCTCTCTCTCTCTCTCACACACACACACACATACATACACATGTATACACACAGCTGGCATAAAAGACACACACACACACACACACACACACACACACACACGCAGCAGCTGCACACCCTCTCGCAGCAGCATGCTCAAAGTTGAGTAGTGGTCTCTCTTGCAGCAGGCTCAGGTGACCGCTGATTGACCTGCAGGATAAATAGCACTTTGGAGCACCATTCTGCCCAAATTAAAGCTTGCTCTGCCACAGAGCATTGCCTTGGTCACAGCTGATGGAACAGGCTTCCAGGAAGAACATCACATACACACACACAGGATTCCAGGAAGAGCCTCTCTCACACACGTCTCAGTTCACACACACACACACACACACACACACACACACACGTCACAGTGGTGTCCCTTGCTTGTCCTTCATTTTTTTTTTCTGTCAACCATCCTCCTCAAAAAAAGCAGAGATTCATATCCACAATTTATACAATACATTGGTGAGCTTAATCTTTTCTAAAATGACATGACAGCTATGCTATTAGAGAAATACCGTACTGCATTATACACAACATGCTAAGAGATGCAGCAGCCAAACTGGATATACGGTAATCCACAGCAGAGAATGGGATTCTAATCCATGGTAATTTCCTGCTATTGAACCCTAAGCGACGCAGGAGTTTTTTTAATTTTATTTCTTATTCTCCCTTCTAAGAGTGTGTCTGCTCTGCATGCGTGTGTGTGTGTGTGTGTGTGTGTGTGTGTGTGTGTGTGTGTGTGTGTGTGTGTGTGTGTGTTTAGAGAGCCGGGTGTGCCTGCAGCGTCTTTGTGCGGTGCAGAATGCTGCACCTGTTTGTCAGGCATGGGGCGGGCGGGCTGGGGAACAGACAGGCGAAGCGGGCTGTGGAGCTTGAATGAACTCATTTCCTGGAGTACATTAACCAGAGAAACACGGCAATCAGTAGAGGAAGAACTGGGCTTGGCACGCCAGATGGGCGCAGCTAATCATTGTTGTGGAATAGAGATGACCCTTGCTGTCTCTCGGGGGGCCAGGAGCCACTTGCCAATCGCCATACTCTCCCCTCACTGCCCGGCTCATCACCTCTCGGGTTGTGAGGCTTATTTTTTGGGCGGGGGGGGGGGGGGGGGAATCGTCTCAAATGTGTTTTTTGTTTTTTTTCTGTGATGAAACAGCAGAAAATTAAGTTACTAAATGAATCTGGACAATGTGAAACACAGCAGCTTTAAAGAACAACCAGTAAAGGAGCTCTCTCTCTCTGTCTCTCTCTCTCTCACACACACACATACACATCCTCACATAAACCCACCTGCACTGGCTTTAGCCATGCCCATACGTACATACTGTTGGCTTTTTTTCATTTGCCATTTATGGTCTAAGTGATTAATTATCTCTGCTGTCTTGCAAAAGCCTGAACCTCTCAGAGAGAGAGAGAGAGAGATAGAGAGATAGTGTGTGTGTGTGTGAGATAGAAAGAGACAGAGAGAGATAGGGTGAGAAAGAGGGAGAGACAAAGAGAGAGAGAGAAAGAAAGAGATAGGGTGAGAGATAGAGAAAGAGAGATAGAGAGAGAGAGAGAGGGAGGAGGCTAATGTTATCAGGAGATGGAGCACACTGCAGCACACCGCTCCCACTCCTGCTCTGGCTGTACTTCAGGGTCTGGTTTGGTTCTGGTTCCTGCTACGGCTCGGGCAGTCCAGTGTCAGCAGGTCCTTCTACAGAGCTCATTACATTTCTCCAGCTGGCTGGACATTATTTCAGCCTCTGTTGGCACACACACACACACACACACACACACACATGCACACACACACACACACACACACACACACACACACACACACACACACACACACACACATACTCGTTTACAGACTCTCTCACACCCACACAAACCCACACGCACACACACACACACACACACACACACACACGGACACACGGAATCCCGCGAGCACAGCAAACAGCTTCTGGGACATCATTGGCAATCGGCTGAGATCACAGCCATTAAGTTCTTTCAGTGGGGGAGATGTTTAACAGGGGAGAGAGAGCTCAAGCCTTTTGTCAAAAGCATTTTTTAAATTCATCAGGGATTGTTGGCTTTTCAGAAGAATCTTTGCATGGAAAAAAAAAATCTACACGTTGTTTTGTTTTTAAATATCTTTAATGCTTTGATTTTTATTTTAATTATCAGTGAGAAGTGTATCCTAGATATTTGTTGTCAATAACCGGCAGTAATGATTCATCTTTTGAAACCTGAGGCTACCAACTGTGCATGAAAACATCAGTCCGAAAGCTACTATGACAATAACAATAGCGACAAAGAAAACAGCATGTTACGAAAGGCACCGGTGATGAATGTGGAATATTCCGGACTCTCCATCGCCATGGCGAGTGCTGTAAACACCCCCTGACCGCACTGCAGCGTCTCCGCAGAATCACAATGGCAGACAGGCCCTGTCATTCCCTCACAGGGGGACGTGGGCGCGCGACGTGTGGCTACGCAGCCGGTCATTCAGTGGCCTGCACTTCTCACACAGCGCCAGCGCACACTGTCTAATGTATGCAAATGATTTGGAGCCAGTAAATGAAGGCACCATTAATCACTCTAGCGATGGTCTATTTTAACCTGGTTAATTACATTTCTAAGGCACGTCGGAAAGGTCCTCATGCAAAACAAATACCAGTATATGGAAATGAACAACTAAAACCAAAAAGGTTAAAACCCCTTTGAGATGGATTGATTTTCTTTTCAGTGAAGCAAACGGGTAAATGAGAGCAAAAAGATGATTGCACAAAATCATCAAGTATGGGGGTCAAACAATTAATAATGAAAGGTAAAAAACATGAACTGACTTCCTTGTGTTGATGTTGATTTTTTAAACATTTGTATTACTGATTTCACTACATTTGGTTGATGAACTGCACATGTAACATGTGATCGCTCTAACAATACAAAAATGTCCTCACTGATCCGTTTGACAGTAAGTATCGCAATTGATTCAGGTGATTTAGTCTAATGGACGCGCAATCCCAGCACTCTCAGTCCCTCAGCAACAACACGCAGCGAGCAGCCACACCTTAAGAAGCCCATTTCCTGATCCTTTCTAAAGACGGAGTGGCATCACCTCTCTAGAGAAAACCTGTCCTTGAACAGCAGCGTTTGGCTGGAGGACAGCGAACATCTCCTATGCCGAGCTGGCAGAGAGAGAGAGAGAGAGAGAGAGAGAGAGAGAGAGAGAGAGAAAGAGAGGCCGGTACGGTACGGGATGTTTGTTTGGTTCAAAGTGCTGTTTGTTTTCTCGTTGGTATTCCTTGGCGGCGCCCTGCGTGCGGTGGGTGTGCGCTTGGCAGCAGCCCTGGGTGCAGTGCTGTCAGCATGGCGATGATGTTTGAGAGAAAGCTGAAGCAGAGCTCCGGGGCTGGAAGCCTGAGCCTGGCTGACGGGGAGCGGAACAAGAGCCCAGCGCAGATTAGACACCCACAGTTTCATGTCCATTTAATGCACCAAGTCAGGGATTTTCTCTCTCTCTCTCTGTCTCTCTCTTTACACTGCTTTCCTGCGAGGTCTTTCCCATGCCTGCCTTCCTCTCTTCTCCTCTCCTCTCCTCTCCCCTCCTCTCTTCTCTCCTCCTCTCCTCTCCTCTCTTCTCCTCTCTTCTCATATCCCCTCCGCTCCTCAGCAGAAGCAAACCGTCAAAACACACAACACCAGCATCACCACCATCACCACCATTTGCAAACCACACCAGAGGCAGCGCTCAGGGTATACAGGGATTGGGATTAAGTGAGTTCACAAAGTTCTGTGCACACTGGTTGGAAGAGGCTTCATCCAAAATGCATGTGAAACGCATCAAGGTGCTACACACACACACACACCTGCAAACACACACACACACACACACACACACACACACACACACACACACACACACACACACACACACACACACACACACACACAAACACAGTCAAAATAAGCCACTGGTACTTGCACCTGCAAAAAGTTTAAACATGAAAAATCATCACCTCAGTCTCTACTGCGGCAGCTTGTAGCATGACTCAAGCAAAGCACTGGGATGGAAACAGTCGCTAATACAATTCCCCGGCTAACCGTTTATTTTGACTTAGCATACTATTTCTATCATATTTCCTTTGTTTTCTCAGTTAGTTTCTTTACTTCTCACTCATTCACATTACTGTTTTACTGTTAAAAAGAGACACAATGAGGTTTTTTTCCCCCCCCAGTTTTTCATTTCACTTTTCAGCCTATCCTCTTACCAAAAGCGAACTGGAGCCCATGAGGGTGGTGGTGGGCAAGTCTGTGGGAAAGAGCAGCGACCGCATCTCAGGTGTGGAGGCTTCAACAGGGGCTAGTCCCAAGTGCTGGGGGAACCGCACCATGGTCTTGAGATGCTGCTCACCGGCCAGACGCACGTTCGTTCGTTCGTTCATAGCACGCAAAGAGAGACAAAGAGAGAAGACAAAAATGGGAGAGAGGGAGGAGAGAAAAGAGGAGGAGAAGAGAGAAGAGATGGCACTAGAACAGTTAAAAAAGGACAGAGGGCGTTGAATGGACAGAGTGAGGAGAAAGGAAACTGAGAGAGAGGGGAAAGTGGACGACTATGCTGACAACCAGCTGAGTGTGCTTACGGTCTTGCTTAAACTAATGTGCACACACAAGCACTAACACACACACACACGCACGCACGCACGCACGCACACTCACTCGCACACACACACACACACACACACATACACACACACACACACACATACACACACACACACATGCACACTATACTCACCCACCCACACACACACACACACACACACACACACACATACACACACACACACACGCACACAGAAATGCACAGACTACACAGAAACACATGATCCCAGCCCCACATGGGCGATTCTCTCAAGCAAGCTCAGCAGTAATAGCTATCTTGCTTTGGGTAAATGAGAAGATGAGACAGTTGTGTCTGCCACACAGACACTCACATAAGCACACGCACACACACGCACACACACCCACACACACACACACACACTGACACAAAGAAAACACCATCCTCCTAGCCACTAATTTGTTGCTATGTGCAATACAGCCCCTTTAAAATACCAACCACATGGCTAGCCTTTAATATTCCTCCTTTTATCTGACACAACCCTCCACTCATAAAAGATTGTACATGCATGAGCACATTGATACACACTCACACAAACACACACACACACACACACACGCAACATTAGAGACAGAATGGCTGGCAACACACACGGAGAGGTGATGGGAAGAGTAATAAATCCAGTTTCTTTACCTCATTGCTCAACAAGGCGGCATTGAGTGTCCGGCTGATTTCAAACATGTTGTTGTCAGTGCTTTTTTCCCCCAACACCGTCCGGTCTGTGATTTAGCAAATATTATTTTCTCGCGAGTGGCTCTTCCTCAGCAGATGTCTCCCGTCCTCTACAGGGAGACGCAGGGAGTCAGTCCCGAGCAAAAAAGAAAATGAAAAATGAACAGATTAAAAAAGGTAGAGATAGAGGAAAAAAAACAATCCTCAACAGCTGTTTGCTTGATATTGTCTTAGGTTGCGCTTTTTGTCCCTTTTTTTCCCTGTGTTTTGGTTACACCTCGGTTAAATGTGGAGCTCGTGCCCAGGGTCTCGGCACACGACTGAAGAGTCAATATATTTTTTTGAATCTCCCCAGAGTCAGCACATGAAAACAAGCTGTCGGGCTGGCGGCCGTCTTGCCTTATCTGTTCCCCACACACAGACTCACACAATGCACTCCGATCCTCACTCAGCTCGCCTTCAGATTAGCTACTCCCAAAACATAGCTCTTAGTTTAAACTCCCTCTTGCTCTCCCTCTCTCCCTCTCTCACTCTCTCTCTCGCTTTCGCTCTCTCACTCTCCTCTTCTCTCTCACACACACTCTCTCTCCCTCCCTCCCTCCCTCTCTCTGTATCTCTCTCTTGCTCTCACTCACTCACCCCCTCTCCCGCCTCCCGATCGCGCTCTCGCTCACGCTCCTATGCAGCTACAGTTCACTGTGTTACCACAAGGTGGGAAGACTGTTCTAACTAACATGACACTAGCACATCTGCTCCATTTTCCTCTCTACACTCACTCACACCCCCCACCTCCCTCTGACACCCCTCCCTCCAACACACACACACACACACACACACACACACACACACACACACACACACACACACACACACACACACACACACACACACACACATGTGGCCCCGTCCCCCCACCCATTTGTCCCCATGCTTGTGTAGAACACATTAGACACTTGGCTCGGACTCTATTCCATTTTCTCCTCTGCCACCCTCTTGCTTCAATTCAAGCTGTTTTGATGCACGCACACACACACACACACACACACACACACACACACACACACACACACACACACACACACACAGAGAGAGACCAGAGAGGGAGCGAGAGAGAGAGAGAGAGAGCAGTTTTATGACATACTAATGGAGCACTGCCATTAAGATACTCTAGACCAGTGTGTCCTCTTTGACTCCACCACACCGTGACATGTGCTCTCCCCATCTCTCTCTCTCTCTTTCTCTCACTCTCTCCATCTCTCTCCGAGAGTCCATCACACACACATTCACACACACCCAGACATGCCTGTGTCCTGTTACACCTCAAATTGCAACACCTTAGGGCTCCATTTTTAAAACGTGTGTGGAACAAATGGTCAGTGCACAGTTGGATTGTGCTGTCCTGTCCTGAGTAGCCTACAGTGCTTCTGAATGTGGGCTCTGCAATCATATCATGTATTTGTAGGAATTTGTGACTGTTTGAATGGGACTCCCAGGGCTGATTCGATTTATTTTCACATAAGTGCTTGCTTTAAATATGATCTTGGTGAATTTACATCTCCCGTTGCTACCTGGCCTTGTTTACTCTGGATCACGATCAACTGGCACCAGGCCACTATCTTTGAAGATAATGGCACTGATGAATTTTTCATAACAGAAAAACATGGATTATGAGTCTCTTTGTTTTATACATTATTAAAACCATATTTTAGCTGATCAAACAAGACGATATTTGAACGCAATCTGCATGTTAAAATGTCTTCCTTTGTCGCGTATACACTAAAAGCTCTCATAGAAATATCTTTATGCCATGATTGAAAGGAAATACAAAACGAGATCCCATCTGTACATGAGACAAACATAGAACACATGGAATCTGTTCTAATTGTAGCACTGAAAATAAAAAGGAAATGCAAAAAGAGATCCCACTTACATACCATACAAATGGAATCTTTTCTCCTGATCTAACTGCAGCACTAAAATACTAAAAATGAATAAAAAGGATAAGGCCATAAGCCTCTGACACATGGATGCTCTGAGCCTGAAGCTGTGCACGTCTCCTCCTTGGGCATCGCTTGCTTCTTCCCTTCCTGTCGTCCGTGTGCTTGCTGCACTTTCCTCCTGCCCCCAAGAGGGGTGTGTGTCCAGTTAATAGCAGCCTATTGACACGGGCCCATCTGTTGGGGTGGATCTCGGCCAGCAGAGCGAAAAGGCAGAGCCACAACGATGCTCCTCGAAAACAATCTCTCAAACCAAGTGTGTGTGTGTGTGTGTGTGTGTCTGTGTGTGTGTGTGTGTGTGTGTGTGTGTGTGTGCAGATATAGATTTGAAGTGTCAGAGAGAGGTGGGGAATATAAACGGAGCGTTGTGTTGTTCTCTTTCGAGAGATAATACGTGCAGAAATGGTGATGCATATGGAGAGTGTGAGTCATATTTAAGCGATCTTTGAAGGATGCTTTCGAATACAAAAGAGTGATGGAAGGAACTGAGGAAGAAGCTCATCGAAAAGATCGAGAAGAAGAGACACTGTCTTAAAAACACACACACAAACACACTCCCACACACACACTCTTGTCTAAGTCAGGACACATTGTCTGTACACTAGGATGAGCTGTCACTTGAATCATGGAGTCGGCTGTTTGATTCCTCAGTCAGCTGCCCTCCCTTCACTTTTGGCCCAGTTGTTCCCTCGGGTCCCCTGATTGCTGTCGCCATAGTGACTATATGTGTCTCCGTAAAGCCAGGGCAAAGATAGTCTCCTGTGTGCTGTCATTTCATTGCATGACCTCTCGTTCATTGAGGATGGCTCATACGAGCAGGTCTCTACACGGTCAAGCTAAAAAGGATTTTCCTGTACACACATCACAACACGGCCATGCATGAACTCAACCCACACGTACTGTAGGCAGGGCTACTAGAGAGGAGGTTTCAACACTTGAAACATTAAAAACAAAAACTAAATAAAATGATTCATTGCATATGTGTTTGACATTCTTGTTAATATTTTAGGACCATTCATGGGTGAACATGATGAGGTGTTCTTGAGTTCTCACTGGACGCTTATTGTTTTTGATGTAACAGAAAAATTAGGTCTCTCGTGGGAAGCAATTAAAATACGAGGATCAAAAAAACTGAACTGCACTTGTATTTTGTATTCCATTATTAGATGCTCTCATTAAGTTATCTGGTCATTCTGCACACCTTCTGACTGAAACTATATGGTGGAGAGAAGCGTGCATCTTAAACAAAAGCACAGTGAACTGTCAAAGGCTTCTTTGGCATCACTAAACCTATAAATAGGAAAATGAGACAACACACTGCCAATGTTTGTGAGCGCACATGGAACATATTCAACCAAATTAAAAATCTGAGAGCAAGGGCAAGGAATAAAAAAAAACAAAAAAAAGCCAGCCTAATAAAGAATCTATATTTTTGCAAGCTATTTCATAATATGATTTGATATCCCTGCCAAACAAATGCAAAAGCATGGTGCCACTTAATTGTTGATGTTAGCAGATGACACACCATGAAAGACAGCTATTCAATTTTCAATTTTAAGAAGATATTGCACCACACAATTCTTCATAATTTAAAAAATAATCACACTACCCTGGCTGCACAGCAGCATAACTCAAATATGATCACCGAAAAAAGAGAGAAAAGACATGCATTTAGAGAGAAAGAAAGAGATAGATAGAGTGTGTGTGTATGTGTATGTGTGTGTGTGTGTGTGGAGGGGGGGGGGGTTCATTGCCAATTCTGTCTTATTAAATAGTGGCCCCCTCTTGGTCTCATTCATCTGGTTCATCTGGCGCTCCGTCTAGAGCTTATCATCAGAAAATTACCCTGCGAAAACGTCTATATACCAAGGGGCTTGATTGCAAGGCATATGGGCATTCATTTGAAGCAGCTAATCAGGTGTTCTACTGGAAAACGAATAAAGTCAGGCAAATAACACATGCTCCAATTGTTCTATGATACACTCAAATTACTCTATGTGTAATGGGCATAGATGGTCTTGGAATAGACATTTTGGGAAATTTAATTTAATTTAGTTTTTAAGGCTGTTGTGTCAGGTTCTTTTTTTTCTATAGGGAAACATTTTTGTAGCAGGCTCAAACTAATTCTTTGCTTATAAAAATATATAATCGAATATAGGCTATTATATTTGTCTACACTACATGAAGCAACAGGGTATGGTATTCTTTGTCACTGTCACATTACTTAATACCTAGTCGATAATAACTTTGAGCGGGCTAATCAGCCGACATAAAAGAGAAAGTCACTTACAGCATTACAGTCAGGCCAATACATTTGCGGAAACATTCAACCAGTTTTGTTTTGGTCTAAACTATTCAGCAGAATAGGTCGGTGACCAGCAGCATCCACCATAGGCATCCACGTAGATGGGGGTGCTGTAGCCTGGCACGCACCTGCTGCAGCTTCAATTACGTCAAAGCGTCACGAACCAGCTCTTCCTCCGGGTCACACGCCGTTACCGTGGAAACAGGCAACCAGCGTCTCGGGCAGTGTGGAGCGAATGGTAAAGGAAGATGGAGGAGATCCACAGAGACATCGATACTGGTGTGTAATTTCATGCAAATTCGCGTTGTTTCCATTATTCCCATATATCGACCTCCCATTAAAGCATGTGCGCGATTTTAGGAAGGTCTGGTTGGTCACAACCTTGCATGACGTAGGGCTCGACGTCGTTCGGCAATTCAGAGCATGGCAGAGATGTAAACAGTCCACTGCAGTTTGCTAGCAATCAAGCTAGCACAGTGGTTTGGTGGTTAGCTTTTCTCCTTTTATAAACGTTGCTTTCCTCGCAGTGATATTAATAGGCCATGCTTTTGCGATGCACTGTTTTGTGCACATACACCTTAGACTCGGTGTCATCGGCAGGTCGACGAACCTTACATGAAGTTCAGCACAGAAGCCTAGCCTGCGACCCACCACATAGTTCATCCACCTTATCTATCTATCTAATAGATACGTTCAAAGAAAAATAGAGATCTGTCTCTCTCTGTTATTTCTTTCTTTCTTTGCTTTATTTATTTGCTCTCAAACTAATAACATACAAAAACCTCTGACTGTCCTCTGTGTTTAATTGGTCAATTCAAAATATTGACACATATAGGTTACTTCTTAGGCTAAATAACCAATAGGCTAGGCTATACTGTGTATAGTATAAAGTCAAGTTAATATGACCTGATTTTGCCTCATGGTTTATGGCTTTTGTGTTTACAACATGACCTCCCCACAACTTCTGCAAGCATTTTAGTTTGGGAATATGGATGTTCAGATTACCATTGTATTATGAAATATAACAGCACTTGGCTAGATGTTTATTGCATTTTCATGGGATTAACAAGTTCTAGGCTACTATTTGCATTTTGTCATTGTTTTATCGTATATTATTTCTCTCTTAGCTAATCAGAGACAGAGAATAGGCTACACCTAGCTGCAGCAGTTAAATAAAATCGATCATATAGTATGTAAAAAAAAAGATCTTTTCCACTCTTGTGGTAGGCTATTGATCACCATGCTCAGAGATCTGCTGTTCTTGTAACAGGGACTGAGGCAGGAGGTGAGGATGCGCTCGTGGGGAACGTTAGCAAGCTGGTGGTCTCCCCGCCTGGATACACAGGAGCCCCTCGGAAAGGCCACCTCACCTTTGATGCCTGCTTTGAGAGTGGTGAGAAATATATTTTTTTGCTATAATTTAGCAGTATGGCGCGAGTTGGATTGATATACCCAAGGCTGTGGTTCAGCCGTAGGCCAGAGCTATGTAGATTAACAGATTTACAGGCTGTACATTTGCATTTTCACATTAAGCAGACGCTTTTATCCAAAGCGACTTACATGTCAGTTATATTACAAGGGCCATTGTCCTCAGAGCAACTCAGGGCTAAGGGCCTTGCTCAAGGGCACAACGGTGGAAGCTGGGAATTGAACCCACAACTTTTCAGCCTACTGCATGCAAGCCCCACTCCTTGCACACTACACTACCACCGCATGTTTCTTATGCAAACTCTAGTCTGTAGATGTCAGAATAAAATAATGAAAAATATTGTAGTCGTCCACAGGTAAGTTAAAAGAAAATAAAAATGTTGAGTCTGTTGTCTGAAACAGGTCTTTCTCTATAAAGACAGGTAGTCTTGATATAAGATTGAAGTGTTCATATTAAGTATTTAAGTTTCTCATTACCAGAGGCAAGGCAGCCCTGCTATTCTAACAAATATGTGTATTGGTGTGCATTTAGGTGTGCACTATATTTTATGGTGTTTGTAGTGAATGCATATTTACAGTGTGTGTTTAATGTCTTTCTACTGAACATTCTACTTGTTGTCCTCAAGGATAGCTCTAAATCTTGCTGTACAACTGTGCAGTGACAATATGGGATTCTATTTTATTATTGGGTTATTAAATCCGACATCACAGGCCCAACAGCTGTTTCGTTATATAGAAATTAGTGTTACTGTGCAGTCCGATGATCTAATCAAGTAATGTCCAGGCTTCTGCGAAAAATAGGATTTTGTTAGGTTGAGGGAGCAAGTGAGTAGTAGAATGGCAATTTTTCTTATAGGCTACTCTGAATAGAGTAAAAAAACATCTTTTACTGTCTATGGGGGAAAAAAAACGAGCAGCTCTATGAGCAGTTGGACTGCATTTTTCCAACTGCATTTTTTGACTTTTGGAGGTGTTGCTGCGTCAGGTGTTGCTGCGTCTGTTTATCGCAATAAGTTTAAGTTTTGTCTTCCCCTCTCGGCCTAACATTTTTTTTTTGTCTGAGGGAAACGGTTATGAACTAAGGTGTTCCAGACTAGATCTCCCTGAAAAAAGATCTAGCTGGGCAAGGCCAGAGCCTTATGGATCTCTCTCTTGGGCTCTGGGCAAGGCCAGGCTACATTATTGCATCACAACGTGAAGAACTTCAGCAATTTTTTTAAAATCATGTAGGGAAGGTAGATAGATTCTAGGTAGTGTAAACATTTGATATCTGTCGATGCCCAGTAGTAAACCTCATTATGTTTTTAGAAGATCACAGCTGTCAAGAGGGACACTAATAATATAACTAAAGTATAACAGGTTATCTGCAGTTTGTTGCTTATTTATGTTTTTTTTCCATGTGAAAATGTTAAGATCTTTCCAGGGCAACCTTCTTGAACCTTCCTAGCTATCTGACAAACAGCTCATCTTCTTCCCTGACCCAGTAGACTTATTGTGTTTATTTTCTTATGGAGGGAATCATCATAGGTGCCAGTGGCATTGTAAGCCTCACTAATTAACCAACTCCATTCATTCTCCCTTAACATCCTTCTGTGATCATGGGGAGTATGAAAGTGTGATTTCCGTGCTATTAATATTTCTGTTTTCCTTCAGTCATCTTTGATTATCCTGAGCAACACTAGCCCCTAATTAAATCAGGGCTGTTAAAGAGATGTTTATTCCCTACGCGTTTGCGTAGGATGGATAGGAAAGCCATACGTTCCCGGTGGCACGCAGTTGAAGAAGCACTCTGGCTGTGATCTAGCAGTCAGTGTGCAGAGAAACACTGTGTTGTGCCATGTGATGAGCGATGGCAGAGCGCAAAGCAGGCCATTGTCACTGCGGATGGGCCTGTTAATGGCTAATTATCTACTCTGCAAGAGGAGGGGAGAGGAGGAAAAAAAAGCGCTCGACGTGAATAACCGTTCTTTTGCCTCGTCCATCCTCGTCCGCTTGAAAACTGTAATTAAACAGATTTAATATTTTGAAGAATGCTTTGTAAATGGCCTTTGTTTGGCACTTTTGGGGTGGGGGGTGGGGGGGAGGGCATTGATGGTGGGGTAATGAAAATAAAGTGCTTTTTCCTGACAAGGTCAAGTGGGCAGGAGCCTGCTGCCGAGGGCCGCGACTGACAGCGAGTCAACGAGCGCTTTTGGAACACTCACAATATCATTCTCTGTCGAGAGGTGAGGTGCAGGGCCTCAGCTAGATGAGACTTGGCTCTCATATACTTGACAGGCAAGCCACTCACGCTCAGGTTTATTTTTCTCTTTTTTTTTTTCCAGCGTTGAAGTTCAATTTGCCATTTCGGGGTTTTTTTTTGTTCACATAGTTTTGTTTTGTCCAGATTTCTGTGTGGATAGGATTTCAAAAAGGAAATATTGCATTGCTGGTATCTCTCCAACATGTCACTGAGCCCTCCATCTGAAGAGAGTTCTTTTTTTTTTGATTGATCCAAAATTGGAATATAGTATAAATGGAAAGTTTGTGAAATGCATCTGAGTTGTTAGCCCTACTCCCAAAGACATCACGAGTATACCGAAAAGGGCAAGCAAGACGTAGAGACTGATGTTTTTTATTTTATCAATATATTGAATAAAGAATATGCAATCCATTTATTTTTTAAACATATCTGGTACTAAACCACATTTGTAATTTTGAATTGACCAATGTACCTATAAATAATTAAAATATTATATCCTTATTTGCGTAAAAAGTTCCTCTGTTCTCCTCTGTGATACCCTTGCAGTAGCCTGGACATTGATTAATGGGCGCTGGGCTAGCAGACGTAGATCAGCTAACATATATGACATTAGGCCCAGTGTCTGTGGGTCTGCAGACGCTCCTGAATGATTTATGGAATTGATATTAATCTCTTTCCAGTAAATGCATTACTGAAGTTGGAAACGGAGAGGAATTGATGTTACTGCGCTAATGTCAAATTAATGTCCTGTTGCTGTTTCAGCAAAGCAAAACACTGCAGCTAAATGGCTTTAACCTTTTAGTGCCCACAGAGGTACGAGAAGGGGAAATAATAAGATAGGATCTCTGCTGAGGTCCTTGTGTTAATATTTTTTTCATTCTTGTTGTAATGTGCTGGTTGTGTCCTTTCATAGCAGGCCTTCGCTGTACCCTGGTGTAGTATTACTCTAATGAGTCCCCTACCCCAACATGCAGCATATGGAGGGCACAAGAACATAGACTTCCTGTTACGTCTATATTTTTGTTTCAGACTCTGTAACAATGTGCAATGCGGCTGTTTCTGTCTGATGATGATCCACTCTTAGAGTCATGACCTGGACAGAATTTACTTACAGCCCTGCTCTGTTAAATGTGCATTAGCCTGTCTGAAACAGACACCTCAGTATACCTTTGATATACTTGATCTGGCACAATAGATTTCAGTCTGAGAGTCAGAAATGTACTGTAGTTGGTATGCTGCCATCACTACTGAAAAGCTATACAGTAGGTTACTTGAAATGTGACATGTTAAATCGGAGATGGTGAGTTTAAGTGCTTTGCAGAAACAGAATCAGAATCATAACAGAATAGAACAGAATCATAAAGCTTCATATTTCTGGAAAACGTAATGTCTTCTTTGAAACCGAGCTCGCTACAAATGACTCCATTTTCAATTTATTTATGAGGTGTGTAATTTGACAGTGACAGGCAGAACATTTGAATAATGACTGGCATGCCTTGTGTACATCTACCAGCGAACAGTATTCTAATGGGTCTTGCATGATAGCTACCTGTACATGCTTCCCCCTCTGTTCCCTAGCTCTCCTTGAGCATAATCTATTTCCAAGTCTAATGATGAGGCTGAAAGCCTGCATTTGAATTGAAACTGTAGGGTGGTGTCAGCATCATGAAGTCCACTCCTTCGCATATAGGCTAGTTGTCAAGAGCCTTTGCTTATGTGAATGTCCTCCAACTGGGCTGGCCTGGTAATAAATTCTAATTGGTTCGGTAAAACACAGTATTGGTGGTGTGTTAGCTGTTTATCAAAGGTGGGAACCATCTGATTTGCATTTAGATGACGCATAATTCAAATTCCCATCAGTGGCCTGTAGATTAGGCCAATGTGTGACATGTTGTCAGGAGTGGAGAAGGGGTCCCGCAGGTTTCTTGCTTACACTACTGTATAAGGTCTTTTTCTTAGTTTTTCCTTTCTATTCATGAATGGCCTCCATTATTCCTTGTTTGATAACACTGGTACATAATGAACATTTCCTCCAGGCGTCATTAAAATCATATTGATGCCTCAGTAGATATAGCAGTGTCAGGCACATTATGTAAATGTGTGTGGTATCTTGAATGCAAATGAGTGTTAATGGGTGTAATTAGCACTTTGGCCATTTGGTTTTTTATCACGCTGCTGTTTGTTTATTAAGTGATATATGTTTAAGTATTTGTACCAATCATTTGTTTTGTTTATTCTTTTTTTTCCCCGTGAGAAATGGGAACTAGCAGGCAGTTCCTAATCTTATGTATTTATATTGGATGGGAGACATTTTGATAAGTATATATACTTTTTTGATCCTGTGAGGGAAATTTGGTCTCTGCATTTAACCCAATCGGTAAATTAGTAAAACACAAACAGCACACAGTGAACACACAGTGAGGTGAAGCACACACTAATCCCGGCGCAGTGAGCTGCCTGCTTCAACGGCGGCGCTCGGGGAGCAGTGAGGGGTTAGGTGCCTTGCTCAAGGGCACTTCAGCCGCAGCCCACTGGTCGGGGCTCGAACCGGCAACCCTCCGGTTACAAGTCCAGAGTGCTAACCAGTGGGCCACGGCTGATGTGAGATATCGTTAGAAAGGCACTGTAAGGCTTTGCAAATGGAGCCTGAAAGCTTGCTTGCTTGCTTGCTTATTTATTTATTTATTTATTTATTTATTTATTTATTTAAATATATATTTAAAAAATGGCACTACCGATTTGATGTGTTCAAATGTCCAAAAAAACCCCCATGTTATTATATTCAGGATGTTACCCTGAAGACAGTAGGGCTACAACAATTAAAAATGTTTTGTAGCTTAAATCAGTGTCATTGGTGTGATGTGACGTATAGCATAATTTCGTGTACTGTTTGGCTTCTCTGGTCTGCGCTGCAGGTACCAGCACGGCAGCATGGGCACACAGGGGGCCTTCTCTCCTCACCCACACCCCGCCTCGCCAGCGAGCGCTCGTTTAAACCCCGTATTCTCTTACATATTCAATATAGTCTTTTATCAGCACCCATCACCCTGCTCATGTGTTCAGCAAGGTGACGTCTGTCAGATAAAGTGTAGAGAAGAGGTATCTGTTAAATTAGTCTCTTTTCAAACAAACCAGAAAGGAGGGGAATGGACTTCCTTAGCCTCTTTCAGTCTCTCAGCTGATATTCGCACCTCCCATGTCAGAAAGCCATTGGAGAGGTATTGCCGTCAAAATTACTGTCCATTTGTTTGGTGCAAAATAACACAGAGGCATGGGCGTAATTTTCAATCAGATTGTGTTGTTGTGTTGTTTGGGTGGTATATTAGTTTCATATATCGTCTGGTTGATATCATCGTGTCTGTGTGCTCTGTTAACAGTTTTCAGTGTTATTGCACCCAGCGATCTCATCGGTTTGGTAAGATTATGACCGTATGAACTGGAGGGGAATTACTTCTAAAACGCGCTGGGTGAGAGGCAGGCAGGCAGGCTGGAACAGCACACAGTTGCACAGAGAGGGAAGTGCACCCTAGGGCTGGGAGATATGGACCAAAATTCATATCCTGGTACTTTTAGGCTGACTGGCGATACACGATATCAGTATTTCTTACAATGTTGAGTCAAACTCACATGTTAAATGTCACAAGTACAATATCAAAATAACATGCAAAGACAGGGTTTCCTTCAATACTTGGAAATATGTAGAGCTATGTATAAATGCTTCACACCATCACACTATATCGGTGTAGGCGGTATTGTCTAATTTTATATCTCTTTTGAAAATATACAGATATATTTTCATATCGATATGCCGCCCAGCCCTAGGGCACCCAGAGAAAATAAGAAATGTCAGTGCAAAGAGGTGTCATCACTCCAGGCCTCTTATTAATTGTGCTGTTTTGCTTGGCGCATCTGTGACTCTTTATCTCCTCGGCCCAGGTTCTGCGAGCAGGATTATGCAGTTGCTACCAAATGAATGCCGCCCGCCGAATGTGGCCATCGCTCCGTGACCACACGATGATTGTGATCTTGTGCCCTGTCTCGTGTGATGTATGGCAGGATTATGGTATTAGCCTGCTGCACATAAGAACTTCACTGGCGGCCAGCCGCACCAACCTAGGTATCTAAACAACACGGCCTGGTTATGGTGGTTATTCAGGTGGTCATTTGTAACCAGTGACCTTTCCCATAGTTTCATAGATCAACCAGATGGTGGTGGCCATTTGAAAGTGGGTGGTTTATGTTGCAGTAACCTCTTTCACCTCGGCTGTGAAAATGGTGATGTGCAGTACTTTGGGTCAGGCTGTTGATTGCGGTCACGCTAGAGTGCAACAGTACTAAAAGTCTTTTCTGCTATATGATCAGACACAGAGAGGGAAAAAGTGTGATACCATGGACAAATACAGTGACTGCTACAATGGCGCAATGTGTTCCAATACCTATTACTTGAGAGTTGATACTGCTTACATTTGTTCCTTATATCAAATGGTTCTATGTGATGTCCCCAGAAATAGTATTTTTTAAAATGTATTTTTAGTTTGATAAAAAATGTTAGAGGTGTGATAGCCTTGGTACCATTGACCCCACATTGGTCTGCACACAGGGCATATTCCCCCATCACCAGCATCTGCCTGTCCTTCCTGACCTGTGACTGGCTTACAAGGTCCAGCATGTCCAGCACAGTCTTAGCACAGAAGTTGCTGTCACAAGCATTTCACTGGACATTGCATCTGTTTTGTGTCAGGGTATGATGAGACAGGGTATGATGAACTGAGATGGCAGCACCTTGCTTGAGTTGGGCTTTCTGTTGTGACTGACCAACCGACAGCCCTGGACTTGTGATGAACATTAGCAGCTGTTGCTTGTTCGCTAACATCTGAAGCGAACACTCAGCACTCAGCTACTGGTTATTGTTAAAGCAACACCAAAGCACTTTTCCTCTGTCGCATGCACGCTATTTGTTTATCCAGCACCGGCTTTGGAAATAACGATATCCACAGACAGTTTCTTATGTCTCATTCTATCAAACTACAGATCTGCTACCCGATCTGGCAAACTTGCATAGTGCGGTTATAGGCGATAGAGGGTCGTGAAGCAAATGCAGATGTGCCGTTCACCTTGTTACGAGTTGATGAACCACTGAAACGATACAAAAAACTACAAAAAGGTACAATAAACTCTTTGGTGTTTTTTTCCTATTCTCAGAGCCTCCAAGCCAATGTGGCCTGCTTGGGTTGAGTAAATAATATCTGTAACTCACAAAGTAGCGGCGTTTTATTCCTGAAGCCAAGTGGACTCGACAAGTAGCCAGAGGCTTATTTTGACTGTTGAGAACACACTGAGGAACGCTTTGCATTGAGAGCCCCAAAGCAAGGAAGTTGATTACAGATTAGCAGACTGCTCTGAGGGTTTGTACAAAGCCAAAGAAAACCAGTAGTAGGCAGATCTGGACATACTGCATATAATTGCTGTAATACTGCTTGCTCTAAGTAATAACCCCATGTGAGTAAAAAACCCAACATTCCCTGTTAGTGAAGAACCAGTATCCTTAGGTCAGTTCTGAGAACCAGGAATGTCAGACAGACTTGATGAGTCATATCTTTGGGTTAGCACTGAAAGGAAGGATCTGAGATCAACCCAGAGGGTTACCAGCCAGGTCAGTATTCACCTCTGAGGGGGGTGGGGTTGTTTATGGCAGACAGTGGAGATAGCATGCTACTGCATAGCCTGTACAGGTGCGCTGCCAGAAAATGTGGGTCCTATGACAGACAATAATTCTGGCCCCCCCAATAATACAATATATTATATATGCTAATAATCATCCCCCCTTGTGAATGAGAGACGGTTTTTGGGAGGCATGCTGTGCGGGCGGCTCACGCGCGAGTGTCCTTGTGTCAAGGTGCTCTCTGCAGCGCTATTGTAGTCAGAGCGCAGCACAAAAATGGGTTGCCAGAAAAAGAGCAATCTGCTTTTCCTGTTTGCTTAGGTGTAAAAGCAACATGCTGCCAATCTGCTGTGCTAAACATAACTCGGCCTCACTGATACTGCTGATTCGGGCCATTTCAATCAGCAGGCCTCCTCATCCAGGTGATGGAGCGCATTAACAACAACGGCAAAGAGTGATTTAGCTGATATTTTTATAATTCCCACCAAGGACAAAAATGAATGCATCCGTGAGACATTATGCTAAGTTAGAAAAAAAAGGGGGCGGGGGGCTTCCAGCCATTGCAACAGACATGCTTTGTGGATTTTAAATTATTCACTTTAACGATAATGGATGAAAAAAGTCTTTACACAAATCGGTGAACAAAAGGAATTCACAGAAAATGTGTGTGTGCGTTTTGGGTAGAGAGGGTGGGGTGTGTGTGTATGTGTGTGTGCGTGCGACTTTGGTGGAGAAATTGCTAATGAGGACAAACAGTGGAAAAATCCTCCACTCTTCGCTGCTTATGAGGCTTTAATTGTGTCTTTTTCACTCTCTCACTCTCACTCTATCTCTCTCTCTCTCTCTCCACTGTAATGTTTCTCCTTCTATTTAGTGTTTCCTGTTCTCGATTTATAGCACCCCAAATCTATGCACTGTTATAGCCTCCTCTAATCAACATCCAGAAGAAAAAAACGAGAGAGATGAACAACACGTAGAGAAGGACAAGCTATGGAGGACAAAGACAGACCGTGAACTGAGAAAGTGAAGATTAGCAAGTCAACTCCAGAGTGCATCTGAGTCCCACTTTGATTAAAGAAGAGGCCGAGATTTGCCCAATCAAGGCCTCCTCATGCCAAGTGGCCGGTGATGCTCGGAGTGGCATGAGGTGGTCCACTCAAGTGTTTACTGCTTCAGATTGGCAAGTCTCTGGGCGTCTTACTGTTCAAACATCATGTCCCTATGCATTTTCAAATCGAGATTCCTTCTCTTTGTTATGCGCATAGAAATTACTTTTATTATGCTATTGCATCCATAGACGTACCTACAGAGCTTGTCTAGTTGTTTAGTTATTGCTTAGATTAGTCTGAGATTAATTTGAGCTTGTTTAGTTGTTTAGTTATTGCATAGATTAGTCTGAGATTAGTTTGCATTCTTTAATTGTACCCAGTGCAGACCGTATAATGACCAACTCCGGTAACACTGATTGATTGTTAAAGTATTCAGAACAGCACCAGTGAAAATGTTTACTGCATAAGAATATATTTTCAGATAATTCTGCAAACAACCTATAGATTTTAATCACGGTCTACGTATAGATTCAACATATAGGTTTTAATCACGGTCTACGTATAGATTCAGTGTATAGATTTTAATCACGGTATGCACCAGGACCTCAGGTGAGCCAGATGGCACAGATTGTATTTAGCATCCTTATTTGTGCACTTTTTGTGGGGTGCTGTTTTGTGTGAAGTCCAAGCTTTGTCACTGAGTAAAGGTTTGGGAGGAGAGGAGAGGCGAGAGCGTCTCAGTGTGAGAGTTTGAGTAAAGGTTTGGCAGGAGAGGCGGGAAGGTCTCAGTCTGAGTGTTTGGTGATTCTGAGGCGACTTTTGGACCCAGCGTCCACATTTGTCTTTGTTGCCCGACTCCTCCATTCCCTCCGTTTATCAGCTTATTTTCCCCAACTGTGCTGCCTCTTTTTCTGCTCTTAGTTGAGGAGAGAATATGGAGATAAATTTGGACTGTCAAGTCAGACTAGTCCAGACCATATATTTTGATATATCCTATTTATCAGCCATTTATAACCATAAGAATTTATTTTTTTATTATTATCGTATTTTGTTGCCCATGGCGCTCACTCCCCTCCTCCTCCTCCTTCGTCTTCTCCTCCTCTTCCCCCTCTCTCTTTCTCTCTCTCTCTCTCTCTCTCTCCTTGTCTTTTTGTCATTTTTATTCCCTTTTATGTCTCATCTGATGGCCAATCCACTGCTGTTATATTGGTCTGGCCCTGGGCTGTGGGGAGAGCCTGTACAGAGGGGACCTGCTCCCCCCACACCCCCCGCCCCTCTCTCCCCCATTTCCTTAAACTCCAGCCACTCCTCTGGCGTCTCCAAGGACATCAGCAATGTGTTTTTTTATAGCTCCTCATCCCCCCTACACACACACACACACACACACACACACACACACACACACACACACACACACACACACACACAGATATACACCAGCGCACTTTCCTGCCCTCCTCCCTCTCCCTTTCTCCTCACAGTGCTGTCTTTAATAGACCCGTAACCACGCCGACAGCTTGCCTGTGCCTTTACGTCCACTGCGTCTCTTTGCAGTAGTGTAGCGCTGGTGTTGGCCAGCCTTGTTGCCGGTGGCCTGAGGTTATCGCAAACCTCCCGGCCGGTAGAGCGAGGCGGGGGATGCGATATGTGCGGCGTGCCGAGTGCTGTGTGGACGGACGGAACAGGTGATAATCCCGGCTGACACGAGCGCCGCTGCGCTCCACTTGGTCCAATCAGAGCAGAGCTCCCTGGACCCATCATCTGGGGCTTCAGCCACTACTCGTGACCTAATAAACTTGTTTTTCCCCCACGGAACTCTTATATACAGTATAATTATATATATATATGATATACATGTATATATGCATTTCATTTGCTGGCTGGTGAGTGGTGAGATGCATGCCTTGTTTGTGAACAGTTGTTAAGTTACATGCTGGTTTTGCATTGGTGTGAATGGACTGATGGTTTGATGGCCAAACAAAAAGTATGTAGTTTGCAGGATAGCAGTTGCAAAAATAATATTATTCTAGCAGTTTTAGTCTCAGCAGTTTGACTGTTTAGGGTTGATAAAGGTTGATTTGACTGACTGTTTCTCTGCAGGTTCATTTACAGGTAGTGTGGAATTGGCTTCCTGCATACGGAGCAGGTCTTTACAGGTTTTAAATGCCGTCTCCCCCGTCTAATGGAATGCACCGGGGCTAATATTGCACTCCTGGTTGGTGCCATCTATTTTACAGTTATTAGCGCAGGGTTAACCCCGCACACAACAGTTTCTTTTCTCAAGTAAATGGAATCTGTCTGGCTTAGGCCGGACACTGACCCCTATTATGAGCGACTCAAACAAATCACTGCTGCCCCCACCATTTCCCCCAAGGAGTAATGAGTTGTGATTGTGTGTGTGGTGTGTGTGTGTGTATGCGCGGGCGCGTATGTATGTGTGTGTGTTTGTGTGTGAGAGAGTGAGAGCATCTGTGATAGAAAAAAGGTTGTATGTGTTTGTGTGAATGTGTGTGTGTGAGAGAGAGAGAGAGAGAGAGAGAGAGAGAGAGAATCTTTGATAGAAAAAAGATTGTATGTGTTTGTGGGACTGTGTGTGTGTGTGTTTTGTAAAGACCAGTCTCTTGGTCTCTGACGCATGCTCTACATCACTATATTCTATTTGGGGTGTGTAAGTTGTAACTCTGCTGAGGTCGTAACTGTGCCCTTTGTGGCCGTAATCAACACATAGTTTTATTTCACTACGCGAGCAGAGGAAATGGAAGCGATAGTGGAAGTGTTGCAGCCACTGTTGAGCTCCTGGAGATGACACCACTGAGATGGAAGAGATGTGGCGTTGAGACGCCTGTGTGTGTGTGTGTGTGTGTGTGTGTGTGTGTGTGTGTGTGTGTGTGTGTGTGTGTGTGTGTGTGTGTGTGTGTGTGTGTGTGTGTGTGTTTGTGTCACGTCTGATCCGTAGTGTATGGGCCTCAGCTGGGGGAGATTTGTAACGCTTTACCAATTCATGTTTTTAAAGCTGCTTCTGGTAATTCTCTGATTTATTTAAAATGCCTGCTTTCAGATGAAGCAATATAAAGTATATATACAGTATATATATATATATATGTATGCACTGAATGTGTTTGGATTTGATTGGCTGACCCTGAAATGAAGAAGAGTTTTGATAGAGCTGGGCTGGACCTGATTGGCTACAATGTCTGTTGCTCTCTTACAAAAGAGCCTGGAAAATTGGCTGACGCAGGTTTCAGAGCTGTGGTTTGAATGTAAGTAAAAAAGTAAATCTCTGTATGCCTGCCTTTGATGACAGTATAGTTTACATAGAGCTGTGAATGACAGCATCATACAGACACACACAGTGAAGCAGTCTAGCAAGCTGATTGATTCATAGATGAAGTGAAGGTACAAGCTGCTATATGTCATCTATGATTAGATAAAGGCCTGATAGAAGATCTGATACCTATTTGAAGATCTGTTTGCTATATGGTACAGTATACTGTCCATATAGCACAGTGCACAAACAGAAATATTGTGGATTTGCTTCTTATGCATGTACACTACAAACATGAAATATGTCATACTAATTAAGGGATGGCCTTATACAATGGCTAACTACTGCTTTAGCTAAAATAAGCTAAAAATGAGCATGTTGCAAAAACATGGTAATTGGTTTCTTTCTTACTATATACAGTTGACCTAAATGTGGCCTGAGGTGGCATGTTTTTCTGTGGTCAGATGTAAATTGGGGCATATATTCATTTTTACAGCAAATATTAAAGGGACACGCCGGCCTTTTGGGACTTAAGCTTATTCACTGTATTCTCTACACCTCCCAATAGTGACAAAAGGACTCCAACATTTTCCTATTTACATGCTGTGATTTGTATAGTTACAACATGTACAAATAACAATGTCAAATGAGATACTGCCATTTTGTAAGCATAAACATACTTGGAACTATGTTTTCATTCAGTAGGAGCACTGCTCTTTGGGGTTTGAAGAAGTAACACCAGAGCTTTTTGGGACTATTATTATTATTATTGGGAGGTGTAGGCTATTGGGGCCAGCCACTTCAAGGCACCTGCGCTAAGCTAGGCTAGCGGTGGGTGCGTCAGACTGAGTAACACGCACAGAAATGAGAAGGGTATGTATCGACTTATCTAACTCTAGGGAATACGGTGAATAAGCTACGATGACTAAGTCCCAAAAAGTTGATGTGTTTCTTTAAGATAAGAGGATCCATATCCTGCTCTTCTCTGTGCGTGCTACAGTATAATCCAGTTGGTCATCTATCTGAAACAGCTAAATCTATTCCTTTTGCTTTTTATTTTTGTTATTCCATTATTTTGGGTCAAACGTCAAGCTCCATACATTATTTGTAGTTTAATTAAGTGCTTCCATAAAAAACATGCCAATCACTGAAATTGATTTGAATGTCTTTAAAAACGACTATTTCATAACAGTTTGTCCAGTCTGTAAGCTGCTCTGTTTACTGTACTTGCAGACTACATAATGCATACTTAATAGATACACCTTAACAAGGGCTTTTGTAATGCATAGAGTGGCCAAGAAAGGCTCACCGGTTGTTAACTCAGCTGATGTCCTTGTAATAATAACCAATGTGGCCTGAAGGAAGACAGGATTTGTGTCTGTATCTTCCCCACAGCTGACTGATAAAGAAAGAAATGTTACCACGAATAAACATGGCTACTTGTGGATGTTGTTCTTCTTCCCTTTCAGACACACTTGACACACTGCGATGATAAGAAAGGACTCTAGACATTTTTGTCTCAGGCTGTTGAGTTCATATCAAACGCTGATGAAGGGTGGTGGTGTGGAGGGGGAAAGGGAACCCTAATGTTTGAATGTTTTTTTATTTCCTCTGTAGTGTAAGGCCATGGGATGCTTTAAAATGAGCATCAGCTTTATAAAAGAGCATCTAGTGAACACTTACAATGAACTGTATCACATGCAAGTCTAATCTACTTAGGAAAACATTTCGTTTATTTTGTGTGTGTGTGTGTGTGTGTGTGTGTGTTTTTGCTGTTTGCTGTGGGCTGTTTAAGGGCCCTGAGGACTATATAGAACTTTGGTGCAAGCCTCTGATGCGGCCCTCTCTTTCCGCTACTGCTGAGGACGAGGCGCTGTTTAGTGGACTCTGCGCCCGCGAGCTCTGCCTTTAACGAGCGGGCTAACTTTGGGTCTGACCATTGAAGACGTTTTCTGTCTGCTGCTCTCCTCTGTACTCTCGTTGGCCTCGTCCACTTTGTCCAGCGTGTCCTGCAGAGCTGAGGACTCTCTGGCCAGCCCTACTGCGTGCCACTCCTCCGCACCCCCCGAAAAATATTTTTTTGTGGCTAAATTGACAAGTGCACTTGTGTATTGTTCGCTGCTCAGATGGAGTGTATCAGGGAATTAGAGAGCTGGTGGAAAGATATTTCTTTTGCAGGCAGGGCTGAAAAAAGAGGAAGGAAACTCAGTCCCCTTGTGGCTTTGCGCTGTTTTGACTGTTGTATATATTTATTGCTCTGTGGCTGAATTTCTCTTAAGTGATTGCACTAAGTTTGGTACAGCTTGCCAGAATGGCTGTGAAAACAGAAATGAAATAAATAATATCCCCCCTTGCCTCTCTCTTAAAAAGAACACCCTGAAGCTCAGCCAACGCTTATGAACCCGTTGCTTTCATTTTTCCCCTCCTCGTAAATCTGGCAGTGCACTGACAGTAGCAGCACTTTGTGTAATTCCTCAGATTGAAAAGCTGTTCCACAATGAGATTTCCTCTTCCTTCCCTTCCCCATCTTCTCCCAACGCAAGACATCACGCTACGATATGCTACGCTACGCTACACTATGCAACACACCCTGCGGCTAAGGAGTCCAGGCAGGATTGGCAGTCAGCCCCCCTCCTCCTCCTCCTCCTCCTCCTCCTCCTCCTCCTCCCCCCCTTTACAGGCCAAGCAGAGTCCTCACACACTCAGACCCACAGACACCCAGCTCCTTTTATCGGCAACTCCCCCTCAGCCTGCCTTTTGTGGTCCATTTGGGACCAAAGATGCCCGTCGTGCAAAAAGGGCCTAAGAGAGCACTGCGGGGCTGGGGGATGAACTAATATCCTGCACTGGTGATGAACAACACTGGTGGTGGTCAGAGTCAGGGTCAGGGTCAGGGTCAGAGTCTGGCTGGGACTTCTTCTCTGTGTGTGTGTGTGTGTGTGCATGTGCGTGTGGGTATGCGTGCGTGCGTGTATGTGTGCGTGTGTGTGTGTACGTACGTGTGTGTGTGTGTGTGTGTGTGTAGGGGGAGCGAGGACTCGGTGATGGACAGGAAAGCTGCCAGGAGGATGCTTACTGGCGCCACTTCAAACCCACTTCTTCTGGGACAGCATGTTTGCATCCAAAGTGATGCAAGGGTACTGGGAGGTCTCATACTCATAATGGCTTCTTGGCTTGCATAGCCAATATTTTATTCTCTTTTTCTCTCTCTCTCTCTCTCTCTCTCTCCCCCTCTCCCCGTCACCCCCCACTCTCTCTGTGTCTTTTCATCCCACTTTCCCTCCTCATTTTTCCCTCCATACATTATTGTTTCTTTGTTCTTACCATTCCTGCTGACCCATTGCTGTTGTGGCTCTTTTGTTTGTGTGTGTGTGTGTGTGTGTCTTGGGTCTGCTGGTCCCGTGTTGCGGAGCCCTTTCTCTGGCTCGATCCCTGTGTTCCTGAACTCATTACGTTTCAATCAGCCGCGAGCGCTGGGGTTGGCCCCCACAGGGACCCATAACTGTAAATAAGCACGACTGCTAGCGCCCCGATAGCATGTTAGCCCGATGATAACAGCCCTTCTTAGCAGCCCTGTTGACCTTCCTCTCGCCTCTGGCTTGCCCAGGAACCAACAGCCGCTCCTTCTCTCTCTCTCTCTCTCTCTCTCTCTCTCTTTTAATCTCCAAACTCTCTGCAGGGAAGATTATTCTTTTGCTATTGGAGAGAGGGGGAGGAGGAGGGAAGTGGAGAGGTGTGTGTGTCTGTGTGTGTGTGTGTGTGTGTGTGTGTGTGTGTGTGTGTGTGTGTGTGTGAGGCAAGCAGGGAGGGAAGAAAAGAAAGACAGATCATGTCTGGGGGAAGAAGAGACGAAAGAAAGAGGAGAAGAACAAAAGGAGGGGAGCGGAGTGTGTGACTGTGTGTGTGTGTGTGTGTGAGTGTGTGTTGTGGCCAAAGCCACGCCGGCTCCTTTGTGAGCCCTGCAGATGATTAAGCCGTAAATAGATAGCATATGATGGGGACAGTATGGATGTAGCAGATTGCTGCTCCACCTCTGCCATGTTTGTGTGGCTACAGAAACGATCAATTGCTAATAAAAACAGTGAACAATAGAAAAACAAACAGATAAACAAAGTTTTTTTTTATTGTATTGAGACAATTTTAGTAAAACAGTAAAAGCATAGTGATGTGCACTGAATTGCTGTTGGCTTTTGTTCCATTTGAATATGAATGTTCTCCACTTCCTCTTTGGACCTGAGTGCAATGGCCCTGGATCACATGGGCGTCCTCCTTTCATACACCCTTTACACACATTTTTCATGCGCACTATAAGAGAGGGGGAAGAATTTTGTGCGTGCGTTGCATTTTTATTCTCGTGACTTTTCCACCACTCGGCGGTGGAGTTAATGATATTGGCTTAGAGTGCAGCCTCAGTTAAAGGCAGCCTCTCTGACATTTTGTAATTGATTTTGTTAATTGCTTCCTGACTCTGTGATAGTTGTGCCATTTATGGGGGATATGGGGAGGGGGTAACCTAAGTCTAATGGCAGACACTGACAGAGAGGCAGCTCTCCTTTCCTCTCCTCTCTCCTTTTCTCTCCTCTCCTCTCTCCCCTCCTCTCTACTCTCCCCTCCTCTCTTCTCCTCCTCTCTTCTCCTTTCCTCTTATCTCTTCTCCTTTCCTCCCCTCTCCTTTCTTCTCTTTTCCTCTTCTCTCCTCTCCTCTCTTCTCTTCTCTTCTCCCCTCTCCTCTCCTCCTCTCTTCTCCTCTCCTCTCCCCTCCTCTCCTCTGCTCTGTGGTGTAATGTGGTGTGGATGTCTGCAGGCAGTTGGAGTTATTCGGACACCTGTTAGAGCCACACATTTGGAGGTCACTGCTGTTTAATCTTCTGCAGATGGGGTGAAGCGGTAGCGGGAGGCGGCCGACGCGACGGGGCGATGGGGAGATTGATGCTGCCCGCTCCTGCACCTTCAGACGCTCAGGCTGGCCGCCCAGATGGCAGACGGACTGCAGGGGTGGAAGGAAAAAAGATAGAAGGAATAAAAAAAAAAAAGCAAAAAAGTGTTACAGACACGGTTCAGCTCGGGGTCCGAAGCATGGAGGCGGCTTCTCCTCAAATCCCAATCAATTCCGCCTTTATCAGCTGCCTCGCGTCCGGGAATCCAAGCACACTCTATTCCCCGGAGCAGAGCTCCATGTGCTTTCCAATAATGAAACAGAGCGCACGGCAAAAAGGAAAGAGAAAAAACAGAATAGAGAGAGAGAGAGAGATATGGAGAGAGAGAGAGAGAAAGAGAGAAAAAGTGTCCAGGAGGTGTCCTCCTCTACCGAGTGCCTTTTAATTTCCACTGTTAGCTGTAACCCAGCGAAGCTAGAAAAGAGCCTGCAGATGCCTGCGTCCAGATGCGGTAGAGGACACAACATCAGCAGGTGGTCTCTGTCTCCCAGACGGTCCAAGGCATCGTTACAGGCATCCTTACCTCCACTGCTGAGGGGTCGTGCTGTTTATTCCCTTACTGTCCATTCCCACTGATAAAGTGATCTCGATTTCATTTCTACTTTCAACAAATAGGCTCTGATTTAAGGTTAGGCTAGATTTGACAAATGGACTAGCCATGTGAACGTTGTTTGATATGAGGTATACAGGTGGGTCTCAAATAATTTGAATATTGTGGAAATGTTCATTTTGACCCCCTAATTTAGTACAAAAAGTGAACTTTTCATATATTCTAGATTTATTAGATATAAAGTGAAATATGTCAAGCCATTTTTTGTTGTAACATTGATGATTACGGCTTACAGCTCATGAAAACCAAAAATGAGTACTATCTACAAAATATAAGGGGGGTGGGGGTGGGGGGAGAGGTGCTTGTAGTACTGGGCTGGGCTGGTCTAGGCTGGGCACTGGGGCTGCTGGGGCTTGTAGTACTGGGCTGGTCTAGACTGGCCACTATGGCTGCTGGGGCGGCTTGTTGGGCTCTAATGGGATTAGATTAGTCATGTTTGCTGCTTCTTGTCCATGTATGACTGACCCAGCCCTGGCAGTAGGCTCCATCCCTGTCTCACACACACACACACACACATACATGTGTGGCCCAGCCCTTGCAACAAGCAGGCTCCACAGCCACAGCCCCCCACTCTCATACTCTCTCACACATATGGCCAGCCCTTCTATACCGTCTCTCTCTCTCTCTCTCTCTCTCTCTCTCTCTCTCTCTCTCTCTCTCTCTCTTTCTCTCTCTCTCTCTCTCTCTGTTGTCCTAGAGGCATTTTTACTGTTATTTCCCCTGGGAATTTTCAATTGGAATTGAATTGTGTACGTGTGATTATTCTGTGATGAGTGTATGTTTGAATTCTAATAATGCGATGAGAAGGATAAATGGTTTTGTTTGAAAATCTGTGTTTGTTTGTCTACACTGTGCCGTGCATGTGGGTTGGTTGAAAAACAGATTGTGTGAAGGAGCACTCAGTTATTGGTGTTCATATTGCAGATATAGCCCACATACTTTTCTACAGATGCCTCGCGATGCTAGTTTCACCGTTATGTGCGAAACACAAAAGGCACAAACATATGCACAGACGATCAGGCAGCCCAATCTTTGTTTTTATGAAATTTCTCATTCCTGACAGCACAAAGAGAATTAACTCTGCTCAGATGAGAACAGGCCTCTCGCTGAGGCTGGCTTTTGTCGGCTAAAAGTACACTTTTCTGGGAGGAGAAAAAAGACAAGAGAAAAGCTCCGAAAGCGTCTGAACTGAGCGGAACCCCGACGGTGCCGTGCGTTCCCCAGGCGTCCCTGAGCTCCGGTCTGCTGGGGTACCGTCTTACACTGCTGCCGTTCAAACTCAATTTGTTAAGTGCTAAGTGCTGCATAGGTTGGTCTGAATGGCGGATGATGATTCATATGGAGGATAACCTGGGAGGAAGGAGTCTTCCGAGAGGGAGACGGAGGTTTTAGGCCTCCCCCCTGGAGAAGCTGAGTGATGATGGAAAAGGACGGCATTTCTTTTCTCGTTTATTTTGTTCCTTCTTCTTTTGTTCTTTCCTTTCTGCTCGGTAACTGCCTTCATTATTTTACCCCTCTAATGTCTCAAAACCAAATAAGTTTCAAAAATCCGGCTTTGTCCTTTTGGCCGTGTGCGGAGACATTACTAATAGCAGGTGACTGCCAATAACGGTTTACTGGCTTTGTGCTAACCAAGGACTTTAGGTTGGCTGTGGCTGTTTGTGGTTGATGAACACTTGCGGTAGGGCTACACGGAATTGATTTAGGGAGCATCGCAGTCTGAATCTGAAGTTAGGCACCATAAAATTAAAAGCTGAAATCAATGGCGCGTCATATATTTGCCTGTCAGCGCGGGCGGGCGTATAACCTTGAGGCCAGCTTGTCATGTTGCTCCGGGAGGAAGCCGGCCCATGCTGCATCCTAATTCCGAAGCGGATGGCTGAGTGACGCGTGGCGCGGCCGCCCCGAGTGTCGCCGCGGCGACAGCATCACCGCGCTCTGTGGATTTAGATGAGAAAAATAACCCTGGTGTTCAGTCCAGGTGGTCGAGATTAAAACCAGTGTGTCAGTGAAGCTGTGTAACGCTTATATATGCAATATGATGTTACCTTATGAACACAGCAACTCTGGCTTATGGAGAAGTCAGTCACATCTAACTACTAGGGTTGGGTACCCATCACATTTGAACCAATATCGGTACCGGTGCCTGAGGTTCAGTGTCGGTATTCATCGGTACTTGATTTCGGTACCTTACCCTTACTGAATCTGTAAAACACCTTGTTTGTAACAACTACAGTATTTAATTAAAGTTGCAAAAAAGAAAGATTTTAACACAATACAACCCCCTCTCCTCCACCCTCCACCCTCCTAAAGTATGAACATATGAACAGTGGATTGTAAACATTTTTTAAACAGACTCAATCAAACTCAAACATAGAACAAATAATTAGTCCATTGGGGTTATGGGATGATAAGGCTATTTTAGGCCATGTTCATAAAAAGGCAATCCATCCACTTGGATGTGTTTTATGCAATTTAACAGTAATTATCCCCTCCTTCCCAGTTCTATCTTTGTTTAAGTGACTTAGTTTCAGTCAGTCTCTAACAGGCGTGTGGATAGGATAGTAGGATAGTTTAAATGAGTGTGGTCGTTCGGTTATTCTTTGACAAATAAAACATTCCATGCCAACGTGAATTTGAGCTTGTTTGAATGCAGAGCATTGTCCCAGCTTAAAACGCTACCCATAGCCTATCAGGTTATCTGCATGTTAGCCAACAAAGTGAATGCGTTAGCATAGGACTCACAGCTCTTTTTTAAACTTTGTTTTCATCTCCCCATGGATGTTTTGGGGCAGACGCCCTTCTTCAGCACGAATGTTTGATGTAAAATTGTAAATATTAAAAAACAACAACAAAAGAACCCCCCCCCCCCCCCCCCCAACTTCCCCGACACTGTATCTTGCTCTTTTAGCAGTCGGGTAGTTTTGCACAGGCATTGCACAAGTCTCTAACTCCTATGGCTTGAGTGAGACAGCTCTTCCACTGTCCGTGGTGCTGAAGGTGGCTCTTCCACTGTCCGTGGTACTGAAGTTTCCTCTACCACTGTCTGTGGTGCTGAAGGTGGCTCTTCCACTGTCCGTGGTGCTGAAGGTGGCTCTTCCACTGTCCGTGGTGCTGAAGTTTCCTCTACCACTGTCTGTGGTGCTGAAGGTGGCTCTTCCACTGTCCGTGGTGCTGAAGTTTCCTCTACCACTGTCTGTGGTGCTGAAGTTTCCTCTACCACTGTCTGTGGTGCTGAAGGTGGCTCTACCACTGTCCGTGGTGCTGAAGGTGGCTCTGCCACTGTCCGTGGTACTGAAGTTTGCTCCGCCATTGTCTGTGGTGTTGAAGGTGGCTCTGCCGCTGTCCGTGGTGCTGCAGGTGGCTCTGCCACTGTCCATGGTGCTGAAGGTGGCTCTGACTTTGGTGGTTGCGGTCTGTGCTGTTACGTTATATAGCGACCTTGTGCTCCTCTCCACTTGTCCACACAGCACAGCAGTTACCCCCTGAGGAGCAGGAGGGGAGAGTCCTCTACAGGCCACACACACTTCCCCTGGGATCTCCCTCTTACCTGTGAAACACACACACACACATACACACACACACACACACATGTAGAATTATGCAGGGGCCATATCTGGCAGGCCCTTCTGGCTCGCGGGCACATACACATGTGTGTGTGTGTGTGTGTGTGTGTGTGCGTGTGTGTGTGTGTGTGTGTGTGTCAGACGTTATTCCTTTTAGTTGCTCTCCGCCTGAAGGTTCCAGAAATATTAGGATAATCGATGCATGAGTAGTTGAAAGAAATGAATAGACTCATCATTTGTCTGAACGTGCGTGCGTGTGTGCATGTGTGTGTGTGTGTGTGTGTGCGCGTGTGTGTGTGTGTGTGATCAATCTTGTGTGTGTGTGTGTGTGTGTGTGTGACATGTGATAGCGTAAGCTCCATAAATGGTTAATGCAGCGGAAGAAGAGCTGATAGATTACACACGCATCTGGACAGAACAGGTGTGAACACACACACTCTCACACACACTCACACACTCTCACACACACTCACACTCTCCTTCACCCAGCAGCTGGAATCCTGTCCTTCACTTCCCTCTCTCTCTCTCTCCCTCCCTCCCTCACTCCAGAGTTTGTCTCCCCACTCTTTTTGTTTTGTGTTCTCATGTTTAGTTCTTGAAGTAAGTGAACTTAGAACTTAGAACAAACTGTGCTTAGTATGACACTGGTGCCATTTACATAGCTTTTTACTGACTCAGGTTGTATCTGATCTTATCCTATTAGTCTTTTAGGGTTTTTTGTTCAACTCAGTCTGAATATTTTCATCTCCATGCACACCCTCCTCCCCCAACAGTATTGTGCTTTGCTGGAGAGCCCTTGCCACTCCAATCAGCCAAAGTGCCAATATTCATTTTGCCGGGAGAAGCATTTACATTCTGCATCCAGCACATAGGAATGAGACGCCAGCACTCATTAGCAAGTAGGGAGCTGGTCTTACAGTGCTACGACACAACGCTGCACACACAGTCATATGTCACCAAGATAAACACAGCCGACACTTCTCACTGTGGAGGCGTATCCATATCCCGCTCCCCCCCACCCCCCCCCCCACCCCATACGCACACACACACTCTCAGCATGCTACGTTTTCACCTTATGACTTGCTTTTGTCTCAGAATGAAAGCGAGAGCTGTTTTTTAATGGCTTACCTCCTTGGCGATGGCCCTCTGACGGCGAGGCGTCTGCGCTCTGTGTAGTTTGTGGAGAATTTTGTCCGTCAGTAGGGGACCGACCGGAAAGATGGCGGTGCTCCTGTGTCCGTGCGGTGCGGGTGGAGGAGATGAGGGTGGTGTGTTAGCGGTGCTGATGGCGATGGTTGTGGTGGTGGTTGTGGCGGTGGTTGTGGTGGTGGTTGTGGCGGTGGTTGTGTTAGTGGTTGTGGCGGTGGTTGTGGTAGTGGTTGTGGCGGTGGTAGTGGTAGTGGTTGTGGCGGTGGTTGTGGCGGTGGTTGTGGTAGTGGTTGTGGCGGTGCGAGGGGGGCGGGGTGGAGGGCTGCTGGGTAGAGGGCTGGTGGTTGGGGTGGAGGAGATGAGGGTGGAGTGTTAGCTGTGTGAGGCTGGGTGGAGGAGATGAGGGTGGAGGGCTGGTTGGTTGGTTGGTGGGTGGATCAGCCTGTTTTTCCTCTATAGGCAGAGAGAGAGTGATCTGCACTGACAGTGTGGTGCTTGCCCCATCTGTCAGTAATTAGCTTGCTGCTACCTGGCGCCAGGTGCTCGCCTCTGAGGCTCCCCCTCCGCCACCACATGGACAGACTGCCAGTGCCACCCACCCCTCCCGGTGGTGGTGGTGGTGGTGTTATGTCTGTGTGTGTGTGTGTGTGTGTGTGTGTGGAGGGGGTGGTGGATATGTTAACTTCCTTACAACCCATAACAGCCTCCAGAAAAGACAGAGCAAAGAGAGAGAGAGAGAAGGAAGAAGAAGAAGAAGAAGAAGAAGAAGAAGAAGAAGAAGAAGAAGAAGAAGAAAAGCATTAGGTCCTTACACACCACACCTGACAGCTGTCTCTGGGAAATAGCAGAGAGAGAAATATTAAGACCACCACAGTGTCTGGGAAATGCAGAGTCTGAGAGAGTGAGATGAGAACAGCATCTCCATCAGCCTACTGCAGTCTCCACACTGGGACAGCATCTCCACTAGCCTACTGCAGGACAGCATCTCCATTAGCCTACTGCAGTCTCCACACTGGGACAGCATCTCCATCAGCCTACTGCAGTCTCCACACTGGGCCATCACTCCATTAGCCTACTGCAGGACAGCATCTCCATTAGCCTACTGCAGTCTCCACACTGGGACAGCATCTCCATCAGCCTACTGCAGTCTCCACACTGGGACAAGGGTCAACTTCCTAGTGAACTTTCACGGCATCCAGAGAAGACCACACAAAGAGAGATAGAACCTCACAACCTACAAACCACCACCAGTCTCTGAAGAAAGAGAGCAGACGAGATAGAGGGAGAGACAGAGAGACAGAGAGAGAGAGAGAGAGAGAGAGAGAGAGAGAGAGAGAGAGAGAGAGAAAGAGAGAAAGAGGTGTCCGTCAGGGCTGTAATTTAAGTCCGACGTTATTTAATATATATATAAACGAACTTGCTATCCAGTTAGAGCAATGTCCCGGTCCTGGCCTCTCCCTCCTAGATAGAGAGGTGAAGTCTCTATTTTTTGCTGATGACTTGGTTCTACTGTCTGCTACTGAAAAAGGTCTACAACTACAGTTAGACATAGTAGAAAAGTACTGTAAGACCTGGGCCCTAGAGATAAACCTAGACACAACAAATGTAATGATTTTCCAAGCGCCCCAAATGCCAAGAAAACAAACACAAATTTAAAATTAACAATTCTACAATCCACCACACCATGAGTTATACCTACCTAGGTATAACAATGACTAGGGGTGTAAATATTAATCGATTCGTATCGATGCATCGATTATGCAGCCGACGATTCAATGCATCGATTCGTCCGCAAGAGTATCGATTAATGTGTTTATTTTGCCACCTGTTTGTTTGCCTATCTATTTTCAGCATTAGCTCCGACCTTTCTTTTTCTGTCTATGGCTCCGATGTAAGCGCACTACCTAGTCCTAAGCTGCGGGTGGCGCTAACCTCATTATTGTCTACTTCACTTATACTTCACACCACTTCAGACGCATTCGTTACTTACGTTTCACACATTGTTTTGTTGAGTCTGACTTTCAAGAGCGATGGTACCTTTAGAGCATTCTGGCAATGAAAGCGAAATTTTACACACTCCAGTCGGCGTCAAGTCATGGGTGTGGAAGTATTTTGGCTTCAGAAAAACAGATGAAGCAGTGGTAAGAGATGTTGCCGTTTGCGAAGAGAAAGACTGTCAGTGTGAGAGAAGATACTGCGGCTACGTCAAATCTATCCGCACACCTGAAAAGGCGCTATGGTATTAAAGGCGAGAGCACAGGCTTCCAAGCCTGCCACATCACTGACAACGTTTTTCACTCAAAAGTTGTCGAGCACTTTGCAAGGCCATTGCATTTTTTTTATATGCAAAGACATGAGGCTGTATTTAATTGTGTCACAGAGAACGAAGGCTTTAGATACCTGCTCCTACATTCCAAACTTTTGTTGATTTATTTGAAACTTCATAGATATCATGTAAAAATATTGAGTATTGAATCGTATCGAATCGTATCGTGGGGAATTCAGAAGTATCGAAAATAATCGAATCATTGGCTTAAGAAATCGATATTGTATCGAATCGTCATGAAGACTCCGATTTACACCCCTAACAATGACAGCATCAGGGAGTTTTAACATGGCAGTGAATGCACTAAAGGAAAAAGCTTGAAGAGCCCTAAATGCAATTAAAAGAACATTTTATAATCTCCAAATTCCAATTAAAATCTGGCTTAAAATATTTGTGTGTCATCCAGTCCATTGCGCTGTATGGTTGTGAAGTATGGGGTCCAGTCATCATAGCTATAGATTACAATGCTATCTGGCCGAGAATATAAATTAGCAGAATATCTTAATACTGTCAGAGATAGAAAACAGAGACTGACCCTAACCAAGTACAGGCTAAGTGACCACAAATTGGAAATCGAAAAAGGAAGAAAAAGGAAGAAAATCATGGCAACCAAAAGAACACAGAACATGTGGTTACTGCATGACAGGTGAGGTCGAGACAGAGATGCACTTCCTCCTACAATGTACATCCTTCAATCAAACAAGAAACCTTTTCTTCAACAAATTTAACTCAGAAATTCCTAAAAATTAAAGATACTATTAGGAGAAGGAGATAAAGCATATCTTGCTGCCCAGTATGTATCAACATGCCACAATCTGAGGGACAATGAGTGACCTATATCGACAAATAAACACACACACAGACACACACACACACACACACACACACACACTGCATCATACACTGCATTTTATTTTACTTTTACCTATTTATTTTATTCTTATGAAAATCTATTGACATGTACTTTATGTGTTCAGATTTATTGTATAACTGCTTTGGCAATATAAGTGAGCTTGTCATGCCAATAAAGCATTCTTGAATTGAATTGAATTGAATTGAGAGAGAAAAATGCTAACTCCTTAAGATCTGCCTGACGAGAGAGAGAGAGAGAGAGAGAGAGAGAGAGAGAGAGAGAGAAATGTGCTAACTCCTTAAGATCTGCCTGACGAGAGAGAGAGAGAGAGAGAGAGAGAGAGAGAGAGAGAGAGAGAGAGAGAGAGAGAGAGAGAGAGAAAAGAATCAGGGAGTTACTCACCTGCAGATCAGTGTCAGGGCGGTGTCTCCTTAGCTGTGTTTATGTTGCTGGTCTCCATGTTGTGACGGGCAGTCCCTCAGAGGCTGATCATTTTAATTGCATGTTGTTGTTGTTTTTTAACGTAGAAATCGGTCCGACTTGTCACCAGAGCTGTGTCTGAGGAGACAGTGCCCCCCCCCCCCATCCTCTCTCTCCCTGTCTACTGATCCTCCTGTCTGCCTTCAGGGAGAACTGTGTGTGTGCGTGTGTGTGTGTGTGTGTGTGTGTGTGTGTGTGTGTGTGTGTGTTTGTGTTTGTGTGGTGTGTGTGTGTGTGTATGTGCAGTGTGTGTGTGTGTGTGTGTGTGTGTGCAGTGTGTGTGTGTGTGTGAGTGTGTGTGTGTGTGTGTGTGCAGTGTGTGTGTGTGTGTGTGTGTGTGTGTGTGTGTGTGTGTGTGTGTGTGTGTGTGTGTCTGTGTACTGAGGTAGAGCGGCGACAGGGTTAGTCTCCCATCCACATCTGCACGTCGGCGGCCCTATATACACATGCAGCACATCTTAACTTCATTACGCCGCCTTTTAATTAGTCTGCGGGGAAATGTCTCCCCAACACCGAGCAAACTGCTCACTCAGCCCCCGCCCCACCAGCTACCTGCCATGTCAAATAAGACATGTGTGTTCCGTGACAGGCCAACATGCCTTCTTATCTCACATGCACTTCGTGCCCAGAACCTGCGTTGATTCTCTGAACTCACACTGTGTGGTCTATTCTATGCACTTATTTTGACTGTTGCAGCATGTTTAGCATGTTTAGCATGTAAGGGTTAAGCGGTCTGTTTTAATGCAGAATAGGACAGTAGGAGAACAGCCCCAATTACTTAACGAGTGCACCTTTGATATACTGATAGGTAAACATAATGAATATGTACCTCTGTGAAACCGGGAGCCCATCAGAGCATAGGGCCCATTACATCATTTGCATAGTATTACCAAAGATCCTTAATATACAACCGTCTCTGGTATTACTGTATACATTATATTTTGTGTTTTAGTATTCCTGTCTGCCCTTGTGAAGCGCTTAGTGACTCATGTCTGTGAAAACTTATGTACCTACCAACATGGCAGATCTGAAATTGCTCCCACATTCTGACCTACCGACATGGCAGATCTGAAATTGCTCCCACATTCCTAAATGTTTTGTATCAGACAATTTGACCTAACAAAAAGAACACGACAAAACAATCCTCAATTTGCATTCTTGAAATACATATCCATTACAAAAAAACAAGATTAGAATAAACTAAGTTTTCATACCCAGAATCTTCAAGCTTGCTTTTGACATTGATAGATATGCTTCAAATGTTAAGAGGTTATGGTAAAAACATTTATTTATTTTTTTTACCATGTCTGGCTGTAATAATTCATTTGATAATGTTGGAAGGGCAAATTCCTGGAAAATGCACCAAAACAATTTTTACTTATAATGTGTGAATGTAGATTGCAATTGACCCTTTCTTATTGCCTGTGGTGCACATGCAGAAATCTAATTTTACAGTCATTGTAGCTATTACATGGTAAATGGATGTCTTAATAAACTATTTGTACTCAGAATGACTCTGTTTTTTTCTGTCTTCTTTCCATAAACACAATAAATATCAGTGATCAGTCAGTGATCACATGGGTAATAATTTCATGAACTTCTGAGCAAAACTTACTTTAAATGTCTTGCATGTCAACTTCTTTGGAATTGCTAACTGCATGTACATGACGGCATGTATATTCTCAGTTAGGAAGCAATACATTATAAATGTGTATGGGTCGTGGTTGGATTGTCCCCTGTACTGTGGAAGACACTATGTATGTGAGAGCAGTTAGCGGTTAGCCGTGCTCAGTAAGGACTTTGCCCTTGTCCAACAGCCCTCTTTCACTGATGCACTGAATGGGGGGGTTGGCTGGCCACTGACGCAGTGTTGGCCCACTGCCAGTCTAATGGTCTCAACTCACAGCTCTTTCCTGTGTGTGTGTGTGTGTGTGTGTGTGTGTGTGGCCACATACACGTGTCTCTATTTATGTTGTTTGTGTGTGTGTGTGTGTGTGTGTGTGTGTGTGTGTGTGTGTGTGTGTGCTTGCTTGAGTTTGTGTGTGTGTTTGTATGTGTGTGTGTTTGTGTGTGTGTTTGTATGTGTGTGTGTGTGAGTGTGTTTGTATCTTTGTGTGTGTGTGTGTGTGTGCATTTTGCAGGTAACCTGGGAAGAGTGGACTACATCAGTGAGTTTGAGTTTGACCTGTTCATCAGGCCCGACACGTGCAACCCGCGCTTCAGAGTCTGGTTCAACTTCACTGTGGAGAATGTGCGAGAGACTCAAGTAAGCACGCACACACACACACAGACACACACACACACCCACCCACACACACACACACACACACACACACACACACACACACATACATAATTAATGACTAACATAAAACACACCCATGTACACTCACCAGTGTGTAATGCATAATCAAGTACTGTACATAAGACACCCACAAAAATGCAATGTACACAAACACACACACACATGCTTTTTTGTGTCTTCCAAACACACCCACCTTCCTAGACCTTCTCATCAAAGTTAATACACTAGCATCGAAGTCTACAGCCCTTGAATTGAATTTCATCAAAGTTGCAAATCTCATGTCAGCGTGAGTGACACTAAGAAGAGTGATGGGTGATATTCGCTTGTCATTTCTGTATTGATAATGTGACAGGACGCTCAGTCATCTATGCAAGTGTCACCCCTACTGCGCCCTTTCTTCCCCACGCAGTCTGCAGAGTAATTAGTCAAGTACTGAGAACTTTGGGCTCTGTCACGCCTTACTCTCAAGCCAGAACTTGGACACAGAAATGCCCTGGTGGACACCGGCTACCTGGAGTTGCCCATCTTATCATTTCGTTTGGGAAGGCTCATTCACTTGAATGAGCCTTCCCAACCGTTATAATTTTGGATAACAGACTGTTGCTATGTATAACAGACCGCTGTCAAGGACAACGGGTTTTGTGCCTCTGATTCACGTCTTTCATATCACTCCGCAAGTAGTCCGGTCACTTCTTGCAATGGAACTTCATTCAAAAGTGAAAGCAGACGGTTGATCAGCTGTGTTCTAAAAAATGTTTTATTCCAGTTCAGCGTGTGTTGCAAACTATTTGTACCTTAGCAAAA
>NW_027468576.1:11039254-11046754 GCF_046254945.1 Alosa pseudoharengus | reverse complement strand
GCTATTTGCTTTGTGTTATTTGATGTGGGAGGAGATTGGTGGGAAGGGGGTGGGGGGGCTACAGAGACGCTGTCAATCTGTGTTTCCGGCTAATGTAGTTAAGTAAAGCCAATATGATTGTTTTTGTTGCGAGTTGTCATAGTTGTCTGTTTGTGTGTGTGTGTGTGTGTGTGTGTGGTCGGTTGGTCGGTGGGTGGGTGGGAGAGACTGACAGAGGAGACATGGAGAGGCTATTGCTGAGACTAAGCTCTGTTAGACTGGATTGCACAGTGTTTGCATTACATTGCAGTGCTCTACCAATCATGCCTTTGGCTGGGCTTGGATAGGTTAAAATGCCGATTAGGTCTGTTGCCAATTGATTTGATTAACCCAGTAATGATTCCATTAATTACTCAATTAGTCCAAATCACTTATGATAATGCAAATGATGCAATGAAGATATCAGTTACATTTCAATTCCCTCAGAAAACAAAGTACTGGCTTAGTGTTGGTTTTAACATGAAATATTCTTCTATCAAATGCCAAGGAAAATGTTATCAGTTTGAAGTAATATAACAGTACACAACATTGATTTGTGTTATGTTTTTTCTGTGCTTTTGTTTTGTTAATTGTAAGTAAAAGTTCTTATAGTATAGTATACTATAAATGTGTGACTAGCATTTGAGCCCATATGTGTTATGCATACTAATGAATCTCATCATAGTTCTGTGTTGGATACATAGAAACTTGGTATTCTGGTTTGATATTTCCAAAGCTTCCTGTTCTTCCTTTCAGCCTTCTTGTGATTTTACTTCTGGTTTTTCCTTTACTTCCTGCTAGTCTGCCTCCATTTCCTGTTGGCCCCCCTCACTTCTCTACTCTTCTCTTTTCACTCACCCGTGGGAGCGGGGAGGTGGGGGTTCCTCCGACTCCCTGTAGCACCTGAGGGTCGCCGGCAGCTGAACTCGGGCGCTCCATAAATCAGAGGGGCGCGCCTGACATTGTACGTTCTTCCCTCGTCATGGCTGCAGGTGCATCCACAGAGGCAGGTTGTCAATGAAACAAAGCAGTGCTCCGTCACACACACGCACACACACACACACACACACACACACACACACACACTGAGGGGCTGCCACGCTACTGCCGCCCACAGAGGCCCCTGCGGGGATTCCTCTTCTCTTCTTTTTTTCCTTTCTTCTCTCTCTCCTCTTCTTTCTCTCTTTCTTTCTTTCTCTCTCTCTCTTTCTCTTTCTCTCTCTCTCTCTCTGTACCACCTCCCCCTCCTGTGCTGTGGCGATGCCTGGCCAGCATCCTGCATGAATTTTTCATGACTTTGCTGTACTCCGTGCTGACTCCTATCATTGAACACACTCAACCAACCATCCCACCCACACACTCAGGCCTTCTCACACACACCCTGACACGCCCACACCCAATACACACACTGAAGACACCATCACACAGTCACAACATACAGTATACACACAGCCATGCAGGCCTACTCCCAATACACATGTGGGCACATACTCACACACGACATATACGTACATCCATGCACATCCGTACCCAATACACACACTGGACACATTACTCACACACTCACAACATACACCACATTCACACCCACAACATACTACTAAAAGAGGATACACACACACACACACACATACACACACACACATGCATGCACACACACACACACACACACACACACACACACACACACACACACACACACACATACACACACACACACACACACACACACACTGGTGGACATTAGAGAAGAGGGATCCACATGTGTAAGACATCCATACACCTTGGTGTAAGTTGGCAACTCCACTGTTCTACCCTGCTGCAGTAAACAGCATGGCAGCGTAGCCTTGACCTTCACTAAGAGGAGAGCCGAGGCCGTCATTATCTCACACTGAGAACACGCCCTGTCGGAGGTGTGCGTCCACTCGCTCGCTCGCTGTGCAGCCCGCACTGTAAGCACACCCTGATGCATTCTCCTCTATCAGAGGCAATCACGAGCCGTAGACCATACCCACCGCACGGCCGCCCAGGTCGCCCTGCCCAAGTTTAATTGGAGGAATGCGGCCGATGCAGATAAGCAACAGCAAATAACACCGCCCGCACCCGCGTGATAAACGCCGGAGAAGTGGCGCAGCACTCTGAATTTATGGAGCACCGTGGGACTTGGGCTTTATAATTGAGAGGGGCTAGTTGATTGCATCGTTTGCATTGTGTCCTGCGTCAGCTCTCGCTTGTGTAACGTGATATACGTCTGCTTGTCCAGTAACTAATCCTGAAAAATCATGCGGCGTGATGTGTGTGGTTGCGTACGTGTGACTAAGAGCTCGTTTACATATTTTTGGGTAACGTGTTTTATTATCGTTCTTCCATTGTAAATGGGCAGCAGAATGCATAACAGCATGCTAGTTGGAGCCAGATGATCCTGTGTACGTATCTGTGCATTCCGCTAGAGAAAGCGCATCATGGTAGATGCATTTCCCTTCTTAATCTAATGATGTCTCTGGGCTTGCTGTGTGTGCGTATCCCTCCACGGGGTTTGTGTTGAGGTGTTTGCTCAGAATAAACAGCTGGTGTTTGTCTTTTGGATGTAGAGATTTAGCCTCTCCTGGGAGATAATAGACCTGAGCATCCCTTCCTCAAACTTCTCAACTGAATCACAAGGCGCTGGCTGCTGAAATGCACCATGGGCTACATACGCCAGACACTACACTAGCTGGCATACCATAGATAGAAGATCATGCTGCTTTTCTGTCCTTGTGGAACGTATACACACACACACACGTATATTCTACGTAAACTGCACACATACATATAAATGTACTGTACTGAACGGCCTCATTTCAGTGCAAATATGGAGTCTATTTGTCTAATTAATGCCCATTAAATACCCATTAATGACCCATTGACCCATTATTGCCAAATGTATCATTTGCAGTGCTGCCCTGGAATGCTGGTGAAAAATACATTTTTGTTAGAAGTGGGTACAATGCGTGGTGGGTGTGGGTGTACATGTGTGTGTGTGTGTGTGGGGGGGGGGGGGGGGGGGGGGGGGGTATATTGTTGTCTGTGTGTGTGTGTGTTGGGGTAAGAGGAGGAAAGGTCCTGTATGGAGTTGTTTTCCTATTGCAGGCCTCAGATGAGGGACTGTGATTAACATGTTATTACCCAGAATCCCTCAGTGGCCTTCATTAGCCTGCTGTGGTCAGACAAGACACTGCCATGTGAGAGAGAGAGAGAGAGAGAGAGAGAGAGAGAGAGAGAGCTGGTAGATTCCACCTGCTCTGACTCTATGAAGTTAACTGATCTTCACTGAAAAGGTTTGTGTTAGACATACACAGCATGAAGAAATTGAGTCCTACTGTGCTGTGCACAACATCTCCCCAAACAAACAATTAACGTACATACAGTAAGTTAACACATGCACACACACACTCACACTCACACACAAATACACACACACACACACACACACATGCACCAGCATTGTACATAGTAATAGTAGTACACCCTGACCATGATACACTCTCTGCTCTACAACGTAATCACCTTTAATCTGTCCCTTCCGTCTCCATTGATCTGATAGGCACACCAATATTCCCATTTAATTTAACTGGCTCTGGGGGTCAGATTGGGTCCCTCATGATATTTATGTGAAAATGTTATCTGTTATCACCAAGCCATGCATTTAAATATGAATTGCTTATTAATTCTTTTCTAATTACCAACTTGATTAATTGGCAGAACATTTGTGATTTAATATCAGATTAACATTGCATTCATTAAAACTCAAAATGACATTCATTATCCATCTACATTATAAAAGATTACCATGCCAAGTTGTAATACACAGGCTAATGAATGAGAAAAATACCCACAATGCTAAGTCATGTTAACTGTGGGAATGTTTGTGGATCTGTAAACAACATCAGTGATATTCTGTCTGTGTTTACCCCACTCCTCCTACACTGGATGTAGCCGGGCAGAATGTGTGGGCTTGCTGACTGTCTGTCCCTAGGGATGGCCTGTGTGTGTGTGTGTGTGTGTTTGTGTGTGTGTGTGTGTGTGTGTGTGTGTGTGTGTGTGTGTGTGTGTGTGTGTGTGTGTGTGTGTGTGTGTGTGTGTGTGTGTCCTTAGCCCACTGAAATACATTTCCCTGAAGCGTGTGGGTTCTTTTGTGTTCTATTTACTCTTGAGGTTTTGACTGAACGTCTGCGTTCACCTGGACTCTCAGGTAATGAAATCCTGCCTCTGCGCCAGTGGAAAGATTATGGGAATATGCAGAGAAAAAAAAAAACAGACAAGTAGAAGAGAAGAAGTTTTGGGAGCATAATGAGAAGAGTGTATTGTCTTTTTTTTTCCCTTCCTGAATTAATCATTTCGAAGAGAGCACTTTTGGAACACACAATGCACAGTTTGAATGCTAGCCCTGTGACAAATGGTTAATTAAGAGTGATTTTACACTCTCTCTATTCGCCAGTTTCGCAGAAATAGGGTGGGACAAAAAGCTTTCATCTCGCGTGGCGGCTGATGAGACGCGGTTGTTAATTACCCCCCCATTACAATGACACCGGTCTCCAACACGCACACATCGGAGCATCATACGTCAGCACCAGGATGGGTGGAGGAAAAAGGAAGAATTTTCTTCTCCCTTTGCTGTTTGCTGTTTTTTTGTAACTTCTTCTGGCTCTGCTGCCAATACTCTTCTCTTCGCTGAAAGATGTTATTTTTTTTCTAAAGCTTTCAGAGAAATTGCATTTTCTGTCAGTCTGTTTTTTTTTATATTTATTTATTTATTTATTTATTTTTTGCTTTCTCTTGTCTTGTTCTCCGCCAGAAACGTCCTGAAAAGTGGTCTGTCCAGGAGTGTGTGTGTGTGTGTGTGTGTGTGTGTGTGTGTGTGTGTGTGTGTGTGTGTGTGTGTGTGTGTGTGTGTGTGTGTGTGAGGCGGCCCTGCGCTTGAGGATAAAGCGCTGTCTGTGGGCCGAAGTCTGTTTGGAGGCAAATTAAGAGCTGAAGAGGAGAGCGGGCAGGGCAGGCGGATGGGGAGAGAGCGAGACGGCCATGATGGAGTGGACCGCTGATGAAGACGGACACTGGCACTAGCGAACTGCCATGTGCCATCACCCCCGTCCAGCCCGAGGAGTGGCAGACAGCGGGGCAGGGGCCTCGGGGCAAGAGCAGGGGCGTGGGGCGCGGGGGCTCGTGAGCCAGCAGGCGTCCACTTTATTGCCTGACGTGAGCGGCCGAAACATACCTGACCTCTTCTCTGCAGACTCGCTCGAGGCACTGACTCAGACAGCTCCACTGTCAGGCTATTGTGGAGCGAGGTTACTTTAATAAGGGGGTCTGATCCCTGGTCAGCTTTACTGCTTTATCAACCCACCCACGCTTGGACTCTGCCTCAGACTCGGACTCCAGATCCAAATCTGTTGTCTAGTCTAGAGCACTTTAGTTTTTTTTTTTTTTCTTTTACTTGGCCTGCTTCTTTTTTTATGAGGGATCTGTTGGAGAACTAAAGAACATCTGCACTCCTTATCTGTGAGGGATCTGTTGGAGAACTAAAGAACATCTGCACTCCTTATCTGTGAGTGAGCAGGTGCCCAGATGGAGAGGTGTCCAGTGAGCGGTGCGTGTGCTGAGCGCTGAGGGCCCACTGACGGACATTCCTTCTGCCGCGTAGCCAGAGACAGGTTCCAAGCTTCGCTGGAGAGGAGCGTGATGGAAGGCGTTCAAAGTGGAACAGGAGAAAGAAACAGAACTCATCATCGTTTGGAGGAAAGTAAACAAGTGGAAAAAAAAAAAAACGTACCAGGCGCATTTCAGTGCGTCTCTAATTGTGGGTCATCACCAGAAATGAGCTTCACTCTGTCTGTCTCTTCTCGCTCTCCGTGATGTTTTTGTTCTGTGTTTGTTGAAAGTCGGCGGCGGCGTCAGCAGCGCAAACTGAATTAACCTGAGCAGACGTGCCTGTCGGCCGCCTGGCGTAATCATTTCCAGCTCGGAAATCAGGGTGTGGACGCCGAGCCGGACGACCGGCAGCGCTTTTAAATGCCTTATTTACCGTCGACCGGCTTTTTTCAGCCACAGCACCAATTAATGGAGACAAGAACATCTGCTGCGCCAACCGGGGATGGAGGTGTGATTACCGAAGTTTGCTGCGATGGTGCAATCCTACCCTCTGAATATTCAACAATAGTGCAACAACGCAGAAATCATGTCCATCCTTGTGCATCTGTTTTAGTTTTTTTTAGCTGTTTCTGGTGCCAAGCACAATCTTAACACTCACTTGAGCCATTGGGTAGTAGTGCCTAAATGAGTAAAGGCAATATGAATATGTGCACACATGTGCACACTGAAAACTTAAGCAGGGTGGAGCATGGGAATTGTAGTCTTATGAAAGAAGGCTGAAACCAGAGTGTGGAATGTATTGGTAACCAGAAACAAGGAAACAAGGACAAGGATGTGTGCACACAAGACAAATATGCATGCACACACATACAAACCAAACTTAGTCAAGCATGCAGACTTGAAATGAAAAGAAAATGTGCTGCTTGGGAAATTCAACTTAAAAGGTTAATGTTCAATCTCACTGACCCTCTTTAGGTTGAACTTTGTTTTATCAGTGAGATTCAGTCTTACCTCTTCACCAACGTGATTATCTTAGCGTTGATATACAGATTTGTCACAGTTGATGGCTTTTGTTTGCGGTCTGAACACTGAAGACTGCGGTAACATGCAAGGCCTGCTGGTGGAGAGGTTGTTTGTGTGGAAGTCTGTGACTGCTTAGTATGAAGGTCTGAGCATGCCCGGTACATTTCCTTTCCTTGCCACAGGGCCTTTCTCCAACCCCCACCCCCACTCCCCACTTCTCTTTCTCTCTCTCTCCTATTCTCTCACCTCCTCCATTTCTCCTCCATTTCTCTGTCTTTCTCTCTCTCCCATTCTTTTGCGCCTACTTCCTCACATTCTTCTCTCTCTCCCTCTCCCTCTCTCTCCCTCTCTTTCTCTCTCTCTCTCTCTCTCTTTCTCTCTGTCTCACCCCCACACTCTCCTCCTCGCCCTCGTGAATACCATCGCTCAACCACTGAGGTGTTGCAGGCACTTTGTTGCTGGCCGTGGTGCTGAGAGCCTCCTGCCTTCAAATTGCTAGAGTGTTCATTTCATGGTTCATATACCCGAGCCTCCATTTGTCAGGGCACCGTTAGCGCTAGCGTTAGCGTGGGGGCCCATTGCTTTAACCCCTTCCCTCACAAATGATAACAAATCAAACGCACATTTGTTTTGGCTCATGGGGAAAGGTGTGCGCCGCCATAACTTCTGTTTCAATTAGGCCAGCCGGGTTGCTTGGTTTCCTTTGCCCTGGAAAAAGAAAATGTTATTGAGGCCGTGCATGCGTATACACACACACACATACACACATGCCATACGTAGATATCTAACACTTTTGTCCTTTGTGTTTGGCTTCCTTGAGCAGTGGCAGGT
>NW_027468576.1:11029254-11034254 GCF_046254945.1 Alosa pseudoharengus | reverse complement strand
GTATCATTCAATCCAGCTTTTACCATTTAATCCAGCTTGTGTCCACACAAAGCCTTCTCTTGATCTTTGTTAATGAATCAAATTGAGTGCCACATTTTCAGTTACCCCAACAGTAGTATCTTCATATGCAGTCTACATCTTGATGTGATGGCACATACTGTATGGCAACATATCACCGTTCCTTTTTGTTCTTGATTGAGGATTCAAACATCACTACGTTGACTGTCATGCTATCAGTTTAAGAGTACGGCCTCCTACAAAGTGGCCAGAGATTAACACAATAACAGCTTCAGATTTACGACCCATAAAGCTACATGATATCAAATGAGGCCGAGACTTTTTGTGCACAGAGGGACACTGGTTATCCTTTCTTGCCAGCATGACTCTTGATTTCCCCTAGTCTTGCGCTCTCCTTCCACAGATCCCCCCTTCATAGTGCATAGTGAGGTGCAGCTATGCCACCCCCCCATCTCCATCTCCATCTCCATCTCACCTCCACCCGTCCTTCTGCTCGTGCTTTATGATGGAGTGCTTGGCAGGGCGGGGGAGGAACTCTCCGCCGGCCTCAGAGAAGTGCTTGCCATTCAACAGGGCTGCCCACGGTACCAAAGCCATTTCCAGTAATGTCCTTTTTTCTGCAACAACAATTGTGCTTAACCCCAGTGGCTCTGGTCACTCTTCATTTTTCATAACCCCCCCTCCCCAGTCCCCCAACCCCTCAACCCGTATGAACCTCTGTACGAGCACACACACACACACACACACACACAATTTCTTGACGTCTCCACTGGCGTCAGTGATAGCAATGAGTCCTTAACCTCGGATGCCTGTTACATTTGTCGCCTGGCGAGGAAGCACAGATCATTTTCACCCTTTGCCTCGGAGCAGCCAAAACAGGAAACAACACAACTCTCTCAACGTCACACAACACACAACATATGCAACACACATACACACTGTGTGCATTGACTTTTTTAATGTCGCTGAGAGGCCCCATCTTCTTTTTTTTTTTGGCCACGGCCTCAGTCTTAAATTGAACATTTTGAATTAGCTGGGCTTAGATGGCTCCGGCTCTCTATAAGAAAGAGACAGTGTGTCGGAATGTGAAAATGAATGCTCTCTTCTCCTTTTCCCAGACAAAAGACTACTTTGGGATTTTTTTTTCCAGAATCATTTATTTCAAATCTCCTCCAACTCATGCGGTGTCTTTGTTTCTTTTTTGCCCTCTCAATTTACCTGCCATGTCTTGTTCTTCTTTTCAATCCTTCTCTTTTCCTCTCCACCTCTATCTCTTTCTCCTTCTGCCTCTTTCCTTCCCTCCATCTCTCTCTCCTCCTCTCGCTCGCTCCCCCTCTTTCTGTCTAATCTCTTTCCCGCTCTCTTCTGTCTCTGGTGTGTGAAAGTGTGTGTGGAAGTGATTTATCTGTGACAGTCATTTTGGTCCCAGTGCTGTGCCCCCCCACCCCCCACCCCCCCCACACACACACACACACACACACACACACACACACACACACACACGCACAGGTAAGTCTGCAGCTGTGATATATTTTAATTACAGATTTAGTCACAAGTAATTAAGGTTTTATACCTGAAGGGACAGCTCAATGCCCCCTCCTTACAAGTCTACCACACACACACACACACACACACACAATACATACAGACACACAGACAGGCAGACAGACAAAAAGACAGACAGACACACACACACACACTAGTATATAGACTTGCACATACACTAAGAGACATACACACACACACACACACACACACACACACACACACACACACACACACAATAACACACAGATACAGACACACACACACACACGGAGAATAACCTCTTCTCCCATCTCAAGGACTCCTCGTGTTATAATTTCAGCTTCTCTTATCGCATGATGGTGTCACTCTGTCCTCTGGCTCAGGAAAGGTCTTTTCTTTACTCCCCTTCACACACACACACACACACACACACACACACAGGTTCAAGAAATGTACGGTGCGGTGTCGAGAAAGAGCCGGTCTCTTGGCAGCCTTAGCTAATGGCGGAGGCTTTGTCAACGGGGCCTATCTGCGCGCATGCCGCTCCCTGCCTGAGTGCATGAGTGCATATCCTGAAAGACACACACTATTTGCATTTAATGACACTTCAACGGCTTCCCATTTCCCGTCGCCGTGTGCGTTGCTGGCATAGCAACACCTGGGTCTGCGAGGGGCCGTGCAGGGCAGCTCTCACTGTGTGTGTTTGCCAAGGCGAAATGATCAATTACAGTACTTAGTGTTGGATGACATGTACGCAAAAGGTGTTTTTTCAGACAATATAATAACCATGTTTGACACTGCTGTTGAAAGAGAGGGAGAGTGTCTGAGAGAGAGAGAGAGAGAGAGAGAGAGAGAGAGAGAGAGAGAGAGAGAGGAGACCCAGCATAGTGACTAGTGTAGGAGTATCTGCATGGGAGTCCTAGATGGGTGTATGTGTGTGTAGGGGGGGGGGGGGGGGTGTAAGTACCGCCACATTGCAGGTTTGATGCATTGCGTTTACCTCTATTTATACATCAGAAGCAAAACACCATCTTCTCTCTTTCTCTTTCTCCCTCTCATTCTCTTTTTGGCCCACTCTCTCTCTCTCTCTCTCTCTCTCTCTCTCTCTCCCTCCATCTCATTCTCTCTCGTCCTGCTCTTTGATGGTGGTGAAAGCAAAGGGGTATGAGACAGGGCTATTACAACAGCAGGACTGCAATGAGAAGAGAATAGGGGAACAGAAGAGGGGAAGCTTAGAGAGACAGCGAGAGAGGGAGAGAGAGATTGTGTGTGTGTGTGTGTGTGTGTGTGTGTGTGTGTGTGTGTGTGTGTGTGTGTGTGTGTGTGTGTTTGGAGGTGAGTAGGTGCAGTGTGGTGTGAGAAAGATGGCAGTATGTGTGTGTGTGTGTGTGTGTGCATGTGTGTGTATGACACAGATGGAATGACTTCTCTGGGATTAGTGCGTTACTGGGGGAGTAGTGAGGTGGTAATTGCGTTTTAATTACAGTGGTGATGGTTTTGTGCTGTGCCAGATGGAAGGTTCTTTACAGATATGCACAAAATAAATCAGCCCTTTGCAGCAAGGCCTCCCACACCCCCACACCCCCCCCCCCCCCCCCACACACACACACCACATTCAACACTCCCTCCCCCACTGCCTTCATACACTGCTGTCTATAGTATAGTCATGCTGTCTTCACACTCTACTCTCCCTCTCTCTCTCTCTCTCTTTCTCTCTCTCTCTCTTTCTCTCTCACACACACACCTCTTTTTTCTCTCTCACACTTTTCTCTTTTTCACACTCTCACTTGGTTTCACTCTCTTCTCCCCCTTCTCCATCTCTCTCTCTCTCTCTCTCTCTCTTTCTGACACACACACTCACACTCCCTGCCCCCCCCCCCCCCCACACACACACACACATAGTGTATACTGTATGCACTTCACACACTCTATTTCACTAAGCCTCTCCCTATATACCTCTGTGCCAACCCCCACCCCTTTCTCTCTTTTATGCTTTTGCTGGGTTACTCCCCCACTCTCTCTCTCTCCTACACCCAGCCACTTACACACACACACACACACACACACATAGACAATCTATTTCATGAGGTGTTTCTCTCTCTCTGTTCCCTTGTTTGCCTCCAGCAAGTCATTTGCCACCAGAGTGTGTGCCCTGCTAAACACACACACACACACACACACACACACACACACACACACACACACACACACACACACACACACACACCCTTTGTCTCTCTCTCTCTCTCATTTGCCACAAGAGTGCGTGCCCTTCTGAAGACTAGCTCTTTTTTCCCTCACAAACACCATTTTGGAGAAGGTCAGACTCCAGCACCAGGGGGAAGCCGATGCACTAATGCATTCAGCGCACCTGACCCTGGCCACTGATTTATCTTCCAAAACACAAGGTGCTAAAAGTTTGTTGTCAAATGTGTACATTTTCATATGTACCCCAGGCCTTAATTAATTTGACACAAGGGTTTGCCTCTTGTTGAAGCTAATAAATTGCTTGGCTGTGTACCAGTGGCTGAGAAGAATCCAAGAACCGACCTAATTGAAAAAAGTCTAAACTACAAACATGTCTCCTGCTTTATCTAATTAACTGGCCGTCAGTAGAGCATTCACTCAGAGTTGTCACAGGGTGTTTTTGGTTTTTACCCTTTTTTTAATTTCATTTGGTGTTATTTGATTTGATATGTTGGGATGGGATTAGTACATGATTTGTTTTGTTTTTTGTTTTTGTAGTGGCAGACCGCCCCTCTTTGTTTTGGCAGGCTTTAATAGCGTGGGGCTCCGTATGGTTATGGCACACCGTATGGTGTTGTTTTGCCTGTGCATTGTGCCGAGGAGTTTACCGCTCCAGCAGATGAGGAGAAATAGGCCTGTACACCCCCCACCCCCCACACACACACTAACACACACGCACACATGCACACATGCACACACAACCCTCACCACCACTCAAAAGACAGGAGGAGGACAATTCTCTTTTAAAATGAAGAGGAATACAGAGAGAAGAGAGAGAGAGAGAGAAAGGGACTCAACCCAGAGAAAGAGGTTACATCCATTTTGAAAGAGAGTGAGAATGGGGCGAGAGATACTGAACACAAAGAGAGAAGCTATTCTGAGGGAGAGAGGAGAAGGGAGAGAGAAGAAGGGATACTTTAGAGGGAGAGAGAAGAAGGGATACTTTAGCAAAAGACAGAGAACGTGGTGAGAGACAGGTTGAGATTTGAGAGGGGGGGTGGTGGTTTCTCTCTCTCCATCAAGGTGAGGTGCCTTCACCTTCAGCTCTGAAAGCTGACAGGATTTGCCCTCTGAGCTGCCCCCACCCCCCACACACATACTCTCCCGCTCACCCCCCCCCCCCCCCCCCCAAACACGGCCAGGATTTCAGAGCGGACGGCTAACCTGTGGCTGTTCCCGCTCCCCCTCGGTCCACGCTGGCTGCTAAC
>NW_027468576.1:10999254-11019254 GCF_046254945.1 Alosa pseudoharengus | reverse complement strand
ATAGCTGCCTCTCTCCTTCTCTCAGCTTTCCAATACAAGTCCCTCCAGTTCATTCATCCTACCCGGGTCCATTCTAGACCAGTCCAGCTGCTGCATCCGAGGCTCCTAGTTTCTGCACACAGGGCTATTCTGAGGCCTGAAACTGGAGCTGAGGTTTTCTGCTGCTCTAACATGTTGTGTTCCTAATGTTGTGGGTGGGATCATGGGGTCATGGAATAATAGGCGTACAGTCTGACTACATCACCAGACGGCAGTGCTCTCGTGCGCAACAGTGCTGCATGATGTTTTCAGTGGAAATCCACATAGAGCTCTTTCGCTTTTGTGATTCCAACCCCTGGTCCCAGTAGCTCAGTGCTAAGGCGTGCAGTTCTAAGTTCTAAGGCGTGCGGTTCTCAGTTCTAAGGCGTGCGGTTCTCAGTTCTAAGGCATGCGGTTCTCAGGCGTGCAGTTCTCAGTTCTCAGGCGTGCAGTTCTCAGTTCTCAGGCGTGCAGTTCTCAGTTCTAAGGCGTGCAGTTCTCAGGTTAACCCTTCAGTGGGGAGCGGAGCCGTATGGCTGTTGACATGCTTTCTGTAGGGCACTTTCTATAGACTTAATGTGTCCTGAAACTAGACTTACGTCCAGCAGGTCACACACACTTTGTTTGTTTGTTTCTCTGACTGTGTCTTTTCCTGAACACAGTTTCCCCACTGCCAGCAATATTTCCTGTGTTATGGACTTTTTACAGTGGCCCTCAGACTCCTGCCCCATGGACCTGGACGTTTAACACCACAAACACATTTTGGACCTGTGGGAGGCAGAGAAAGTTCTGACTTCTCATAAATGCGCAGGTTTAGCTGTTGGGGGAATAGTACTTTTTCCCCCTCACCTTTGCAGTCTCTCAGAAAGAACAGCTGCTGTGGTGCCTGGACTTTGGGCTGAAGCTGTTACTTTATTGACGGGCTGTTGCTACGCTGAACCAATCAATCACACGAAACAACTTTATTTCTTACCAGAGGGGAATTCAACTCGGTGGCTTGTGATGAGACAAACACATCACCTGGTAGGACTACACAAGCCAATTAAAGGAGGCTAAATAATATAAATAATGTAAAGCCCAAACGATGAAATGAAATAAGAAGTTAAATAAGATGGTAAATTATGAATCAGTATGGCTTCCCCTTAATTTGATTACATGTATGATGAAAGTAAGACATTAAGAATAAAGATTAAGAGCGGTGCCAGTTGAACTCTCCTGGGTCCCGGTGAAGGTGGTGTGTGTGTGTGTGTGTGTGTGTGTGTGTGTGTGTGTGCTCTCCTCTCCGCTCCACTCCCCTCTGCTCCTCTGTAATTGACGAGAGTGGAAGTGACACCTTGGGCAACATGGCGCAGGTTTATCCCCAGCTTTGACAGTGCAGCCCATCATTGGCAGTTATTAAGCTCTGCATGCTCGGGCGCACTGGCAGAGGTGGGGTGGAGCGGAAGGGTGGGGGGGGGGGTGGAGGAAGGAAAGGAGGGATAGAGAAAGAGAGGGGAGGAGGAGGAGAAGGAAAAAGGGAGGGCACAGGGTGGAGGGAGGGAATCCCATGTCATGCCAGTGGGCAGAGTGAGCGAGAGGTAATGCACCAGCCTGCATTAGTGGCAGCAGCCAGCAGTGGCACTTGGGCGGCGGGCATGCGGCCGGGCACGGGTGTGGGCAGCCAGGCAGGGAGGCAGGGCCGTGGGTCACGCCAGGACAGAGCCGGGGCAGCGACCGGGCCTCTTCACCAAGACCAGTGTGCACTCTGTCTCATCCTATTAAAAAGACATTTTCCCCTTAAGCCACAAGGTCCCAGCAGTGCACACACACACACACACACACACACACACATACACACACACACACACACACACACACACACACAGATACACACACACTACACACACTACACACACACACACACATACACACAGATACGCACTACACACACACACAGAGACAGACACACACACAAACACACACACACACAGACACACATGCACACGCACACTCACACACACAGCCCAGGGATAACAAAAATCAAATGTGTAATTCAGAGCTTTCTCTCTCCTTTTTTTCTGGTGGATTTCTCATCACTGACTCATCCTCTCTCTCTAATGGAATAGAAAGTGTATGCAAACACAGGCACAATATGGACTGTGAGTTTTGCTGCGCTAATATAAACCAAATGGGCAGAGCCATCGATTCTTTCATCACCATTATAATTACTCTCCACACCAACCTACCTGCCACTCATACAGATCCGACACACACACACACACACACCAACAGATCTGAGGTGTAGTGTTTGCTGGAATGGGCTGTGTGTGTGTGTGTGTGTGTGTGTGTGTGTGTGTGTGTGTGAGTACTTGGCTGAGCTTTGTCAGATGATGAAGTAAGCGTGCTCGGCTGCGTGTTGTGAAATCTGCCCTGAGCTCCTTCCTTAGCCGCTGGAAATGGCACACCCATCAATCCCACCCCTCATCCAATCAAGTGCCAAGCGTGGCCCCGTTACACGTGTGATTGAACGCTCGTCTGAGTGAGGTGAGCAGACGAGGTCGCGCCCACTCCCATTCCGCACCCCCCATCCCTCAACCCCACCCTCTCTCTCTCTCTCTCTCTCTCTCTCTCTCTCTCTCTCTCTCTCTCTCTCCTTCACGTCCAAGTTCATTTGCACAGAGCTGCCGTGCCCCACCGTGACATATTTATGCACCTCCTCTAATGGGAACCCTCCTTGTCCACCCTCCAGTGCATTTGCTTTGCGGTATCACTCTTCTCTGAGAGGACGGCCACTGTTTTGGTGCTTCACCACTAACTGGGCCAAACAAATGACCTCACAGAGTCGGAGTAACACAAGCACTTACGACGTTCCACCTACAGCTACAGGATCTGCAAGCTCTCTCTTTAAAAGATGTAGACAGTGCAACACATGTACAGTAAAGTACAGATGCAGCTGCAGTAAAATCAACTGCTTAAAGTGTCTGTTCAAGTTCAAGTTATTTAATTGTCACAATTGTCACATTTATACAAAGCACAATATGTAGTGAAATGCTCAGTCCTTGGACTTAAATAAAATTAAATATATTGAAATTATATTAATATACTGTGATGTAAATATATCCCCCACAGTAGTAGCAGTAGACACAGATCCCTTGTGGAAAGAGGACTTGTCCATGGTGCTGAAGTCCTGTGGTTCTGCTCATAGAAAACAGGAAATTGCAAGATGACCCACTCAGTATCAGGCCTACTTCCCCTTTAGCTACAAGTAGTTTTTGACATTTTAAAATATTTAAGTCAGCGTAAAAAAAAGATGTTTATGAAGGTAAAAGGAAGATAAGCATCTGTGGCAAATACATCCCTGCTAATGTTAATGTAACAGTAGTCCCCACAGTCTCCTCACTGTGCATGGAGCCCGTGTGAAGCTATGTGACCTGTCCATGGTGCTGAAGTTGTGTGCGACCTGTCCATGGTGCTGAAGTTGTGTGCGACCTGTCCATGGTGCTGAAGTTGTGTGTGACCTGTCCATGGTGCTGAAGTTGTGAAGTGCTGTGTGAAAGCAGGCGTCTGTCTGTGGTGCTGGAGTGCTGTGTTGTGTAAGACGCGCCTGCGAGGAGCTTTGCATGGCTTGTGCTGGTAAAACGACGCAGAGCATTGGAGATGGCTTAGAGGACTCTTCAAAGACTCCTCAGCAGTAATAATGGGGGCAAAGCTGGCGGCTTGCGGAGCTGTGGATCCAGACTGGGTTTATGCATCAGCTGCTGTTCCATAGCCACTGCTGAAGCAGCTTCAAGAGCTCTGCTTTTCTACTCTCGCCCACATATTTGCCTGATGTTCCTTCTCTCTCTATCTTTTTCTGTCTCTATCCTTTCTCTCTCAGTCTGTCTCTCTCTCCTAGTCTCTTTCTCTGTCTCTTTCTCTTTATCTCTAACTCTCTCTCTCTCTCACTGTCTGTTCTCAGTGAGTGGGAAAGGAAAGGATAAGGGGGAAAAAAGGAAAACATAAATGCACTGTACTTCTACACGTGTGTAGTAGTTGTAGCTGTAGCTGTGTGTGTGTGTGTGTGTGTGTGTGTGTGTGTGTGTGTGTTTGTGTGTGTGTGTGTGTGTGTGTGTGCGTGTGTGTGCGTGTGCGTGTGCGTGTGTGTGTGCGCGCGTGTGCATGTGTGTGTCTGAGTCATGTGATTCCCAGGCCTGTCAGCAGAGCTTCATGGGTAACTCGGCTGAAAGGAGAGATGAGTTTTATACTTCCCGCAGTAATGAAGATAAAGAGTGCTAGCAGGTGTCAGTGAGAGAGGGAGAGAGAGGGAGAGAGAGAGAGAGAGGGAGGAAGTTCCTCTTCAAAGCAGGTTCAGTGAGCATCATCCCCATCCAGCGTGGCTCCCTCTTTAATCAGGGAATTACCGACTCACAGGATCTGAATCACAGATGATTCAACAAAGACTCTCAGACAGACAGAATCATTCAGCTTTAGTTAGTCATAAGTGTTCGGAGTCTTTTTGCTGAAGAAATCGATTCATGCAGCCCTTTCGTATGCTAATGTCAGAGGAATCTAACACAGGGCAGCCATCATGGTAATGTTTGTCAAAGTTAAGTCAGAGAAAAGCTCATAAGCTTTTTTAATAATACACCATTTTTTTTTTTTAAATTGAGGGAAATGATAGTATGTCTTTGTGGAAGTGATTTTATTATGATGCATTTTTAAAGACTAATTTTCAAGATGAATGATGTTGCCTTACTCCACCTCCTTCACCTGACGTGGTCGATGTGCCATATAAACAGCAGATGACTATTACTCCTGCATACAACAGTACACTATGCCAGGGGTTCCCAAACTTTTCCATGACAAGGCCCCCCAAATACCACTAGGTTCTGGCCAAGGACCCGATGTGTTATTAAAACCCATCGACAATACTACGGCAAATGTAAAAATACATTACACTAATCCTAATAATTATTTTAGCCACAAGCACTTTGCGATGGAGCATACAGTGTGTAAAAATTGCATTTGGGGCTTTCTGCTATATGAGAGCTATAACTCTACTATTATTCCCAGTCATTATCATGGGAAATATAATGTTCAGATATGTGTCACATTATTATAATGGCATTGTATATCAACCCTCATAGTAATAGGTATATTTTAATTTTTTCAAATGTATTTATTTGTTGCTTTTATCTTTTCCTTCCAACTTGCTGAGGCCCCCCTGGCACCCCCTCACGGCCCCCCACTTTAAAAAAAACACTGCACTATGCAACATTACACAACACACCTGTCCAAAGATGGCTACTGTTATCCCCATACACAACAGTACAAAACGCAACATTACACAACACACCTGTCCAAAGATGGCTACTGTTATTCCAGAACACAACAGTACACTATGCAACATTACACAACAAAGCTGTCTAAAGTGGCTACTGTTATCCCCATACACAGCAGTACAAAACGCAACATTACACAACATTACACAACACACCTGTCTAAAGATGGCTACTGGCTAATGTTATCTAACTACACAACCCAACAGTACACAGCACACCTGCCTAAAGATGCCTACTGTTGTCCCAAAGAAGTAAAGGGCCTCCACACTGCAGTTTACTTTCAGCTCCTCTTTCTCTCTCTCTTTCTTTTTTCTTTCTTTCTGTCTTTCCTTGTTTGTTTTTCTTTTTGTCTGTCTGTTTCTTTTTACCTTTCATCCTGTCAAACACTGTCTTGAATGCAAACACACACATACACACACACACACACACACACACACACACACACACACACACACACACACAGTGACTCTGGGATGCTTCCACCTGCTTTGTCTGTCCATCTGTCACCAAGCGTTTGTTCTTGGGCTCTCAGACTTTGAAACAGCGCGAGGTGAGGAGCGCAAGCAGAAGCTCTCCTCGCTCCCCTTGTCGTTCTTTCTCGGCCTCCTCTTCCCTTCATCGCTTGGTGCTTTTCCTTCCTCTTACATAAGCGTCACCGTAGCGACCCACCTCCCCGCCACTCCCCCCGCTTCCTGCCTGCTGGAGCCGAGTCTCTTACTTATTGTTCCATGGTCCAGGAATATGTTTGGTTTGGAAAGGCTTATCTTAATTGAATATCTGCCTGGTGTGTTTGTGTGTGTATGAGAGATAGAGAGGGAGAGAGTATGTGTCTGTGTGTGTATTTGTACGTGTGTTTGTATGTCTGTGTGTGTTTGTGTATGTATGGATATGTGTGTGTGTTTGTGTATATGGAATGTGTGTGCGGGTGCGTGTGTGTGTGTGTATGTTTGTGTGAGTGTCTGTGCGTGTTTTTTTCGTCCAAAGTGAATATGACACAGTGTTCATGGGGGTCCATCTCTGACTCAGTGCTTGTTCCTTGAAAAGGTGACAGATAGTGGGAAGCATAGATTATTCATGAACGCACTTGACAGCGCGCAGCGGGCGGACTCATCCCGACAATACATTAATAAAGGCGCCAGCGTGAGGCCCTGATTAAAGTCGTTGGAATTTCAGGCCGCGCTCCACTCTTCACAATGCATTTCTCCATACGCTTTCACAGGAAGGCTTGACTGCTCACAGACGCCCCTGTGAAAAGCTCTGCCTTCTAATAGGTAACCAGTTGCTGTAAAAATATGTATGAATGTGGAAATGTGGCACTGAAACATTTTTCTGAATAAAAACAGTGAGGGAAGGAAGGCAAATAACGCCTTCCTTAAAGCATATTTTATTCATGTCTGGCTGTAAATATTATCTCATTTAAAATAGGGGGGAAAAATGCACAAGATTTTCCAGAGTTCTTTCCATTATGTGCTGCCGTGCTGTGAGCCCGCTCCAATGCACACATTCTGCTAATTGCAGTTCCATTTGAAGTTTACCAACGCGTTAGCACTGCTCAAATGCATTGCATACATCGAATTGACAGACTTAATGTGGTCATAATATTAATTATGAGTTGACTTGTAGTATTTTTTAACCTAATATATGGATATTTACTCATTTTCCCTAGATGATGACTCACTGTAAGGTTGATGGGATGTTATGGGGTGACCGTTGTGTTTGGGGTTGGGCCCCTGGGCCCTGGGGCGGGGTCTTTGTTGGTCAGCCATTGAGAGATAAATATGTCACACCAAGTGCATATCCACAATGAAGCAGTAAATCGACTGTTTTGTGACTCCTGAAAAAAGCTTGAAAATTGCCTTCTATACCCCTCCCCCTCACATACACATACAAAACACACAAATAAATACAGCCATATATGGCCACACACACACACACAATCTCACACACATACTACACCCAGTCCCCACATGCACAGACACACACACACAGCTGTAGGAGATGAAAGGAAGTAGTCTATCTCAAAGGGAGTTTCAGCTGGAGTTTTGCCTCTGGTTAAATCTGTGACTATCCTGTAGCATCACGTAGTCCAGCCCGAGATGCTCTCCCAGGTCTCCGCACGCTGCCTGCTGGCCTTTCCTTGTGCCGGGGCTCCCCCGCCGCATCACCACTGCATCAGCACGGCCCTTTAACCTTGGCTTTTGATAATGTCACCTGCCGCGGGGAATCGGAGCTGGCAGGGAGTCCTTTAGGCCGCAAAGAACACTGGAGCACTGGCTCTCTACCTCCAGCTCATCAAAGGAACACATCGCATCTGTTCACTTCATTCAGCATCGTGTATGACTGGGATGCTAATGGTTTAGGATTATTATTTTCAATATATTCGTCACATTCAATTAATGGTATTCAGGTTTTTTTTTCTCTCTGAGTTCCAGCTGTAAGCTACTAAGGCCACAGTGCAGATGGTGCACTCATGAGAGAGAGAGAGAGAGAGAGAGAGAGAGAGAGAGAGAGAGAGAGAGAGAGAGAGAGAGAGAGAGAGAGGAAGTGTGTGTGTGTGTGTGTGTGTGTGTGTGTGGGCGCATGTATATGACAGTGAGTTACAGAGAGAGAGAGAGAGAGAGGGTGTGGGTCTGTATATGTGTATATATGTGATAGAAAGAAAGTGTGTGTGTGTGTGTGTGTGTGTGTGTGTGTGTGTCTGAGAGAGGGTCTGTGTGTGTGTGTGTGTATTAGTGATAGAGTGTGTGTGTGTGTGTGAGAGAGAGAGATTGACCGAGGCAATTGTAATGTAAGGAGACAGTTGACTGATAGACAGAGGGCAAGCAGGAGAAGACTCTGCCACTCAGGTTAGCACCAGTGCTGTCTTCCCCTGAGCCCACTGCTTTAGCTCTAAACACACACACACACACACACACACATGCACACACTGACACAAACACACATGCACATGTACACATACACACACATTCACATATTCTCAAAGCATCAAAAATGATACACATATTGTACATTCATATTGTGTTGTGGTGATGAAATACTGTATCTCAGTGGTCCAGCTTTTCTTTCCTTCATACAGTCTATTCATCACAGACCAGATTAATTATAAACTAGATGTACCGCAGAGCGGTACAAAATATGAACGCCGCCTAGTCCAGCACATGTTTTCCACAAAAATAAGTCACGCTGAAAGGCATATATGATTCTAACTGTCTTACCGAACTGCATTATGCACACTCAATTCTCACTGGTATCTGCTAGACAACAATTACCAAAACATGATTAGTTCATAGATTTCACATGTAAAATACATTTTATAGAACCCCACCCCCATCTTGCCTGTTCATAATTCTGAGAAATTCTTGAATTGTGTGCATGTGTGCGTGTACATGTTTATGTTTATGTGTGTGTGTGGGTGGGTGGGTGGGTGTGTGTGCGTGCATGTGCATGTGCTTGTGTGTTTGCCTGTTTATGTGCCTGTGTGTGTGCATGTGCATGCATGCGTATATATGTCTACTGTGTGAGTATGTGTCATACGTAGGATTACTGTGAATGTATGTGTGTGTGTGTGTATCTGTTTATGCACATGTGTGCATATGGAATGGGTTTACATGACCCCTGGAGGCAAACATACGGAAAAAATTGGTCATCCTAGGCCCTACGGTTCTGAAGATATTAGCAGAAAACTGTGTCTGCCCTACCCTCCTTTCGGGGGGTCCAGTCCAGCGGTGGGGCTACAGATCAAAACGAAAAACGATGGTTCCATGCTATCCATATGGGGTTATATGCCCACCAAGTTTCGTGTACCCCGGTCTTTCAGTGTCCCGGGAATCCTTGTTGGTGTACGGTCACTAAATGTACACATAAATTATTTTATTGTAAGGCCCCCCATGAACGAAAGTCCACGAAACTTGGCATGCATTCGGAGGGTGTCAAAATGATCCTACACTTTCAATTTTGTGCAGTTTTGACCATGTCAGCCAGAGATATTGTGATGAAAACACCTAATGTTTTGCTTTTTTAATCTTTTAACTAGGTGGCGCTATACATGAAATAAGTGGTAATGGGATAGGTTGACATGCCCCCTTAAGACCAACATACAAAAAAAAAGGTGGACCTCCTAGGCCCTACGGTTCTCGAGATATTCACAGAAAACTGTCTCCGGCCACCTACAGGCCAGTTGGTGTATAGTAACATAAATTAATTTATTGTGTGGCCCCCCATGAACGGAATTCCACGAAACTTGGCGTGCATTCAGAGGGTGTCATGATGATCCTACACTTCCAATTTCGTGCAGTTTTGACTATGTTAGGTCACAGATACCTGCGATTACAACACCTCATTTTTACTTTTTTGTGTTTAACTAGGTGGCGCTATACATGAAATGAGTTGTTATGGAATGGGTTGACATGGCCCTTTGAGATCAACATACAAAAAAAATGGTCCTCCTAAACCCTACGGTTCTCGAGATATTCACAGAAAACTGTGTCTGCCCTACCCTCCTTTCGGGGGGTCCAGTCCAGCGGTGAGGCTACAGATCAAAACAAAAAAAGGAGGTTCCATGCTATACATGTGGGGTTACATGCCCACCAAGTTTCGTGTACCCCGGTCTTACAGTGTCCCGGGAATCCTTGACGGAAATTTGGACATGCGCGGCGGTCATAATAATATGTACAGCAGCAGTATCCAATTTGATTTTATAAACATGTCTGAGTTCATTAGTTTTGTTTTCTGCAAGTTTTTGCAGAATTATGGATGGTCCCAGTCGTTGTGCTTTCTGCTCGTGTAAATATTAAAAAATGGGCAATATAGTACAGTGTGCTTAGCATATGCACTTGACTTGTTAGCGGGAAAGCTAATTAACACCAGATAAAAGTGAGGAGGTGAGAGATTGGGAGCAGAAATAAATGTGTTAGTTTTCACGAGCTGCAACTAGGGTACCTCGGCAGAACTGCTTAGTATGGAGTGTTTTGTGTGTGTGTGTGTGTGTGTGTGTGTGTGTGTGCGTGTGCGTGTGTGTGTGTGTGTGTGTGCGTGTGCCGTGTGTTTCTTTCTGTGTGTGTGTGTGGTATTCTGCAGTGTTCACACAAGCCAGTGTGATTTTAGGGAGTGTGCGGCTTGGTTGTGTTTTTAGGGGTGTCTCCCGTTGTTGGCGCACGGAAAATGTCCCCCTCCTGGATAAACAGATGCCAACAGCCACTGGCCCGGTTCAGTGGGACATTTAATTGTAGCCATTTACAGCATGGGATCTGCACGAAACTGGGCTCTAAATCACCCCGATGGCTCTATCCGAAGCACTCAGCTTCTCTGATGGGGCTAGGGGGAGATTTGGGAAACTCATTTATTGATCCATGGCTGTCCTTGGCCTGGTTCTAACTGACTTTTAGACTTGTTACAGCCCAGCATATTGCAAATGCTAACCCGCTTCCATGCTAGGCCCTGAGTCACCGCTACTGTGAGCTGTGCACATGCCATCTTAAACTGGCGTGTTGACATTAAATTAAGTTTCAAGCGGGCAGCACGATAACATCCCACAATGGCCTACTGCTCATCGAAGGTGAATAGTTTTATATGTCAAGTAATGTCATGTATCAAAAAGAGAATTTGAGTGTTTCTTTTATTCTCTCTCCGTCTAAACAACATGGACTTTATAGAGTAGAAAGGCTGCCCTGGGTGAACCTGAGTGACATCTAGTCTCTGAGAGAGCAGGTTTCTGTCTTTTGTGAGTGCGGCGGGATAATAAGTATGCCCTTCAGAGTGTTTTTCTTTTTTCCCTTTTCTAATCGCTGGATAAGGGCTTTCCAGTTCAGCTTCTGTGAATGGCATCCACCTTCTTGCGTCGACCTCTAGAAGGTCCTTGAAAAAGAGTGCGGATGAGAGAGAGAGTGCAGAAGTGAAGGAGTGTGTGGGTGTGGGTGTAAGTGAGAGAGAGAGAAAGAAAGAGAGAGAGAGGGAGAGAGAGAGAGAGAGAGCGAGTGGCTGAGACTGAAGAAGGAGCCATTAAGGCCCTTGCCTGCCCACATACTTCTCCCATCCCGGGCTTATTATAGAGGCCACAGCTGCTGCTAACGACTCCATTATCTTCTCAACCTCCTGTTGTTTGTTTGTATGTCTATATGTGTGTTTGTTTGTTATTGTGTTTTTAATGTGTAATGTGAACCCACTGGGCTATTGTTGGAAGAGGCCCTTTTTTTCTCTTTTCTTCAGCACTGACTCCATGTGTGGTTATTACTGAATGTCAATTACTTCTCAGGGGCTCCCTGTTGATACCCCCCCCCCCCACACACACACACACATACAGACACATACAGGTACATATACACGCACACACACACACACACACACACACACACACACACACACACACACACACACATCCCCCACGGCTGGCCCCTCCCTGAATGAAAGCACTCCCAGTGTGGAGGAGGCAGTGGCATTGAGAGCTTTGGAGATTAAGTGACTTGTAATGAATCTCAGTTACTGTGTTACCGCAGCACAGTCCAGCATAGTCCAGCACAGAGCAGAGCAGCGCAGAGCAGCGCAAGAAAGCCTGAAATAGGCAGCTCAGCCACCAGCCAAACAATAAAATCAAAAAATGAGTAAAAGAAAAAAAAGAAACGGCAGCCCAGGAAAAGGCAGCAGAGGTCACCCATGGTCCTGTAGCAATTTTTGCTGAGATTGGACCCTGTTTTCATGATTTATCAGCTGTCAGCTTAGCGGCGATTAGGTGGCTAACGGAGGTCCAGGCACCACTGCAGGCCACGCCACTCCGCCCTGCCCACTCCGGGGCAACTGCTCTCGGATATCGGAAACTCACAGGCTCCATATCAAATATCGGACTTCCACACATGTAGGCCCTGCAGTTGGTGTTTTTGTTGTTGTTGTTGTTTGTTAGTGTGTGTGTTGTTGGCTCGGGTCATTTGGCTTCAGATGGCTACGAATGAAGGGACCATCCCACAGCACAACACAACACAACACACACACACACACACACACACACACACACCCTGAAGCAGCCCCCTCTGGCCCTCTCCTGTCATACTTAGTGTCAGACTCCTGGGCTATCGATCCAACACGTCAGAAAACACACTGATGAAATTCCTCAGACTGATCAATGACTTCTGGAGACTTCTGACAGACAGACAGCAGTGAGGCCCAGAGATTTATCAGGGACCACAATTGTCCCCAAATATATATATATTTTTTATATATAAGTATATAAACACAAGTGAACACAGTATCCACAAAGAAATGTGCTGCCATTACTTTTCAAATAAACTGTTGTACTGTAGAAGTTGGGAAGGTTTACTTCAAAAGTAATACCGTCATATTTTTTCTAATCTTCTCATTTAAAATGGATGGGACAAAAGGCAGGGCTGTCTATAAAATGAAACTCTCATTAAACCCCATTGACTTGAACAGTTGCTGAGGGGACAGCCACTATTGAAGTTCTAGCCCTAGGTCACTCCCCTCTGACTGATTGAAGCACCTTGTGTCAATACTTTGTAATTAGTTCACCTAGTTCACCTTTAGCTTAGGGGAAGGTGAGCAAAGTTCACCACCTGCAGAAGTTCACTTGGGTGGAATATCTGAAGCATCCCCAGAGAGCTGAGCTTCCCTCTAATACAGTAGAAAAGTTTGTTGAACAGTGCTAGTTAGGTTTCTTCACATTCGATAAGGGACACGGTAAAAAGCGTAGACATACACATTTTTTTTTGTAGATAATAGTGGGCATTGAAGGCATACAGAAGCTTATCCCTCTGCGATACGCTCACCAATCTAGCCTCCTAGCTGAGGAAAAAAGTCATGACATTGCACTTGCTTTCTCAGCACGCTCACACATATATCTCGGATAGCACACTGGTTTTCTTTAAACAGACTCCTTCCTTATTTGCGGAGGGAAGGTCATATCTGATTCTTGAGGGCAACGCCGACATCCATGAATCAGAAGTGCTCTGCATGCCGCTATCTGAGGTGCTTTAATGAGGACCTCGCCTCGGCTTTCTGTGCCCCTGTGAGGCGTCCACGACAGCCCTTTCGGAAGGTCATCTCTGGAAATGGAAAGTGTACTTTGTGCATCGGAGGGAGGGAGGGGGAAAAAAAATCAGATGGGTGGAAGCGATAGTGGCGGGTTTATCTAATCTTGTATCAGCCGCTGTAACGAAGTATAAACAAAGTCCTGGATTCGGACGGGAAGCTCTGGCCTGTTGTTTATTTATTTATTTGTTTGGTCAAGGACTTGATGTACAACACAAAGGCCATTCTGGAGGTGAAGTCAGCTCTGTTTTGGGCTTTGTTTCTGCAGTAGTTCCCCACAAAAGGTTATTATAGAGGTATTTTCTTCAATTCCCTAGTACTCTTTTTGTAATTTTTAATATTGATTGTGTGTTAGTTGTTCTGTGTGGCACTGTGGCCCCACCCAGCCCATTTATTTAGCTGAGATACTAGTCTGGCTACTCTCAATGCAAATCCGTTTTCCTCAGTCACCAGGATGACGGACCAGTCAGCGACCAGAAGGGGCGACGTTACATTTCCAATATCAAAAGTGACAGTGATAGAACTAAAGAAAACAATAAAACGGTATTAATAACACCAGCGAACGTCAAATAATTGCAACCCGAACAATGTTTGAATTTATACAGCAAAATACATCCGTCCTGACAATTTGGTTTATTGTCAATTTGCAAATGTTAGTGGCGAAGTAGGAAGTAACCTTGCGTATATAAGTAATCAATGCGATTGGTTTGGCTGGATTAACGAAAAGTCTACGCCCATTAGGATGCTACAACTTAAAGTTATGTGTTATGAATGCTGGAAGCCTTCTTCCTCATCCCCCCTCCCTCCCCTCGGGCAGTCTTGATTGGGCCACGTTGTGCTGCTCTAATTCCCACCCTCCTGATTTTCTCCCTGTTAAGCAAATGAATGCTTCAGAAATTGACTGCAATTTTCCTCCCTTTATTTTTTCTCATTCTCTCTCTCTCTCTCTCTCTCTCTCTCTCTCTCTCTCTCTCTCTCTCTCTCTCTCTCTTTCCCCCACCAGTGCTGGGGACTCTGAGTAATTGTCTCGAAGCTACACCGAGGCCTGGGCTGCGAAGGCTGCATCACGAAAGCCTGCACGTTTGACTGAGGCCCTAAATTAAAGCTACTTATCTTAATTGGACATCTGAAATAACATTTTATTTACAATCCAAATGGAGGTGCTATGCTGCACTGTACGGTGCTGTGCTGTGCTGTGGGAAGAGGGACGTGTGGAGCAGGGAGAGAGTGGAGATCGTGTCCATACCATGCCGTGTTTTTAGACACACGTTATTAGGAAGTTAGCGCCTGAAACAGGTGCTAACACGTTAATACATCTGTCCCTTTGTATTCCAGGGTATATTATATATGTACAGAAGACGTACAGTGACAGTTTGCCCATTTTATTGGTGTCCAACCTGAACCTGAACATTATGAATTCCAATATACTAAATAGTGACGCTTTTGAGGTGATCTACACATTCCTTTCAGTTGACCTTTGATAAGCCTGAGCTGTCCAAGAGCTCTAACTGAATGCATACAGTACGTCCACCTCAACAAGCAAACCAGTCGCTGTGCAGACAGACTGCATGCAGGATTTAAAAGGCACAGCGTGTGCTTTCTGCGGCCTGGCCAAGTTGTTGTTTATGCTGCGCTGTCTTGTGCACATAGAACTGCCCCTTAGTGCTTTAGGCCCTAACACTGCACTAGTCATCATAATCAGAAGTGGCAGACATAAATAGGTTGTCTTGGTGTTAAATGTATGATGTTTGTATGTCAGAGGGTCCTAGGTGTCAGGTGCATTAACATTACTTGCGGTCATTTGTCTGTAGGCGTTAGCTCGTCAGCCACAGGGCGCTGTGTGCTAAGATAAGCCACGGAGAAGGACAAGGAAAAATGCACATGACTTTTCCGGCTTGATTACAATGTTGCTGTTTTCTCCACAGAAGTAATCAACAGTATTGTACTGCAGTCAATATGATTTCTCTGCTGTCAACGTGATTATGCTAATGGGGTGGGCAAATGTCACATGCTAAAACATCTTTTGTGAAGAAGTGTGACTTCACCGTTCGGATATTTGATATTTCAGGAGAAACGGTAGACTTTTTTCGGGGGAAACTAGTGATTACATGAAATTGCTAGTTTGATGGCGAGAATGCTGAGGATAGTATTTAGTTGACAAATATAGAAAAGGGAGTTGATTAAAATGCCAAGCAATTATGGAATGCCAAGCAATTATGTATGTTTCCAAATATTTTATACTGAGAGTGTCCTATCTATCTCTGCCACTTACAGCCTAGAGGGCTGAGCTGTGGCTCTTATTGAAGAAAAGAAATGAGTTAGTTTAACAGAAATAGATAGAGGCTGTGTTGAAGGAAAAGCCATACTGCTGGTCACTATGAGGAAGCGAGAGCTGAAGAGAAAGATAGGGAGGAGAGAGAGAGAGAGAGATGAGACAGAGAGAGGGAGAGAGAGAGATGAGTAAAAGGAAGGAGAGAGAAGAAAGAGAGAGAGAGAGTTTGATAGAGAGAGGGAGCGCGGCCTTGAGTATGATGCATTACAACCCAATCCAGTGCCCTCCACCAGAAGCAGAAGCCAATATTTAATCCCGATAGTCTATTACCCGAGTCCAGTGCAGGAGTCATACACAGACAAACAGCCTGTTCTCCCCACCCCACCCCGCCCCACCCCACCCCACACACACCTCGGGCCCCGGCCAGCAGACAGCATCATCCTTCTGGGGCAGTGCAGTGTCCTCTTCGCCACACACACCACTCTGCACATGCGTGTGAACAACGGTAACACACACAGTGGGAGAACACCGAAAGGGAAAAGCAGGAACAGAAGAATACCGGGCTCACATGATGCTATTTCATCCATCTCGGTTTGGAGTCTGTGGTCAGATTAATGTCGGACTTCTCACCACCACACAAAACATGTCCGAAACATGCAAACACACAAACAAGCAAACAGTAACCCAGGGATGCAGACATATGCCACAGATTTGAATCAGTACTCACAAGTAAGCAAGCAAAACATATAGGGAACACACCAACACAAAGCACACAGAATAAAAACAAACAAAGAAATATGAAATAAGCCCAGTACAGTGGTCACAGATTGGAAATAGTATTTTCTTAAAGTCCTTCAGAAAAAAAATGAAAAGAACAGATTTGTGAGGCCTCCACGGAGCACGCGGCCCGTACATGAGAGAGAACGAGGCCTGCAGAGAGTCTGCAACACAAAACCCATTCAGTCTCCCACCGCCGTTAATTAACTTTATGCGTATATTCCCTCGCCTACGAGCGGCAGCCATGTCCAGGGCGCTGGGCTTTCATGTGTGCTGAATGTACCGCGCTGTGCTGCGCATGAAAAGGAGCTGTCTGTTGCCGAGTGAAGGCGAGGAGGCCAGGGGAGGTACAGCGAGGCGAGGCTGCAGATGGAGGCTGTAAAGAGGCAGCGGCCCGCGGAGAAAGAACAGTGGCGGGAGATGAGTGTGACTTACGAAACTACGCGGCTTACGGCTAATGAGAGCACACCGCCGAGGCTAGCCTGTCGCAGCCCACGTGGAGACGGTTTCTTTTCTTTCCCCCCAGTGAAGTCTGCCCGAGGACCGCTTTTGTGTGTGTGAGTGGGTATGTGTGAGTACCACCGACCCACTCACTCAGTACTCTAACACTTGTTCTCTCTCTTTCACTCACTTATTCACCTTACTGACTCACACACACACACACATGAACACACTCATTCACTCGCTTTCTCTCTCTCTCTTGCTCACTCACTCACTCATTCACCTTACTGACACACACACACACACACTCACTCCCTTTTTTTCTCATTCACTTGCTCCTGTACTCATTCGCTCACAACCGTCTTTTATTTTCAAGTAATCCAGAAATATTCCCATTATGTTACATTATTTTTGTAATCTAAATGGATTACGTAACTGATTACAAACATTGGTGTGCAGTCTGTATTCAGTAATGGATTACATTTCAAAGTAATCTGACCCAACACTGGTATTTGTGCACTCTCTGCCAGAGAGCCTAGTGCAGGGGTGGGCAAACTGCGGCCCGTGGGCCGGATCCGGCCCGCCAAGCACTTTCATCCGGCCCGCCGAGCATTTCATTTAGTATCAGGCTGCTCGCTATTTTTTTCCTGCGATAGAGATGACGTTGGTTAGCTTTACTGCAAACTGCTTTTCACTTTCCTTAGAGAACGTTTACAATGTCAATGTCAAAACATCATGTTAAATAGAGATAACATCATGTTAAACTAAGTTAACTCTTAGTTATCTCATTTGCAGCAGATCTAACGTGAACATTATGCAATCCATTTAATTGGGAACGCGTCTGCACTCACGAGAGGGAGAGAGCGCCGCAGGTTCCAGCTGGCTTGTGATTGTTGATAATTGATATCTCCTTCTTATAAGAAAGTTTTAAAAGGAAATCATGAAGGCAACAGTAGTTCCCACTACTGACCATTTAAAAACTGTGAGAGGGCCCAGCCGTAGGTACAGCACTAGCCATAGCGGAGCATTGAGAAATTGAGAAATAAACGTGAATTAAAGCGACTGTCTTAAAGCGACAGTGCACAATTTATACATTTGTTAAACAGCATAAAATTAGCAGTATTTTTAAGCAATTCATATTTTAAAGCACTTTTCATACTAAATTATAGGCTATAAAAAATGTATTTTTTTATGCGTGTGTCGTGGGGGGGGGTTGCTGTGCGGCCCGCCGGCCAATTTTCAAAACCCAGTGTGGCCCTTGAGCCAAAAAGTTTGCCCACCCCTGGCCTAGTGGCTAGTCCTATCAGCCCCAGCCCAATTAAGCAGGCCTGTGTTTTCATCTGCCTCTGCTCCGCACTGACAGGGAGATTTTCCGGAGACGTGCGGTGTCATGCTGTGACGGCCGTGTTGTGCTGGAATATTCCGCAATGATGATTGCTCTTAATGACGCCTGATCATCATTGATATGCAGTCATGTGAGCCATCTGCCTCCCAGCAGGGCATTACTTCCAGCTCTGCTCCCGTTACTTCATGCCTAGTCACACAGGAACACCACTAATAACCAGAGGAAGCTGCGTGTGTGTGCGGGTGCGTTTGTGTGTGTGTGTGTGTGTATATGTGTGTGTGTGCACGCGCACGTGTGTGTTTGTGTGAGAGAGAGTGTGTGTGTGTGTGTGTTTGTGTGTGTGTGTGTGTGTGTGTGTGTGTGTTTGTTAGTGTGTGTGTATGTATGTGTGAGTGTGCGCGCACGTGTGTGTTTGTTTTTGTGTGTGAGAGAGAGTGTGCCTGTGTGTGTGTGTGTTTGTGTGTGTTGTGGTTAAGGAGTGGGATGTGTGTTGTTTGGTGATGTCTTCATTTGTAGCTCTTGTTGTCAGGCTCCTGGATCACTTTATCACTGTATCACTGTATCAGCTTGCCTGTTAGAGATCTTACTGGTAGGACCAAACCAGTTCCACCCCAATTAGAAAGCTACTTAGTCAGTTAGTAAAGTGCAAGACGTTATTCAGAGAACATGTGCCCCTGCAGCAATGTGTTGATTGGCGGGAATACTGCGTTGCTCTGTCTAAGCCACTTTATTCTCCAAAACCAGGCGTCAGAACAGTGTGACTGGACGAACAATTTAGATGCTTTTGAGCGCACACACACAGAACAGACAACTGAAAGGTCGAAGGTCAAAAAGACTCTTGGGACTGCACCCTCACAGTCTGGCTACACTGGCCCACAACTGAGCCAGCGTAGCCTCCGCGAGCGTAACTCTTCAGTGACGTGCCTGGTGCAGCGTGCCTGTTAGTGTTAGAGCCGAACCTTTTCATAGAGGCGCCCCAGGGGTTGTGTACCTATGTAACGTGGAGAGACTTAGCATTCGGCTGGCCTCATGGATTAGCTTAGTGTTCCATCGGAGAACTGGAGCTGTCCCCACCAGCGCCTCACTGACTCATAAAGTCATCATAAAGCGCCTCTTGTTTATGTGGAACCAGTTTAATGTAATGCCTGTTAAGCCCACGGTTGCCTTTAAAGTGATGCAGGCTGCGTTCCCCACTTTGCATTCTTTCCGTGTCAGCAGACGTTTTAATAACAGCTTTCCCGCTCCCTCACTCGGTCGCTCGCTCGCACGCTCGCAGCCACTAGATCTGCTGCCTGCACTCCCACTGTCTGCAGACATTTGTCCTCCTCTCATGTGTGTGTCAGACAGTCAGACACCTCTCCACCATGCGTCTGTTCAACCTGCATCCTCCCTCTCTCCCTCCATCCCTCCCTCCCTCCCTCCCTCTCTCTCTTTTCCTCCCTCTCTCTCTGGCTCTCCCTCTCCCGGTGACAAATGGCACGTCTCGGGCTGTATGTTTGACTCCAGGTGGATATTTCTTCATTCTCTGTCAGCTCAGACTGCAGTGCTACTTCTTTACACTCAGCAGCTAATGAAGTAGCAGATGTCCAGGCCTCTTTTTCTTTAGCTCTTCTTCTTCTTCTTCTTCTTCTTCTTCTGCTTCTTGCATTCCCATATGTCTTTTTTACCTTCGACCGAGAGACTTCATACTCTCAGCTCTCTCTTCTTTTTTTCTCTGCATCTCTCTCTCTCTCTCTCCCTCCATGTGCATCCTTCTCTATTTCTCTCTCTCTCTCTTTGTTCCAGCTGCCAGGCGTGGGACACTGCTGTGCTG
>NW_027468576.1:10961754-10994254 GCF_046254945.1 Alosa pseudoharengus | reverse complement strand
CTGGCCTGGAGATAGAGCTTCTCCTTTACCCATAATGCCGCTCTCCCTGCTCACATGCTGCATTGGCATTCTTGTCATGACGACCCGGCTCTACTGTAAGCCGCAACATAAAGAGGGAGTTGGAACAACAGAGATAACTTTTAACCAATAAAGTATTTATTTAAGTAACCAAAAGCAATAAATAACCATTACCAAAAGATGTCTAGAGGAAAGTAAAAGTATGTATGTGGGTGTGTGTGTATGCCAAAGTTAGTATGATGTTCCAAGATAGAAAGAAGGTGCCAGTGGGAGAGATAGAACCCAAAGGTGCCTGCAACAGAATATGCCAAACATAAAAGTGCCCCCCCATAATCAAGAGAGAACAACCCCTTAAATACCCGCACCTCTTCACCAGGTGTGCGTGATTAGCCAATTAGACCAGCTAGGCTGGCATTGCCCGTGCACTGGCTATGCCCGGTCTGAAGGGGGCACAGTGGGTCGTAACACCTCCCTCCCTAAGAAGATTTCTTCCAGGAAATCTGAAAAGAAAAACAAATCCCAAGACCTCCTGTGATCCCAATATCAACATCTCCATATCCTGGGCCATAGGACATGAGACAGAAAAGGTCAAGGCAAAAGGCAAAATCACCCACATCACTAGGAGATCAGATTTAGAAATTCACTAAGAATTCAATTACATATAACGTAAATAAAACCAAACACATCTCACATTACATAAAATACCATCCCACAAGGGACAACTCGGACATCATTGTGAGAAATAATCTACACATGACCTGCGTCAAATGAGCAAGCCATGGGCCAGCAGACTACACTACTTGAAGACTAGCAATCTGACAAGTGTTCAGTGGGCAGCACCAACCCAATTACCAACCCAATCACAACAACCTTAATCTCACCCACAGTGAATGATTTATTAATTAACGCAACTTTACTGACAAGACCAAACATAAGCACATCAAACCACATGACACAGAATAAACAGTAAGAGACTACATACAAGCAAACCAATAATAGCAAAACATGAGTGGAATACCACATTCACTCATAAAGTGCTTTGACCAAGCCACACAAACGCTATTCAAAGGTCACTTAACAGGCATGCAGCTTCTCTACTGTTCTACACAACTACAGGCCAAGTTACTTACACACGAATGACTACTTGCACCAAACAAGTTTACCAAAGTCATTCCTCAAATCTTTGCCAACCCTGGCTTAGGCTGCATGAGGTTCCACCAAACCTCCAAACAAGCAACTAAACAAAAGGCCCTCACTGTCAAACAAAGATATAAACGAGTGCTCACTACCCTCCTGTGTGAAAACCATTAAACCATATCTGCAATAGCTACCTGAACTGATTTACAGTGATGTTTAATATAAGGATTTTTACTGAAAGAGCAAACCACCACACAACAAACAATCAGCAAACTATACTTAAACTACTGACATACACTTACCATTACCGCATACACACCCCAAATTAAACTCCAAACTTCTGGTGAGAAATCGGTGTTAATCGACATGATCCACTTAAAGCTATTAAATAGAACCCCGGTACCTACTTACCATCAAAGAAACTGACTTCACCTGGCTAGTCTTTCAGGGCTTGCCAGCCTCGGGGTGACTGGTTAACACATGAACTTCGTCACAGTGAGACTGCAAATAGCGTGCCCCCGACAGGAATTTGAGATTCCCTGACTAGGATTACCCCTCAAAACAATGAACATTAACAAATCAAAATAACAAATAGTACTCCGAAGAAGACGCTGCTAGCAACCTACTGTAGCTGGAGCACTCTTACTAACCGGATTCTGACCAATATCAATATTCAATATAATATTCAACAACCAGCACGTTTCTTCACAGAAATCTTAACAATCCAGACTCCCGAAGTGTTCAATATACCGGACGAGCCCCCAATTTATGTTACGACCCGGCTCTAAGCCGCAACATAAAGAGGGAGTCGGGACAACAGAGATAACTTTAATCAATAAAGTATTTATTTAAGTAACTAAAAGCAATAAATAACCATTACCAAAAGATGTCTAGGGGAAAGTAAGAGCATGTATGCAAGTGTGTTCATGTGGGTGTGTGTGTATGCCAAAGTCAGTATGATGTTCCAAGATAGAAAGAAGGTGCCAGTGGCAAAGAGATAACCCAAAGGTGCCTGCAACAGAATATGCCAAACATAAAAGTGCCCCCCCATAATCAAGAGAGAGAACAACCCCTTAAATACCCGCACCTCTTCACCAGGTGTGCGTGATTAGCCAATTAGACCAGCTAGGCTGGCATTGCCCGTGCACTGGCTATGCCCGGTCTGAAGGGGGCACAGTGGGTCGTAACACAGTTCACTTAGCACAGCGCCCGCCTACCCACTCCACCGCCACAACAACCTCAGCTACAAAAATGCACTACGTATCTCCCTGATGTTTTTTTTTCTTTTCTTCTGTTTTGCTTAGGCCTTTGTTTGTGGTAAATAAACTCGTAAATCAAGAAAGGATGTGCCTGTGTCTTAACACAGTCCCCTGCAGTGAGTTCCTGGAAACTCCACAGCCTACTCGGGCTGTTCCGGCTGTTTTGCTTATGTAAGACACTCTCTGTCATCTCATCCCAAGTGACTATTTTCGTCTTTTGAAATGTTTGTTGTTGTGGTTGTTGTTGTTTTGTTGTTGTTGTTGGAGCTTTTGACTGGCGTTTTAGCCCGGTCTGCACAGCAGAACTCTCTGCGGAGCGGCATGATGCTTTATGGCAGCCAGAAAGAGAAGAATGGAGACAAAAGAAACAGAGGAAGAGAGAGAGAGAGAGAGAGAGAGAGAGAGAGAGAGATAGAGAACACTTCCATAAGAGCCTCCTAATGTAAGAGGGGAAAAAAGAGGCGGGGCTGCTGCAAGGAACCGCCTCTGATATCTGACATCACAGAGACCTTTAAGCACCTTGTTCTAAAACCAAATATCCTAATCTTAAGGGCTACACTGCAGATGTTCAAATTCCACAGCTTGAGCACAATGTGCTGCCAGACTACCCTTGAGCAGTTGAACAGCGCAAGCTCTTCCTGTACTGTGTGGTGGGGCAGAGGCATTCATGTTGACTGAATACGGCTGAGGAAGACCAGTCTGTCCACTCTCCACATGTTGTTTTCTGTTTGCCTCAGCGATATGATTCACTATTGATGTCATTCACCGGCAGCTGGGGTCATGCTTTTAAACGATGACGGCTTAGTCATTGGGGACTTGAATGCTATTCAGGAGGAAGCTGGCTCAAACAGACAGTGAATGGCTCTAGCCCGGAGCTGTCCTGCTGTCTTTGACTCCTGTCGTCCTCTGTGGTAGCTGAGTGCATATACTGGCCGGTCTGGACTACTCTGGACTGCTCTTTACCACTCTCTGTAACAGGGCTGACTCTCACTGTCCAGGGGATCTACAACGTCCTCTTGACCTTCTCTCGCACAGCACTAGTGATGTCCACCATGGAAATTATCTCCTCATTAATGCATGAGGAGATGAGGTCATCTACTGTATTTCTTACATATCTGAGACACACACATAAAAGTGCATTAAAGACTAAACAACAGATATTCTAATGCCATGGACACAAACATGTCTAACCATACAGCTCATGTGCACTGGTGTGATGACACAAACATGTCTAACCATACAGCACTGGTGTGATGTGTGACCTGGGGCCTATTGCACAAAACTAGGATAAGGGATTAAGCCGGGATATCTTGGTTATTCTGGCTCAATTTATCCGTGATCCAGTTGCACAAAAGCGGGATAGGGGGCAGCAGGATATGTTATGGTATAAGTTACCATGGCGATTTATTCTTTGGAGCTAGCCTGCTCCAGACCAGGCTAAGTTCCAGGATCTATTTAATCTCATCCCTTATCTCAGTCAGCAGTCACCACAAACAGAAACCAATAATTATTCCACTGCCCACTACACATTGTTATTACATATACCTAGACCCATTGTCATTATTTAAACGTTTGTGATCATTAATTAACTTTTACATACTCGCCATTCCCGACCTGTCATGTGACAATGTGACATCACGGGAGTGCCTAACCATTTCGCACGTGGTGGTCGCGGAACTAGTTGCAATATTCTCCTAAACAGAGGTGTTGCTGTTTGTTGCTGTTGTGAAAAGGCTATTGCTACCTACTTCACACCGTAGAAGAAGCAATGAAGCCGCTAGTTGCCATGGTAAATCAGTGAATCTGTGATCGGTGGCGGGGTCTATTTGAGGGAGCCGTGAGCGCGCACTTATCCAGGATAGGTTTCACCTGGCTTGATGAATCCGTGTCTGCTCATCCTGGCTTGGTCTTTGTGCAACCAATTAAGCCTGTACGCTCTTGTTTTGGATTCATTGAACGCAGCTCAGTAACTTATCCCGGATGTCTTAATTCTGCTTTTGTGCAACGGACCCCTGGAGTCCTGGGATAAAGTGGTGGTGGGGCTGAAGAACTCTAGTCTGACTGTGTGTGTGGGGGTCTTGAGGATGCGCCATGCATGTAACACTTGATTGAGGTGTGTGTGTGTGCATGCGTGGGTAATGGCGGACGCTGGCCCCACGCTGGCCCACAGCAAACACTAAAAACATCTCGCCCGTCGTAACTGCCGCCGAAAACGCAGAAAAATATGTTTAATATGCAGCTAAGTTTACTCTTAATAATGTGTGTGTGTGTGTGTGTGTGTGTGTGTGTGTGTGTGTGTGTGTGGTGTGGTGGTGGAGGTGGTTTGTGTGTGTTTGTTAGTTAGTGTCAAGTTGTCTAGGTGTTGCAATCAGTACAGCTCTGCCCAAACTTGAAAATGGCTTGTTCAACACATGAAGGATGCAAAGGGACAACTCAATTCCTTTTTGGTGTTTTTATTTTTCTTCCAGATGGTTCTGATGGCATTGGTAATATGTTGAAACAGTTGAATTGTTGCATAGAGTTGTATGAATTGGATGTCATAGGATTAGGGACTATGGAATAAGGAATAGGTTGATAACCTTAAAGATAAACAGAAAATAAACATGCATTACTTCACACAATAAACAATGCATGGTAAAGCAATGAACAAAGCACAAAGCAGCCCGAACAAAGCAACTCCTTACACATCTCAATTTCAATGTAATCTACTATATCACTTCATGCAATTACTCCCACCACCACATTATCTGCACTAAAGAAATACATATAGAATTAAACATATAATTTGTGTTAAGCACTAAATGCAACATACAGTTGTAAATCATTCCAAACATTACATACCAGTTGCGTCTTTAGGGTTGAACAATGAGCTGTCTTTCTTGTTACCAGGTTCAGGAATCCAAGCAAAGGGGTGACCAAACTAACTCCAAACATTTTATGCCCATGCTTATCTGGCAGGTGCGCAGGTAAAAGCAGTCCCTCCAGCAGTGCTGACTAAATCGTATGCATTTGGGTTCTCTGCCCTCTTCAGGCCTGGAGTTGGAAAAGCTGTTGTTTTGCTCAGTTGTGGCTTGTGCTCATGTATTGATTATTGTGACATTATTGTTTATATGTGATTAGGTCATTCTCTTCTTTGACGAAACACCTCCCACTTGACCTCCTGGTTTTTGAACCCAAGGAGGTCACACAAACCTCTGTGTTAGGCAGATTCGACATCAGTTTAGCTGAAAGGTTTTCTCCTTCTTCAACAGGAAGTAAAACAATAATGCGTCTGACATCCCTATGAAGAATTGTAGCAGGTATTTTGGTTGAGAGTTTCTTTGATTTCTCTTGAGCAGGCTTCACAGTTGGGACTGGGTAGCTGGGAAAAGATCTGACATGCACATCTCTGACGATTAGGGTTGCCAACTTCCTCAACCCCAAATGAGGGACACTTCACTTCAAATGCGGGACACCCCCCCCCCCCAATAATAATTTACAAATGGTGTACTGCCACTTTAAGAGCATTGTCTACTCTACACAGTATTCATAATATTTTGCCAGCTCCATTCAAATATAGCCTATGGTCATTCCACAAACTCTAACATTGTTTGTGCCACATTGTTTGTGCCACATTTAGGCATAGCACAATGATAAGTATATTAAGTTGGTGTAAACAACCTTCATTCCTGTGGAAATAGAAGCATGTAATGATGCTAGCTAGATATTTTCTGTTCGCAATTAAATGTGAATTATGAACCTGGTAGCCACCTAGCTATCTACAGTAAGTGGAAAGTGTTTCAATTAGTTATCATGTGCTTCATGTAAATGCTTAGTTTAAGGGAAAAGGATTATTGAAGACTTCAAGACTCACCAATTCCATTACACAAAGGCAATTGACCACTCTTCATATTCTATCAGTCCAAATCACAGTGCGTGCAGCCTATGTCAAAGTGCCCTCACATTGTAAATGGTCAGTAGCATAGTGTGAACCGGATAATTCCGCAATCTCCTCACGTTGTTTTTGTTGTTCTCATGATTTCCTTTTAAAAGTTTCTTATATTAAAAAGGTGAAATCAATTACCAATGATCACAAGCCAGCTGGAAACTTCCACCCTCTCTCCCTCTCGTTCCCAATTAAAACGAGTAGCAACGTTCAAGTTAGATCTGCTGCATAATAGAGAGACCGAGAGGACCCAAAAAGTATCATCCTTATGTAAGATGCTGTTGCTGAATTTTGACATTGTAATCGTTCTCTAAGAAGAGTGAAAAGCAGTTTGCAGTAAAGCTTCTCTGGCTAAATTGTGGTGCCCCTTATGTCCCTTGGTGCCGTGCGCACAGTGCGAGATGCGCGTGGTTGCGGCGGCACTGGACACTTTGTTCCAGGTGCGTTTACAGTAGCCTACTATTGACAAGTTAACAAGGCCGATGTAGCCTGACGAGCCAGACCCACATTAGCCTAGAAATCTAGACGGCCGATGAGCTGTGATTGTAAATCGGGAGTGGCGCTGTCCCTGACGGGACAAATCAAAATCACCCAAAATACGGGATGTCCCGCCCAATTCGGGACGGTTGGCAACCCTACTGACGATGCCCTTCTTGTCAATGTTGACACTGATGACTCTGCCAAGTCTATACTGACCCCTCCAGGCATTTTGGTCTGCCAGCCAGACAACATCTCCAACAGCCACATTCCGATGCGTTGTGTGCCACTTACTCCTCACAAATAGATTGGGCCCAGCTAACTGACTCCACTTCCTCCAGAACCGGTCAACTTCTGTTTGGATAGCTCTCAATCTTTCGTACGGGTAGCTTTCAAAATCAAAGCATCCAAGATCACCTCTGGGTCCGGTCCGTCCAAGCAGAAGGGAATTTGGGCTAATGTATTCTACACAGTCTTCCCGGCTTTGAGTCCTGGCATCTATGGGCCTCTCATTGGCAAGGTTAGCAGCCATGTAGAGGAACGTTTGAGACTCACTCCATGTGAAGAGTCCTTCTCCTCCCAGGTTGTGCAAGGCCCGCTTCACAGTGCGAGCAGCCGCTTCTGCAGCTCCATTCCTGTGAGGGGAGTCTGCTGGGTGGATTTTCCAGCTCCATTCTGTTCCATGCTTTGAAGCTTCATTTTCAAGCTCAGATTTACTCTGTTGATTCAGGAAGAGGTAGAGCTCTTTGAGGGCAGGTCTGGCACCCACAAAGTTCTTTCCAGGGTCTGACCACAGCTTCTTTGGATGCCCTCTCAGCGCTGTGAATCTTTGGTAGGCCAGTAGGAAGCCTTCAGTTGACTGGTCACTGACAAAATCTGTGTGTATAGCTCTGGAGGCCATGCAGCAGAAGACAATTCCCCACACCTTGAGATTGACTTTCTTTCTCACCTCGTCCTTGACTTCATACGGTCCAAATAAGTCCACTGTGGTGTACTCAAATGGTCTGGCTGGTGTTATTCGCTCGGATGGAAGGTCACTCATGATCTGCTGACACTTTTTGGCCCTGGCCTTTCTGCACACCACACAGTTGTCAGCTCTCTTCTTAGCCAGCTTCCGGCCTTTTATTACCCAGGCTTTTTTCCTCATCCGGAGGAGTGTACCTGCTATCTCTTCGTGGTTTGCACTGTGGGCCTCTTGAGTTAGGAGAGTGGATATCCATGCCTCATATGGTAGAATTGGTACAGCCGTCTTATCCTCATCAAAGATTTGGAACCTTCCTCCGCCAACTAAGAGCCCAGTCTCTTCATCTCTGTAAACAGCGAGGTGTGGTGTTTTGAAAGGTTATACCTTCTTATCACTTTTGATAAGTAAAAGCTGGCAAAGAATTTGCCTCTAAATGGCTAAGATCTATAAATGGGTAAGCATGGTGGTGTCCAGTAAGCGACCAACTAGGCCTATGGCAGCGATCCAACGTGTCCTTGTATTGAATCAAAAACGGCGCCGGCCGCGGAGCCGTGTAGTCCATGTCGCTCCATAGCTCTTTTTTGTTGCTGTTGCACAAGTTATTCCGAAAGCTGGAAAACAGTGTCACCTTGTGCAAGCTCACCTCGTCCAGCACAATTTCAAGTTCCTCTGACGAGAAGCTTGGTGCCCTTTTTTTACGTTGCTTCCCCACCATACTGTAGGCTATCTAACTCTCTCTCTGTTCATTGTAGATAGGTTGCTTTTTATTGAAAACATTAACCAATGTTGGCAATCAATACCGCATTAAACAGAAGTAACTGCAGCTGCTTGCCAATCAATTCTAATTGTAAGGTACCTTACCATTAATATAAAAGTGTATCACATAATTTTTAGAAGTCGTTAAACCCATCAAGAAGCGGCACAAGTGGCACAACGGGATAAGGAGGGTGGATGATTAGCTAGGGATACCCGGTTAGTCTACCCATCACAACATATCGTGTGAACATATTTGGCTGCCAATTTGATAATTTAGTTAATAGTTTATATTTTACTGATAACTTAAACTATGTTCAAATAAATGTTACTGGAATAATTTGAGGAATGTTTTATTTGCATAGAACGTGTTGTCTTTCTTAACGCCGTCATGCACCTTGGCGTGAAGTAGAAAATCGATTCCTGAGCAATCGATGCCAACTAATTCAGCACCTTCACTTGGGACAGCGCCTTTGTAACGTCGAACGTAAGAGGCAGCGTGTTAAGAAGCTTCCTAAGGGACACTTTGGGGAACACACTTAGGAACATAAACAACTTTGGAAAGATATATCTTTTGAGTCTTCTTAGCGGGCTAAGAGTGAGCGTTATCGGGGAATCGGCCCCTGGTCCTTTCCAGCTGGCAACGATCTCTTTGGTAAGTTTCTTTGCTGCTCTTCTCTCCACCATCTCATGGACTTGAGCTGTGTATGCCATTCTCCACTCTGGCTCTTTTTTGAGTTGTTTTTCTGTTCTCAAGAAGGTGGCTTCCACCCCACTCCTATTGTTGGAAAGGGAACTTGGATCTTGAATCCAGGGGTATTTTGTGTCCCAGTGTGGTTCATCACTATGAGCATCTGCTTTGATGTAGGTGAGGCCTTTCCTTATAATTTCCAGCTCTCTTTCCTCATTCAGAGTAATTTCCTTTCCTCCTGGTTGACAGTTACCGCACCGGCATCCTCCACACTTTGGTTCGCAAGCTGCTCCAATGCTGTCCCATTTCCACCAGTACAAGAACTCTCTGTGAGCAACTGTGCCTTTGGTTTCAGCTGAGAACTCTTGTGTCTTAGTTAACTCTTGATATTTGACAGCGGTTGCCCTCATGGATCGAGCAAAGTGTGTTTCAGACCTGTGTGCAGCCATATCAACTTCTTCAAACAAATCTGGATGTGCTCCACAAACAGTCTTCCCTAACGGGCCTTCCCATAAGACAAGGTCTCCAATCACCTTCACTCTTTGCGGATCAAGTCTCCCTTCGCGGTGGCTTATCAGTAGCTCAATGCTCTCCGGTCTCTTCAGATCGCCTAGCTTGACTTCTGGGAAGAACTTCTTGAGTTGCTCTGGTTTAATGACTCTGTGGATGTGGGCAATTTCATTCAAGCCATAACAGACAACTTCATGAGCTTTTTCCGTGCCTCTAGGTGTTTTGACCCTCACTCTGAGGAGATATCTTCTGGTTTTAACCTTCATGGCCATTCCCCCGACTCCATGGACGACTAAAGTGATGCTTTCACTTCGAAGATTTAATCTCCTGGCAGCTCTGTGGGTGATGTAATTTGTATCCGACGCTAAGTCAATCAGGGTTCCTATTTTCTGTCCTGCATTGGCAGTTACCTCAAGCAGCATTAGAATAACAGGCAATTCTTCTAACGACTCAATCACTCCAAGCTGATTCTTCTCAACACAGTTTGTCTTCGCAGTGATGTTGGTGAACGCTTTCTTGAACTTTTCTGCCATCTCCGGGGAGAGCTTAGACACAAATTCCTCCTGCTCTTCGGTAAGTTTATGCCTTCTCACATTGGATTGCCTTCTGTCTGAGTCACTCCTTTTGAAGTCCCCCTTCAGGCAAAGAAAGAAATGGTGATCTTTTTTACAGTCTCTGTTTCTGCACAGGTAAGTGTCTTTGCATTCATCATCTTCTCCATGACAGACCAAGCACCTCTTGCAGGCACCCAGCTTTTCTACAGCATCCAACTTTTCCACTGGCTTCAGTTCTTTGAAACGATTGCAAAAGAAGATCTTCTCTCTGTGCTTTTCATCTCCACAGACAACACAGCCGCCTTTCCTTGTGGACCGCGTGGATGCATATTTCCTCTCCATAGAAGCATATTTCTTTTCTGGCTTTTCACTAACTCCCAGCTGTTCTAGTTTTTCAAGAATTTCCTCTTGTGTTTTCAGGAATTTAAGAAGGTTCTCAAAGTGATTATCTGATGTGACATTATTCCTTGGGTTAACCATGAAGACAAGCCAATCTCTCTTGATGTTGTCAGGTAACTTGCTTTCTATGGATTTGATCACTAGAGGGTTGTTGATAGCTCCTGTGTTTCCAAGCTCTGTGAGGTCATCCAGGGCCTTCTCTATAGTTTGGATCATGTCGATAACTTTCCTAGGCTGATTTGCTCTTAAAGCAGGAATTTTCTCCAGATCTTCGATTATCTCCAAGGCAATTGTAGACTTGTTTCCATACCTGTTCTCAAGCACCCTGAACATGTCCTCAGCAGTATTGTAAGTTGACAAATGGAGGTCTCTGCATATTCTCTCATCTACACTGTCAAGGAGTTGGATCTTCTTTACCTCGACTGAGCCTGTTGGTTCCCCCTGCTTTTGCAGACTCCCCCAGTCTCTTCTCCATCGGTGGAAATTCCTCTTATACCCACTGAACCTGGGTAGACAGGTTGGTTTTATTCTCAGTGTTGGCTGTGGAGCTGGCATGGGCATCTGTGGCACTCTCCCTCTGTCTCTATCCTCATCTGCAATTCTTTGTGCTGTGAGAAATTCTGCCCTCCTTCCTTCAAGGTTGTTGCTGTATGCCTTCAAATCCTTCACTCTGCCTTCCAACCTTTCTTTTTCTGCTACTGGAATCCACATCTCCCACTCTGCTAGGCTTGTGATTGCATCTTGGACTTGTGTCTTCGCACCATCCCACCGTAGTTCGTAGTCATCTCTATTTATAGCGGTAACAGGTATCTGAGCAACTCCATCACAGGCTGTCTCGGCTTCTTTGATTGCAGACTTCACCTCGTCTTCCCCGTATCTAGGCCATAGGTTGGACTGGATTATCTTCCTGACCTCATCCAATCGTGCTTCGCATTCTTGGAACGTCTTCTCAATTTCAGTCTGCTGCTGCTTGTTCAGGTCAGCTTCTTCACCCTCATCGGCTCCAGCTTCAATGTCTGCCAGAAGGCCAGCCCTGTACCCGTCATTTGTCTCACTGACCTCCCTCGCCTCCGACGTGAGTTTCTTGAACTCCTCTTGTAGTTCACTCTTTGTCATATTTTTTGCGCCTCTGCTAAGGAAGTTTGCTCGCTTGGTAAAAGTGCTTTTAGCTAAAGTTCTTTCTTGCTTCAGCTCCTTCACTGTTTTCCCAAGAGCTTCCTTCGCCATTCTGAGACGTCAGTCAATCCTCCTCTCCACGACAACAGCTTTGCTGACTTCAGGCCGTTAATCCTTGTCTTCACTGCCACGCGTGGTTATCAACTGTCAAGTTGTCTAGGTGTTGCAATCAGTACAGCTCTGCCCAAACTTGAAAATGGCTTGTTCAACACATGAAGGATGCAAAGGGACAACTCAATTCCTTTTTGGTGTTTTTATTTTTCTTCCAGATGGTACTGATGGCATTGGTAATATGTTGAAACAGTTGAATTGTTGCATAGAGTTGTATGAATTGGATGTCATAGGATTAGGGACTATGGACTATGGAATAAGGAATAGGTTGATAACCTTAAAGATAAACAGAAAATAAACATGCATTACTTCACACAATAAACAATGCATGGTAAAGCAACAAAGCAATGAACAAAGCAGCCCGTAAGCAACTCCTTACACATCTCAATTTCAGTGTAATCTACTATATCACTTCATGCAATTACTCCCACTACCACATTATCTGCACTAAAGAAATACATATATAATTAAACATATCATTTGTGTTAAGCACTAAATGCAACATACAGTTGTAAATCATTCCAAACATTACATACCAGTTGCGTCTTTAGGGTTGAACAATGAGCTGTCTTTCTTGTTACCAGGTTCAGGAATCCAAGCAAAGGGGTGACCAAACTAACTCCAAACATTTTATGCCCATGCTTATCTGGCAGGTGCGCAGGTAAAAGCAGTCCCTCCAGCAGTGCTGACTAAATCGTATGCATTTGGGTTCTCTGCCCTCTTCAGGCCTGGAGTTGGAAAAGCTGTGGTTGTGCTCAGTTGTGGCTTGTGCTCATGTATTGATTATTGTGACATTATTGTTTATATGTGATTAGGTCATTATCTTCTTTGACGAAACAGTTAGTGTTAGTGTTAGTGTTTGTTTGTGTGTGACATACAGTACGTGTTTGTGTGTGTGTGTGTGTGTGTGTGTGTTGCCTGTGGTTCCCCTCTGAGGTCCCTGGTAGAGGTCAGCCCCTGTCGGCCCTCATCACTAGTACCTTAGGTAGCCTAGCGCCCCGGGGACCATTAAGCCCTACTCCACCTCCAGCGCTTCTCTGGGTACCGTTAGCGTTAGCACGCCGCCGCTGCCGCCTCCCCCTGCCATCTCAACCGTATTATACGCCCCAAACAGCATCTTTTTATGAACACGCCTCTGTCCCTTTAAATCAGTTTACACAGTGGATTAGATATCTCCCACATAAATCACACGCAACATCAAGGACAAGAAGGAAATGGGCAGAGAGCTCGAAGGTGCCATAGTAGCCACTCAGCCATGACCACTAGTAGCCCTTGAGCCACACTTACATTTCACATCACTCATGCAAAACCGCTCCGTTACCTGCACAAAAATGCATTCTGTAGAACCATGAGTCACTATATTGTTCTTCAGGTATACAGATGAGACACAGTTTATCTCATAGACTCAAATTTACTAACAATGCTCCAATGCTCTAATTAGAAATGAGTTACAGTACCAAACAGAAGACAGCAATTCTGAATGCATGTTTGTTGTCCTTACCTTCCATGCATTTGAATGGACCACATGAAAGAGGGATAACAAGACCTCAAGGAGACTGATCAACACAGAGAGCTGAAGAGAGAGAATATGGAGGAGTTTGATAAGGGAGAGAAGGAGGAAGAGGAAAGTAGAGAGAGAGCGAGAGAGTGTTGAGCAGAGAGAGGAGGAGGAGGAGGAGGAGGAGGAGGATGTGAGACAGGGAGAGAAGGGGAAGGAAGTGCAGAGGAAGTGTGTGTGGGTACCAGGTGTATGTGACCCAGGTGGTGGTGTGACTGGGTGGGCATTGGCAGTTGGGCCCCAGGTGTGATGGCAGGGTGGGCATTGGCAGTTGGGCCCAGGTGTGATGGCAGGGTGGGCAGTGGTGGTAGGTCCAGGTGTGGTGGCAGGGTGGGCAGTGATGGTAGGCCCAGGTGTGGTGGCAGGGTGGGCAGTGGTGGTAGGCCCGTCTGCATCTCCAGGAGCAGTGGAGGGTGAAGCCAGGCTGCCCAGGCTGTGGGGTGGTGCTGCAGCTGGGCCTCCATCAGTATGCCAGGGCCAGGGACATCTCTCATCTGGGCTACAGCTAACGCTAACAGCACACCACACCACACCACACAATATATCAGACACACATCACCATACCATACCATATCACATGACATCACACCAGACACACCGTACCACACCATACACACTTCACCATACCTTACCATACCATACCTTACCAAACCACACCATACCGTAACACACAACACATAACACACCAGACACTACCATAACGCATAACACACAACACCATACCGTAACACATAACACACAACACTATACCATACCACAGCACACCATGCCACCAGCTAAAGCTAGTATTCAGGATAGTGCCCAAGGTATACACCATAAGACAGATACATGTATTCACTGTAACACACACGGTCAGAATCACACACACACACACACACACACACACACACACACACACAAACACACAAACACACACACACACACACACACACACACACACACACACACACAGATGGTGTTTTCATTCTGCCAGTCAGTGTTGCAGGACAGCACACACTGGGGTTATCAGGCCGGTGCGTGTATTACATGTATGTCTGGGCGTGATTGTGAGCTGCAGCCTCTCCTCTCCTCTTCCTTTTCTCCTCTAGTCTCCTCTCTTCTCTCCCCTCTCCTCTCCTCCTCTCCCCTCTTTTCTCCTCCCCTCTTTTCTTTTTTCCTCTCCCCTCTTCTCATCTCCACTCCTCTTTTGTCCTATCTTTTCCTCTCCTCTCTTCTCCTCTCTTTTCCTCTCCTCTTTTCTCCTGTATTTTCCTCTCCTCTCCACTTCTCTTTTCTCCTCTTTTTCTCTCCTCTCTTTTCCTCTCCTCTCCTCTTTTCTTTTATCTTTTCCTCTCCTCTCCACTCCTCTTTTCTCCTATCTTTTCCTCTCCTCTCTTCTCCTCTCCTCTCTTCTCCTCTCCTCTTTTCTCCTCTCTTTTCCTCCATTCCTCCAGATCAAAAGATCAGAGGCCCAGCATGGCAGGGCTTTAACGAGCGCGCTCGAGGAGGAGGCAGGCAAATGCCAGTGCTCTGGAAATGGAGACAGACAGGGAAGACACACACACACACACACACACACACACACACACACACACACACACACACACACACACACAGAGGGAGAGATGCTCCAGCTTTGACCACATGCTCGGCCGGCTTAAATTGCCTCAAGAGAAGACGAGACCCTGTTGTGGCTCAACATGCCCTGCGCTCATGTGAAGAGTTTATCTTGCGAGCACCTATTAATATCACAACTAGCGGCTGTGCAGCGCTGGAAGTGGGGAATGAGCATAGCAAGGCTTTGTACTAGTCTGAGGCTATTATCATTAGCATTTCAAGCCATCCTATTCATATCAGTGGAATTTCTATTGCAAACCTCCCACAGTTTGCTTTAATGTATGATAATATTTTCTTTTCACATACGTGCCATTTGTTAGAGACAAAGCCAGCAGTGGTGGTATTCACTGTAGCCTTGGGATTCCTTAGTGCTAAAGCCTGTTGCAAATGGGAACCTCCTTTCATGGGAGTTGTCACTCCAAAGATGACCTGAGGAGTTCCATGGAAGCAGCATAGCTTTGAATTAGTCAGTTGTCTGTGCCTCACCCATAGCTCCTGGCTGCATGAAACAAAATAAAATAAACAGATATTCTATTTGCCTTCATCCAGCAATATGTGTGTACACTTTTTTTTATTATTGTAGCGTAGTAAAAGGAATAAGCTCCATGATGTATTTTTTTCAACATTAGTGAGCGTGTATGGCGGGAGAAAGCGCTGTCGGCACGACACGGCGCGGCAGACTGGGAGGTGTAGTCCCCACTCTCACTCTCACTTTCTCCATCTCCAGGCTACACAGAGAAAGCACACCCTAACACACCCTGCCTAAATACACACACACACACACACACACATGCACACACACATGCACACACACACACACACACACACACACACTCTCTCTCTCTCTTCCTGTCTGTGTGAAGGAGCAGCGTGTGAGCCTCATTGGCTCCCCCTGTGGCGGTTTGAAATCCTCCTCCCCTCTGTGTCTGCCTCTCTCTCTCTATCTGTTTCCTTGGTTGCTTTGCCCCTTTCTCCTCTTTTCTCTCTCTCTCTCTCTCTGTCTGCTTCTATCTCTTCTAGGTTCCCTAATCTTTCTCTCTCTCTCTTTCTCTCTTTCCCTCTCTCCCTGTCTGTCTGCTTCTCTCTCTCTTCCAGGCTTCCTAATCTCTCTCTCTCCCTCTCTGTGATGACTCCCCTTTTCTCTGCGTTTCTACATCTGTGTTCTGTCTATCTCTGTATTTGTTCTCTTCTTTCTTTCTTTCTTTCTTTCTTTCAATTTGTCTCTGTCTCTCTTTCTTGTTGTTTGTTGCTGTTGCTGTTCATTATTGAGGGATGTTTTACCAAGCACCATGGAAGCCCGTGTTTACCTCTGACGTCTGTCTCTATGTAGCTGACGACTAATTGGCATTATTTCATATTTATGTCAAGACACACACGCACGCACACACACACACGCACGCTCGCACACAAACACACAGACGCACGCACGCACGCACGCACACACACACACACACACACACACACACACACACACACACACACGAACACACGAACACACAGACAGACAAATACAGATTCCAGAGGTTGGCTGGATCATTTCCATCAGTGACGTTTGTTTGCCTCTTTCCATATGGCATAGAGAAACGGTGCGCTGCCTTATTTGTCAACCCATAACCATTCCCTGGTTGTGTCAGTTTTAGCACCCTGTGCTCAGTGATAGAAAAGCTTTGTGCTTTCTTGCTCTCTTCAGCCTAGTGGGCTCCCTATCTCCGAGGACAGATTTCAGATTGGAGCTTTCATTTTCCGGAACAGAGGAGAGGAGAAGCTGCCAGACAAAATGGCCTCTGTCTGCCGCTGTCGGCTGTGAGCGTGGTGTTTCAGCGCAGACTGATGGGCTAGCACAGGTTTGTGGGAAAATAGAAACGCATGCGTAAACAAATAAAACCAAACCCCTGACTGAAAGCAGAGGCCTGCAGCTCATCTCACTTGGATGGGGGGAGGTGGGTCAGTATTTGTGTGTGTGTGTGTGTGTGTTTGTGTTTGTGTGTGTTGGGTGCGGTGCGGTGCAGAGGTGTTGGTTTGTTGCCGTGATGGGGGCTGCAGAGTTGACTAAATATAGATTACAGTAATTTACTTTCAAACAACTCATTTTCTGTATTTGACATGTCCATTAACCCTGGCTAGAAAAATCATTAATTTTTCACCAATGAAGACATTAGTCATTTGAGTGACTTTCATTGCTGTCTGCAGCACTGGCGACAGAGAGAAGAGAGAGAGAGGGGGAGAAGAGAGAGAGGGGGGGGGGGGCTGGAGAGATAAAGAGAAATAGAAAGAGAGGAAGGGGGCGAGAGAGATAGAGCGAGACAGAGAGAGAGAGAGAGAGAGAGAGATACCCAAAGCCCACTGCCTATAGTAGGCATTGCTACAACCAGAGAGAGAGAGAGAGGAGAGAGAGAGAGAGAGAGCCTTCCTTCTCTAAGTAGCAAGGCTTATCTGGCGGCTTTGTTGCTCCTCACAATGCAGGGTAATTAGGTGTCCTGTGCTGGGCCCTAGTTTCTCCTTTTCTAACGGGAGAGAAATAGACCTGTCAGTGTTTTGGCACGAGAAAATTCAACAAATGGTCAGCAGTAATGGTTTCCTTTGTATCAAGTCGCTCCTTGCCACATTGACAGTGACACTTAAAAAAATAGACTTCCTCCACTGTATTTTATTTTATTGTATTTTATTTTATTTGTTCCCCCCCATGTCTGCGTCTTTTGATTTGCCTGCGTTCCACAAAGGGAGGATGGATGTGCAGAGGAGGATGTCAGGCAGGAGAGGACTCCCGAGCCGCCAGTCCGTTGGCATACTCTGCTGGCATTAGATTTTTTTTTTTTTCCTTCTAAAATAAATGTGCATTTTCAGGGAAATATCAGTGTGCAGTTTCTTACAAGTGCTAAATGAATTATTCTCCAAAGGGTATTTACATCAGTCATTATTTATAAACTCCAATAATAACATGCAGAACTGGCCTTGTGTGAGTGTGTGTTAGTGTGCTTTTGTTGTGTACCTGGTGTTAGGGTTTGGTGGTGGTATTGATGTCAGTGCGCGTGGGTTGTGTTTCTTGCAGTTGTGTGTTGGTGGGCATGGTCCTGGCATTGTGTCTGTGTAAGTGTGTGTGTTGTGTGTGCGTGTTACGGTTGTGCGCTGGTGACCATGTTCTTGGCAGTGTGTGTGTGTGTGTGTGTGTGTGTGTGTGTGCTATGTGTCGTGTGCTATGTGTCGTGTGTGTGTGTGTGTGTGTGTGTGTGTGTGTGTGACAGCGCTGTAGGAGGAGTCCATTCCACAGCAGACCACCAAAGCGACGGCGGTCTCCGAGAGTGCAGCGTGTCCTTGTGATTTTCAAGGGTACTCTTCCCCCCCTCTTCAGCTCCATTGCAGAGGAAGAGCGATCCCTCTAAACAGGTTAATCCCGCCACTCCTGAGCCATCAGCCTGATGGCACAGCACACGACGCTGCGCACGGCGGAGAGCTCGCCACACACAGGCACCCGGACACTCGGCCACTGGGCTACAGGGATGGGGCAGTAGTGCAGGCTGCCTTAGCCTCTAGCCTCCACACACACACACACACATGGACATCACATATCACACTAGTGGCACGCACATATCTCACACAGCACACACACACACACACACACACACACACACACTGCACACTAATACATATCAGACATGATAATAACATCATGCTTATCACTCAAACACACCCCTCACACACATACACCCAAATGCACACACACAAATGGCCATACACACATGCAGACCACTCCCACCCCCAGACAGCAAACATACACACACACACACACACACACATATCATACATGATAATAACATCATCCTTATCACACATGCTCACCACTCCCAACCAGGCAACACACACACACACACACACACACACACACACACACACACACACACACACACACATATCATACATGATAATAACATCATCCTTATCACACATGCTCACCACTCCCAACCAGGCAACAAACACACACACACACACAGAGAGACAGTGAGTGTGGCTGTGTGGTGACTGCATCTGTGTGTGTATCCCCGTTGGGCATGGCTGCAGCTGTGGGGCCGAGGCCGCCGAGCCCCACCCTGAAGAGAATGGAGGAGCCAGTGTGCAGCCGAGTGTGTGCATGTGATAGCAGGGTCAGTGTTTACTGTCACGACTGGCTGATCTATTCCCCTACCTGTCACAGAGAGAGAGAGAGAGAGAGAGAGAGGGAGGGAGAGTGAAGATAAAGAGAGAAGTCTCTCCTGGCTGCCAGCAGAGCATGACGAATCAAGGTGACTGGGAACAGAGCATGCAGGGTGCGTTCACATGCACACGGCTCTGGAGCCCTCCAACAAACCCACCATGGGTGTGTTCAAGATCGACATACAGCTGAGCTGGGCCTTTTGCAAATGGAATGCCTTATGTCTTATATGTCTTATGGAATGCCTGCTTGATGCATGCTCAGTGCACATATTACTAAACAGATGATCACTTGCCTCTCCCCCCTCACAATAATATATGTAGGCATTTACATAAATTGCCAATTAAGTTGTGCAGTGGAAATTAAATTATTAGACTGCTTTTTGTGAAGACTTTTGAAAGCTTTTTGAAAAGTCTTCATCGTCAACTAAATCAGCAAATAGGATCTGAAGAGGAGCATAAGCAGCTCTCCTTCCGCACCCACGCCTGATCAGATAAGCAGATTTAATTAGCCCAGTGTCCATCACAGCAAATAGTCTACTTCAAAGTTTAAAAAAATTAAACTGCACAAGCATCAGAAACCACCTGGAAAGAAAATGCATTAGTCCTTGTCTGTGTGTCGGATATATAAAGCCATCCCGGATCGAAGTGAGATATTATATTTATCCAAGTCAACAAAGCAGCACTAAGGAAAGATTAGACCGTCCTGAGTGAGAGAGATAGAGAGAGACGTGGGGCAGCACATTGTGGGCTGTTGGTCTATGTAAAAAGATAAACGGAGGGAGAGAGTGAGGGATAGAGTGGCTGTGAAGGAGAGAAGAGACATAGGAAGGTAGAGAGGAGAGAGAGATGGGGAGGGAGAGAGGTGACGAGGGAGAAAGGGAGCGGATAGAGAGAGAGAGAGAGAGATGGGGAAGAGGCTCCTGTGGCTCGTCTAAGCTCAGGACTGCTTGAGTCAGCCCTCTGCTGTTCCATGAAAGTCACCTCTACTCCACTCATGCAGCCGGAGAGAGAGAAAGAGAGAGAGAGAGAGAGAGATGGGGGAGAGGGAGGGAGAGAGATTGAGAGGCAGAGAGAAAGAAAAGGAAAGAGTAAAAGAGAAAAGGGGAAAAAAGAGTAAGGGAGTGAGAAAGAATGAGAGTGAAAGCAAATAAAATAAAAAGAATGTGGGAGAGAGAGAGAGAAATCCAGAAAAGAGAAAGCATGAAAAAGGGAATAGTGAGATTAGTGAGCGAGTAGAAATGAAACAGTGAAAGAGAAGAATAAAATAAGTGTGTGAAAGAGTGAGTGAAAGAAAGAGAGACTCAGAGCATCAGGTGAGAGGCTGAGAGGAGGCAGTGCTGCTGTGTGTGTGTGTTGTCGGGGCGTCGTGTCTGGGCACAGCGAACAGAGGCCAGGTGGGCTCGTCCTTCATGTCAAATAGACGTGCAGGGGACAATGACAGGCCTCACTACTGGGTGTCGCCATCCGATTATTTCCGGCCTATTAGCGTAACGAGAACAGCGCCTTCCAAGTGGCATTAAAACACTGCAGATCAATTAGACAGCCGAGGGGGTAACCTTGGTATGATCAGAAAGGTCAGAGCCTCTGCTCCTCTTTCTCTGTAGACATTATACACAACCCTTCAAGTAGTGTAGCTTTGTGAACATGTACTCACACAGACCAACGATGAGGCACACTGGGTGCTATACGGAACATAATCTTAGGAGAGCATTGGAGCAGCTGTCACATTTCATTTGTATGCTATATTTGCTTTAACAAGAGGAGAGAAGTTCACGGGCATCTTCTCCGTATTAGCCCGAGGATGGTCCATCGCTCTCGGCTAACACAGCTGCTTGACAGGCGAGCGCCAACACCATTTTGTGTGTTTTGTTGCTGGGTGGTCTCACTCCGGGATCTCGGGAACTACTCTTGCACAACTTTGACAGGCATTCCCCTCCTCCAATTTGTTCTCCTTTGAATGCGCCTGATAAGGATGGATTATTAGTGGTTCCTAAAGTCCCCCCCCCCGTAATCCCCGACAAAGCGCTGACATCTTCGCCTGGTGCTCCACACTTAAAACGAAACGTCAAATTACGTGTTTTTGTGCTCTTGACTCTGTAAAGTCACTCTAATCAAGCCTTCATAGAGACTTGATTTCGCTTCCCGCTGCTCAAAACGGTCTCGGGATTCGGCAAAAGTGATGGCTACCATCGGAGGTCCACACTTCCAGCAACCTCTGATTGTGCTCAGAATACCGGTGATTGGATTGTGTCTGATTAAAATGATGTGGAATGACCATCCTATCTGCTGTTGAACAATAGAGCCGCCTTTTTTGGAAACACCTTGGGAGAAGTGCATTATGTCTTTTCAGTGATGAGAGATGGAGAAGAGGCCTTTTTTTATCCCTGTTTGTGGAGGAGCCTCGGTGCGGTCGCGGATTTTTCTTCCTCTCCCACTGTGTCCCATCAAAGTGCTGTGTAAAATATCTGCAAACACCGATGCCAAACACTTTTCAGATCAGCCGCAGTGAGAGAGCGATTTTGCACCGCAGTGGAAATTGTAGCTTGAAATTGGGTAAAATGGTGAAGGTTATCATATTTCATGTGCAATTCACAAGATACAAGGTGGCTGGCTGTCATGCTTTGCTGCAGGGCTTAGATTTCAGGCCGTCTTGGCAGAATGGTGGTATGCTGTGCACATTTCTTGCATTACAACGAGCTAAATGTTTCCCATTACAATATTTTAAAATCATTTTGAGTTCATTGTAGCCTAACACTGTGGTTATGAATAGTATGCATATAAAGTGTCTGTACAGTTTGTTTTTCTAAAGTGTTAGTAGGACAATGCAGAAATTAGGATGGTGAATGTTATGGTTTTTACATCTGAACAGCAAAGATGAGCTTGAGTCCCATTTTGATATGTATAGCACTGAAGAATCCTGGTCAGAGAAAACAACAAGCGAACAGACAGACATATCCCAGTTTGAAAACAAAATGGAGGGTGGTGTTCTGGTTTGTTGCGGCCTGGAGAAGATGGCTGTTATTTGTGTCGTGCCTCTGTTGAGCGTCCTCCATTTTAGCTTTGCAGTTGATGTAGTGTTTACTACCCGGCAGAGGAAGCCATTTCTGCCACTTAGATCCCCCTCCAACCCACCCGTCACCTTTAGCAGTGATGTGTGTGTGTGTGTGTGTGTGTGTGTGTGTGTGTGTGTGTGTGTGTGTGTGTGTGTGTGTGTGTGTCGGTCAGGTGTGCTCCCCCAGGTTCCCTTTGAAGGTGTTTTCATTTAATCTTTTCTTAAAAAGATTTTGCCCAGAGGTCACAGATCACATCGGGGCAGTTTTCCGACTCAGTGACCATTTAATCAAGCTAAAGTCCATCCCGCGCTCTCCGCTGCTCTCTTTGTGTCCGCGGCAGCCAAAGGTGAGCTCAGTCAACACAGACATAAGAATCCCATTCCTGCGGGCTTTAGAAGTTGAGTGGGTGACTTACCTCCCCGGTCTGTTTCTGTGAGGCTGCGGTCCCTGGACAGTCGCTGCTCTTTTCTCAGTCCAGCAGGCTTCACTTAGAGCCCGTAACACGGTCTCAGTCCAGGGGAAACAAACAGAAACCTAATTAGACTCAGGGGTCAGAGGTCAGGCTTATGAAGAATGGCTATGGATCTGGTGAGACGGAGGCTGGGATTCACTGGAGATGTCTTGTGTCTCTTCACTGGGAAGCTTTTGGACTCACTCATTTTACAAAACAGTTGATACAGTCAGTATCTGATAATATAGGGAAAAAGAGGGGTGTTGTAAATACACTATTAGTGTCAGCGTCAACTGCTCTTACTTGGCATGAATTTTTTTAACCAAAAACAGCACAGTGTGAATTGTTCAGTTTAATGAACCCGTTAACCTCCTCTAGTTATTCCAAAGAGTGCAAAAGTGAAACTGTGACGCGTTTGTGTTTTGCTGATTCATTCTGCTGACCGTGCTGTGCGATCTAATGTTATTCCTGCCACCACTGTGGTGCATTTCTCCACTAATCTCATTTTGAGTGCATTCTGACCATTGTTGAGAACTTGCCCATGCATACATCTTCCATTAAAACAAAGAGCCTGAACACGTGATAGAACAAGTAAGCTCTGGGGGAAAAAAAGATTTAAAAAAAAAACCTATCCATTTATATGCCAGGAGGAGAACCATTAGGCTCAAGTATGGCTCATGTGATGCACGCCCAGTTTGCTAAACAGATTTTGGGCTAAAAATCATGTTATGCTTGCCTCTGCTTTTTGAATTATTACATTTAAACTTGGAGATGCACATGGCCTTGGCAGTGCTCTGTAATTCTTCTGCCCCCTCTCCCCTTCTTGTTTGTATGTTGTAACCCCGCCACTAATTATAAAGTATTTCAATTTTTATGTTTTCAAAATATCCCACCGTACCATCTGTTATGCTACTGTATACGTCTCTCCTGGGTGTGCATTTTCTTGCCTTTGTTCTTCCATGAATAAGCCTAACGGCTCACAATTGGGTGAATATTATTAAAAGGACTGGGCTAAGATCTTTCTCCCTTTATAGTGCTTCTAATTGGAGTATTAAAGGGATTGCTTGAAAGCAAGTGCCATTAATGGAGAAATGCAAAATAGTGTAGAGCTTATAGCATATGTAAAGCATAGGTGTAAATTTCATTTCACCATTGGGGTGGGGTGGGGCGGACCATAAACAGAAAAAATTTTCAAGACCATACTGTACATGCCGCTATGTGGAAGCTAATCGTTGCAGCAGACGCAATGCGAACGGAGCGCTTCAGTTCCGCGCCTGGTCTAGTCTCCCTGTTAGATTGTCTTGTTAGTGTTCTGCCTGTGCTGTCTGCCACACCTGGCCATATCTCTACACCTCTGCTCTGTTCCTCTGTTATCATAATGTGCTGTCTGCCACATCTGGCCATATCTCTATACCTCTGCTCTGTTCCTCTGTTATCATAATGACATTTGGGTCTTTCTTGATATTGTTGCTTTCTTGTAGAAATGGCAGCAGAAATCAATATTATTGGAGCATACATTGATATGCTCTTTGATACACTCTAGTATACATGGTATAATAATGTGTGGGCTCTCATACTGTCTCAAATAACATCACAGTTATTGCAGCATCAGGCAATACTGGCATCTGTAACCTGATCCTAGTCCTTATGTTCCTACATAACTCATTTATTCTCCTGTTCTGCGTGCGGAAGGCTTATTGCAACACCCTCAAGCTGGTAGTGGGATTTGAATGACCATACTGATGATGCCTAGCCTGACGAGCCAGACCCACATTAAAATGTAGGGTCTGGGCACTCACCGTTTACAGTGCTCAGTCCGAGGGGCGGGATAATCGGTTGTCTTTCAAAATTCCCTCTGCACGCAATAGGACAGCGCTATGAGTCTGATGCGTTTCCTACCAGCGAAGCTAGTTGGCTAGTTCAAACTTTTGCCAACTTAATAATAAAAGCTTAACTCGTGTCACACCGTTCGCCAACAGCAACATCCATCTTATTTGTTTTCAAGTAGCAGGGAATTCAAGCCAATCGTTGCAACTCTGCCATCAATCATTATGTTAAGCCCGCCTAACGACTCTATACACGATTTGATTGGCCTGATAGAAGTTTAATTTTTCGAGCTCACAAGCCAACGGAGAGTTGCTAGACTAGCCCTGGCAGCAAATGTAATTTGCTGCCGCTAGGGTGAGTCTAGATTTCTAGGCTAGATCACTACAATGCTCTTTCACATGTGTTTGGTACATTGTCCTGGCTGAATACCTATAGTTGAAATCACACAGGTCTAACAGGAATGCTTTGGCAGATTAGCCTGGCCTCTGCTAGACACAATGGTAGACTCTCTCTCTCTCTCTTTCTCTCTCCCTCTCTCTCTCTTACTCCCCCCCCCCCCTCTCTCTGTAGCTGATATTGTTGGAAGTCCACATCAGTATCACCTGCAGTGAAGCTGAGCGCTAGCTGAGCTGGACTGTTAATCCCCTGAAGGGAAAGGCGGTGAGAGAGAGATAGAGAGAGAGATAGAGAGAGAAAGAGAGAGAGAGAGAGAGAGAAAGGGAATGAATCCAATCAAATCCATCTGATCTCATGAAGTCAGCACCTTCTCCTTCTCTCTCCTGAGCTCTGTGGGGTGGCGTGTGGTAGAGGCTCATTTCCACTGTGTGCTCTCTCGCTGACTTGCTCAGGTAGCTCAGGTTTTCAAGGCTGGTTCCACCTTTTTTGTTTTGGTTGCGCTGAACACCTTTTATTGACAGAGGCAAATAAGGAAACTGGTGCAATTGCACACTGCTGCTGAGGATGCAGCTCCTATAGCCGTTCCAGTCCCACCTCCCAGTCCCACCTCCCAGTCCCACCTCCCAGTCCCAGTCCCACCTCCCAGTCCCACCTCCCAGTCCCAGTCCCACACTGTGTGTAATCAAGAAGCAGAGATCATTGTTTTCTCACACTTTTGTTGTTGATTATGCTGTGATAAGTTGGTCAGTCAAGTTGTCATTTGTCATCATGAATTTAATGAGTAGATTTAGAGTTAATTTGTAGCATAATTCATTATCCAGTGTTGATGAATCAGAATAGGATAGCATTATAGTGCAGTGATATATCAGAAGAGGACGTAGGTTTCCATCCAATACGATCAAAGCTGTGATTTAGTCCTGTAGCACTGCCATGATATTATTCACCATAACACATGGATTTCATTTTTTTTGACTGTTTGACTGTGTTACTTTTATCATACTTATATCAGTTTTAAAATGAACAGTTCAACAATGGATTGAATGATATCAACAAAAAAGCCCCCTAGGTGGTCTGTCAAATATTAATTTTACAACTGTGGAATAAATTAACCCTGAAGAAAGAGGCAGATGACAGACAAGGTGACAGACAAGGTGACAGAATGTGCTGTAGCAGGACATAAGGGCGTGGGTAAGCTGTGTTTTAATACATACACTTTAGTTGTGACAACTGACAGTAAAGCCTAATGTCTCTTATAAGGAGTGTGGAATGGAGGTGGATGGTGATTGGGATTGCCTTAGGCTGGCACCCTCCTGTGTTTGCGTTCCGTCGGCAGGTACTAACACTGTCTCTTTTCATCACAACCCGCAGGCAGCACACCTATCCTGTCTCCATAGCAACTCTCATCCAGCAAAACTTGCAAACGTCTTTGTTTCTCTCCTTTGGCCTCTTTCTTCATCTCCCTGTCTCTGTCTTTGTGTGTGTGTGTGTGTGTGTGTGTGTGTGTGTGTTTGTGTGTGTGTGTGTGTGTGTGTCTGTCTGTGTTTTTCTCAGTACCCCACCTCCCCACACACACACACATGCTGTTTTATCGGTGATGTGGCAGGTGGCGGATTAATTAATGTGATCTCCTGGAATGATATTCTCTCTATCATCTTTATGGGCTTTTCCCCTGCATCCAAATGATTCTCTCTCTCTCTCTCTCTCTCTCCCTCTCTCTATCCCTCTCTCTCTCTCTCTCTGTTTGACGGTGAGCTGATGACTACACTGTGTAGTCTGATTGATAAAGGCCTGTTTTGGAAGCAGACTCAGGAGGTCCACTTAGCGCTGCTGCTGTTGTCTCTCAGTTGCAAATCGTGTTTTTTAAAAACCCCAGGCCAATGTCCCAGAGAAGGATTAATTCACGTCCCGTTCGAAATTGCTTTTAAATTTAGATTTTTAGTCAAGGACAAGGCCCTAAAACATTTAGAAGATTTATGTTTCGATAAGGAAACTGATCCATGGTGTCTAGTGAAAACGATGTGCTTTGTGACTGTAAACCCAACTGCCCATTAACTGACACAGAAAATGATGTGAAAGGGTTGTTTGTGTGTGTGTGGGGGGTGGGGGTACATTTGGGTAAAGCTTTACTTTCTCCATTTGAACATTAAATCTGTCAGAGCCACAAGTATGTGTGTCAGAATGTATTCAGCCACTCAACAACCTGTGCTACATTGATTTAATACATTTTTAGTATAGAATATATTTAAACTTGCTTCGAAATCTCATAAAAATGTCCTCTTGCCGTCGAAGCAGATGTCACCCTCTGCTTTATGAAGTGGAGAGTTATTCCTGGTCTCACCGAGTTGCTAGTTCAGCCCACATCCCCACCACTGCTGGAGCATTAGTAGTCTCTGACTGTGTGTGCATGTGTGTGTGTGTGTGCGTGTGTGTGTGTGAGCGTGTGTGTGAGTGTGTGTGTGTGCGTGTGTGTGTGTGTGTGTGTGTGTGTGAGGGCATCATTAACTTCTCTCTGGCTCCTCTGCTGAAGTATTTACACACGTCTTTGTGACCTTCCCCGCAGCCGACCGCGCCGCTGCTCCCCCTGCCGCTACGGCTATCGCGCCGGCCGCCGCCTCGTCGCCATTAGGACCGCCGCCTCGTGCTGCCCCTTACAGCTGCCATATAATGAAGGCTATCCGAGCCGGGCCCAGGCCTGTGGTGTGGCTTCCTTTTATAGATAAATCAATACGCAGCCATAACATTGAGTTTGCTCTTTAACAAATGGTTCTCTCTTGAGGAGTGTGTGCTCGCTCGCGCGTGCTTCCATGAATGTGCTTCTGTCTTTTTTTTTTTTTTTCAATTTGCTAATGGAATGGGGTGATCATGATACATGTTTGATGTGAGTGGCAGGCACTCGCTTGCACGTTAGGGACACCCGGTGCAGTGTGTGAGATCTGGCATTTCCTCCAGGAAAGAGGCTTTTTTTTCCCCTCTGTGTGTGTAAGAGGAGAGAGGGAGGAATATTAAATACAAGCAGCACCGTCATCTCCCAAGCTCTGAGGGAGAAACAGAGAGGGAGAAACAGAGAGAGAGAGAGAGAGAGAGAGAGAGAGAGAGAGAGAGAGAGAGAGAGAGCTGCTGGGCCTGTCAGATCACTCAGATGGAAGCGTGTCTTTTGAGTGATTTTGTTTGTGTATTCTTTGTTCTTAGACAAAGCCCTTCCAGTCTTCTTCATCTGAAACCTAACACTTTGAAAACTACTGGATATATAGCTAATTGTGGGCAAAACTGGATATATAGCTAATTGTGGGCGAAACTACTGGATATATAGCTAATTGTGGGCGAATTTATTTCGCTATCTTTGCCTTGTTTTTAGTGTCTAACTTTATAGCTGCATATAAAGCTATGCTTATATGTGTAGTATTTATCTCCTCAGGTGTGCTTGTTTATAAGACAGTTTACAATACTGTAGGTGTTTCATCCATTATCAAGCTAGAATCCATTATTTTGGGACATGTTTACTTCAGTAAGAGATATTGAAGTTTACTTTTCTCTGCAGGTCACAAAAAGTCGGTTGGCTGCATGTTGTCTTTTTCTTGGGAAAAGTCTTGGGATTTTTGCTTGCTTTGTGCGCTGGGGCGTATTGATTTGTTTTCCTGGGGATCGATGGAGGGTGTGGTATTATCCATGGTTATCAGCAACTAATCAGTCAGCTGCGGGAGAACCATCACTTTTTGTTACGCGTGACTTTCCAAAGGTTACTGCACGCATTAGCGCCATCATGCATCCCATAGGCGCCCGTTGCCACGGGGATCCAGCCCTGCTCCTGATGCATCACCATAAAAAGCAGCACCATAAAGGCGTCATAGGGAGGCCATTAGCAGCTCACGCACATTTGTAACGCCGCTTAGATGGCCCGAAGAGGAGCAGAAACGGCTGACTAGCACATTTCTCTTCTCTTCTCTTCTCTTCTTCTGCTTCGTCTTGTACTCGGCGCCGGCTACACACAAAGAGGGCCCCTCTGAGCTGTGAAGTGTACAGCCTATTTTAACGCATGCATACTTTGAAGTATATGTGTGTGCTTTAAAGCATATGTGTATTTGAAAGCATATGTGTGTTTTAGTGTGTATGAATAGCGTGTGTGAAAGTGTGTGTGCTTTAGCATGTGCGTAATAGAGTGCGTTGTATGACGTGGTATCGTTTTTTCTGTGGTGCCATCGTGACTGACGGAGGCGGGGAAGCCGCGCCGAGCTGAACCACGCCGCACACATGCATGCAGATGAGCGCTGTGCCGTAGAAGATTGCTTTTTTACTGCCTCTCCATCAAAAAGCCCAGAGTTGCCAGCACAGTGTCAGTGACAGCTGTGAAGTTTACCTCTCACATTTGCACACACACACACACACACACACACACACACACACACACACACACACATAAACACACACACTGACAGGCACATGCATGCACACACACACACACACACACACACACACACACACACACACACACACACACACACACACACACACACACACACACACACACACACACACACACTTGCCTAATGTGGGTTGCAGATCATTTGAGAGAGGAGTAGAGGCGAATGGAAAAAGAAATGAGATGAGAGGAGAGGGGGTGGTGGGTGGATGGAGAGAGAGAGAGAAAGCAAAGCAACGTGGAGACTAACTGCTGATTAATTAATGAGTCAGTTAGCTGGCGATTGAGGGCTTTGAGCGAGCCAGATTGATATTCTTGGGAGAGCGCTAAGCCTTCGCCGCCCCGTGCTGATCCGGCAAGGCGCTGGGGGTCGACGCCCCCCGGGGACCTGCGCCGAATTAAAAATGTTGACCTGTGACATCACTTCCTGCCAACACAGCAGTGCTGTCAGGGCCGTGATGTCCTTGGATCCTCTGGTGTTGTTGGTTGCTGTTGACCCTGTTTTGTTGTTTTATTTTTTCTGTTCTGTCTGTTTGTCTCTCTCTCTCTCTCTCTCTCTCTTCTTTTCCCTGTGCTTTCTGGAAATTCATTGGCACATTATTTTTGTGTCTATCGTTTGCCAGAGAGTGGACAGTGGGAGAGAATGGGCGTCAGCAACACTGGACTCTCATTAAACTACCCCCCCCCACCCCCCTCCCTCCTTCTCTCATCCCTCTCTCTTTTGCTGGTCTCAATCTTGCTCATTCCTTTTTCTCTTCAATCTTTCTCCCTTTTTTTTTTCTCTGGCTCTCTATCTTTGTCACCCCCCTTCTCTCTCTCAGTACATGTGATGTTTTGTTGGGTATCCTCCAGACTCAGCACTGGACACCACTACAGTTACTCTCTAACGGCAGAGGTCACAACTCAGCAGTTAGTACCCCCCCCCCACCACCACCACCACCTTCTCACCACCTCCAAAACTCAGCAGTTTACTATCACTGAGCCCCAAACCCCCTGAACAGCCCCCAACCCCCCGGGACTCTTCCCCCTCCATATTTATCTCTTCTCCTCCCCCCACCTCCCTGGTCTGTCCAGCCTGATCAGCATGTTGGTCTGGGAGGTGGAGGATGTGAGGATGGAGGAGGAAGCTGACCAATAGCAAACTGCAGAGGTCAACACTCATTTACAGCAATCACTACTGCTGAAACCACTCCGCCCTACCACCACCACCACCACCAAAACTCAGCATTGACCATCATTGACCCCCCCAATACACACACACACACACTATCCACACACACCATCACGTTTACGCTCACGCCCACACCCACCCTTTCCCCTCCATCCGGCCTGCTCTGCACATTCCCCCAGGCAGGAGGGTGTAGTGTGTACGGGTGGAGGAGGAGGAGGCGGAGGCAGGGAGTGGCTTGCTGGCCACTCTGGAGTGCTCTGTCATGGGCAGGTGGGGTATTTATAGCGTCCACTCTTCTCCACTCCACTCTCCGCGGCGGTGGCCACTCGGAGCCGGTCCTCCCCCTCTCTGCCCAGAAGCGTTATTAATCTCTTCGTGTGACTCACCAGCCCTCCGTCCAGCCCCCTGCGGGCCTTCTGGCACTGCGGCCGGCTCAGTCCAGCCTCCTGTGGTAATTAATGGACGGTTCGGGGGTTAAAAATAAATAAATGTGTAAATATATAAATAAAGTCGACGGAATGGGTGGCATAAAATAGCATATTTACTTTGATGTGGCTGTGAGCGTGTGTGTGTGTGTGTGTGTGTGTGTGAGCGTGTGTGTGTGTGTGTGTGTGTGTGTGTGTGTGTGTGTGAGCGCGTGTGTGTGTGAGCGTGTGTGTGTGTGTGTGTGTGTGTGTGTGTGTGTGTGTGTGTGTGTGTGGTGGCCAGTGGCTAGATCGTCGGTGGTGGAGGAGGCGCTTGACGTAACCTGCGCTCCCAACACCAGGCGTGCGGAGCGAGGCCAGGCTGGCGTCCTCTGAAGCCCATCTGCCTGCTCATAATATCATTGGCTGCAGGCCCGGAGGTCGCCAGGATCTGAAGTTCGTGCCGTAGGCCCAAAAGTTTAAACGAGTGCAGATCAGAGAGATGGAGAGATAGCGGGAGAGGGAGAGAGATAGTGAGAGAGATGGAGAGATGGAGAGATGGAGGGAGGGAAAGCGAGAAAGAGAAGTGGGGGTGCAGGGGAATTTGCTATTGCATTGTTTCACCTTCAGGTCAGCAGGGATTTTATGGGGTTTTTTTCAGAGGAGGTGGTGCAGTCAGGATCCTATCAACTACCCCCCCCTTCACACACACACACACACACACACACGCACGCACACACACACACGCACGCACGCACGCACGCACGCATGCACACACACACACACACACACACACTCACCCATCCGTGGTGGAGCCCAACCCACTGAAGAGCAGCCCACTGACAGTCAGTGGATTCATCCAGAGTGGATAAAAATAACCAGCACCACTGAGCATTTAGCCCAGGCTTTTCAGTCTGTGTCTGCTCTAAGCCCTTCTGATGGTACACTTCAGGCTTCTCACACACAATCACACACACACACACACACACACACACACACACACACACACACACACACACACACACACACACACTCACACCCACACACACACTCACACCCACAAACACATGCACAAAGACACACTCTTCGGCTAAATTCACTCGTTTGTACCTCTGCCATGTTAGGTAATCCCATTCAGTCCTGGGCGCTCAAAATAAACAGCTCAACAGAGATAAATAATGAGCAACTTTAAGATTGGACTCATATTGAGATGGTACATTCCCATTAGAATGCTTTGGGAATTAGGTGATGAGCCCCAGCAAGTCTTGAGTGACCCTCAGTCTAAACTCATCCCTGGACCGGCGCGTCACGCATTGTCTGTGTTGTAAGGCTGCGTGTACACAACCGCTTGGAGCTCCAGTGGAATTTTAATTTCATGACGAGAATTCTCGGTCTAACCGTTCATGTGCCGTTGATACGGCGTAAATAGGCGACCCATCAGGCCAGCACTATAACTCGGAGTGTG
>NW_027468576.1:10919254-10954254 GCF_046254945.1 Alosa pseudoharengus | reverse complement strand
TACCGCTAATGAGCTGCAGATGCAGAAAAAAAGAGAGAAAGAAGAACAGAAAAAAAAGCGAGCGAGCGATTTCCCCTGCCTCCTCACCTCTCTCACCTCCTTACCTCCTCGCCTCCTCGCCTCTCTCACCTCCTTACCTCCTTACCTCCTCGCCTCTCTCACCTTCATCTCATTTCCCATTTGCGCTGATGATGAGGCCGGCTAGCCGATGGGGTATCCGTCCATGCTGGCTGATTAGCACCAGTAAGCTGCTTGCTGTTTCATTTCTGCAGTGTCTGCGCCTGGTTAAGAGCCCATCAAAGACACGCTCGACATGAAGGGACGCTGCGGCGCATGTGTTAAACGAAGCCAAGCTAGCCAACTTGCAGCCCACCAGGGTTATGTCGGGTTGTACTGTAGATTTAGGAGTGGATACTGCAACTGAGTTGCGAAAGTTCTCTCCGTGAATGCAGTGACCTTGGTGGACAGATTTTCCCCCTGAAAACAAAAGAAAACAAAATGTTTTGATGCTTTTAAAGGGAATTGTAGTTGCAAATGGATCAGACATTGAACACGGTGTGCTGGAAGTGTGTGTATAAGCAACAAGTTCAATATAGGATCAATGAGATGGGGGCCGCCCCCTGTTTAAGCAGGCTCGTGCTGAAGACGAAGGGAGAGTGAGGAAGAGTGAGGAAACACCCTGGTGCCCTCCACTCCCACTTCTAAAGACTCTCTGTTCTCCAGCGAGACCAGAGACAGATAAAGAGAAGGAGGAAGAGTGAGGAAGAGGAGTATCAGAGGAAACCCCCCCCCCCCCCAAATCTCACCTGCTGGACAGCAAGATTAGAGATGCAGCCGTCACAAATAAACAGATAAAACAACATTAAGAACAGCAGCAATCATAACAATTAGTCGGGTGCGAATGATATGGAAATGATGCAAGCGGGAGAATAGAAAGGTGTGTATGTGTGCATGTGTGTGTGTGTGTGTGTGTGTGTGTGTGTCTGTCTGTGTGTGTGTGTGTGTGTGTGTGTGTGTGTGCAGGGAAGGTTGGCTGGGTTGGATGGGTTGGTACGTGTCTCTGTGTGTGTGTGTGTGTGCGTGTGTGTGTGTGTGTGTTTGCGTGTGTATGCCTGAGGACGGGGCTGAAAGTAGGCTGGCAACAGATGTGCGGGGCAGTAGAGAGTAATTGAAATGCCAGCAGCAATGGTCTTATCTCCACGCTACAGGAGCCCGCTGCCCGTCTGAACATCAGTTAAATGTCATTTTACCTAAGTCTGAATCAGGCCCTGCTACAATCCCCCGCTCCTCTCCTCTGACAGAGAGAGAGAGAGAGGGATAGGAAGAGAGAGAGAGAGAGTGCGATAGGAAGAGAGAGAGAGAGCAGAGAGAGAGGGGGGGATAGGAAGAGAGAGAGAGAGATGGGGAGGTGAAGGTAGAAAAGAGGGGAATGTAATAAGATTTCAGCAGCACACTGTTAACTTTCACCACCTGGACTTAGCTGGTAATTTGATATGGTCCATCAATAGGAGTCATTTGCTGCTGTGGTGATATTATTACACTTCATTATTTATATATTTAGTATTCTCTCTCTCTCTCTGTCTCTCTCTCTCCCACCACACCCCTCCCTCATTTCTTTTCCCCTCTCTACCTGATCCTAATCAAAAATCCTGGATGTGTGTGGAGACAGAGTAGAGTGGGGTGGGGAGGGGGGGCGGGGGTAGGGGTGTTGGAGGGGGCGATGGTGGCGGTGCTGGCTGTGGGTGGGTGGGTGTGTTTCTGGACCGGTACTAGGGCCCTGTGTGCAGGTTTTCTGGGAAAGCACGGCGCATTCCTCATCCAGGCAGCAAGCGAGCATGAGCGTGGGGGCTGGCGGGCAAGCGAGTGCCAAACTGGCTCACCGGCTAGCCGTCCGCTCCAGCATTCTCATCTGTTTGGCCTCCTGTCTCTCCAGGCGCCCGTGCATTCTTATCTGCCCACAGATATGTATATTCCAGCAGGGATTTATTTTTATCTGTTCGCCGCAGCATGTTGTTTTTTCCTGCTCTCTCTCTCTCTCTCTCTCTCTCTTTCTCTCTCTCTCTCTCTCTCTCTCTCTCTCTCTCTCTCTCTCTGTCTGTCTCCTTACCTGTGCCGTGCTGCATGCCGGTGAATCAGATTAATGGTGCAGGCGTGTTGGAGACAGGCTCTGCTTTGCTGAGGAATGTGCATTTCACTGGAAGCTCATCAAGTGGGGGGGCCGATTCCCTTTTATTTTCTCTCCTCTGCCTTTCCTCCAGCTCCTTTTTGTCCCTCGTTTGTTCCCGTAGCCCTTGGTGTCTCCTTTTAAGTGTGCCTCCAATCAGACTCCCTCTCCTCACGCTATCTGTAAGCATCAGGTTATCAGAAGATGTTTTAACTCTGATGGAGTTATCTCTTGTAGAGTCCCCTGACTCTGTCCTTCTGATGTTATTTTGTGCCACTGAATGTACTCTGCCTGCTGATTGACAAGTCTTTGGAAATAACCAAAAGTTCCCACAAATTTCTATTCCGTGGCAAACTGTCATCAAACTGACATGACCGTTACTTATCTTTGAACATCCAGTTATTTTCCTTCTGCAGCAACGTTAAATGGAGTCAGAAGTTCCTGTTTGGTGTAAGAGCTCAATGCTAAATACTGCTGCGTTTGTTTTGCAGAGGGTGATCTTCAACATTGTGAACTTCAGCAAGACCAAGAGCCTGTACAGAGATGGCATGTCTCCTGTGGTGAAGTCAACAAGTCGGCCAAAATGGTACGTCCCCTTATTACAGAGACTACTTGGGAAAGCTTCAATGTTTTCGGAAGGCAATCTGTGTGACAGCACACACATGCAGAAACATTACAGTCCACCAGTAGACAAAACCAGCAGTAATTCAAAGCATCTATAGGGGCCATCATAGCACCATCACAACAATATCAGGAAATGGAAACCTTCTATGGCACATTAGGGGAAACACATCACTATAACAAATATATAGCGCTCAGAGTCTATGTATAGCATCAATATTCTAAAGGCATCCTCAAACCAAAGCCTGAAATCCCTGCATCATATGAAGTTCTTACTTTACGCTCTTTTCACATTTCAGAGTTTATTATTATTATTATTTTTTTTTAACGTTGAAGTTGAACTTGTGTGTAGACCCTTCACCATGCATGGATGTGTCTTTCGTTATGTTCCTCTGCCATGAAAACATACTGTTTGATGTTGCGCATGAGCGGCCGGTCTTGCCAGTGAAATGTTTGTTACCATGACGATGATTACCCAGAATGGGGGGCAGTGATGCTGGTGCTGATTAGCGGATTGTGTGCAATTATTAGCCAGCCCAGTGGAGGTGTGCATGTGTGTGTGTGTGTGTGTGTGTGTGTGTGTGTGTGTGTGTGTGTGTGTGTGTGTGTGTGTGTGTGTGTGTGTGTGGGTGTGGGTGTGTGTGTGTGTGTATGTGTGTGTGTGTGTATGTGTGTGTGGGTGTGTGTGTGTGTCTGTCTGTCTGAGAGAGAGAGAGAGAGAGAGAGAGAAATGGAAGGATGGGAGATGATCTATGCTAGGTGGGAGAACCCCCCTCTCTCTCACGCAGTCTCGCCTCCACAAGGTTGTGTTTAGAACACCTTTGGAGCATCGTAATGAAGAACCCAAATGCAGAGACAGAGGAACTTGAAAGGAGCACTCAGTCTGCTAAAAATACTCCTTTCTCTGACTGGCTCCCACCTCCCAAAGCCCAGCCCACACTTCTAATGTCTACATTTGGCACATTGATTTAAGATAAAGATCAAGTCAGGGCTTTGATGTGTGCTTTCACTTGTACGTTGCGTATGATCTGCGCAGTTCACTGCAGGATTACACACTGTCCCATTTGGCAAGAGATTTCCTTCTATGTGTGTGTGTGTGTGTATATGCGTTTGTGTTAGAGAGTGTGTGTTTTGCATGTACGTTCCCACAAAGCGTGAATGCCTGAAAAGGTTCATAACCTCTTTGGATCTGTGATAACTTTGTGAAAGTTGGAAACGGCACTACCCCCCATTCACTCACTTATACACACACACACACACACACACACACACACACACACTCCACCCGTTCCCACCTATCACAGCCAATCAGTGTGAGGCGTGAGGATCCGAGTGCTGATGCGTCCAGGGGCATTTGCATGAGAGCCGTCGGCTGGCGCGGTGACGGCTGTCGAGAGTAATGGGCAGAGACCGCCTGAGACAAGGGTGGTGCCGCCTCCGCCACCACATCCTCCACCTGCCTGTGTGTGTGTATGTGTGTGTGTGTGTGTGTGTGTGTGTGTGTGTGTGTGTGTGTGTGTGTGCGGACGGATGGACAGACACACACACACACATTTTAGATACTTCAATTCAATTCAATTCCACATTACAAGTAAATTTTCATTAGGAATCAAATGTTTTGAATGATCAAACAGATTAAACCATATCATCACATTGTTATGTATGGCAATACAATCTCAGGGGTACAGAAAACATCTCCTTTTCCAAATAAACATGCTTCCTATAATGGCTGAAATTGAGCAGTACTTTACCAACTGTTTGGCTCTTGTTTTCAATAGCCCCTCAATACAAAGTCCCTGGGTCACCAGCCTGTGTACATGCCCTAGACTACCAAACACCAGCACAATAAGCTGGCATCTGTAGCCAAGGTTTTCAATGGTAGATATTAATGATTGATATTTTACAGTCTTAGAAAGGTAAGAGTCCTCCATAAACAGATCAAATGCACATGCTACTTCAAATAGCTTAACTGTTCTTGACACTGTTCACACACACACACACACACACACACACACACACACACACACACACACAGACACACACACACGGCGGTCGGGTTAGGCAATGTGGCGGCAGCAGCAACGGCAGTAACAGCAGCATCAGCGGCGGCGGTGGCGACGGAGGGTGGCGGCTGTTCATAGGCGGCGGAGCACAGCCGTCCGACGGGAGCGCTGACATCTGTCACGAGTCGATCAAGGGCAGCCATCACAAACGGATGGCATCTGCCGCAGCGGGCAGGGCACTGTGGAGCTGCTGACGGCTGCAGGCTCTCCGCCACAGCCTAATGGGAGCAGACAATTAGGTGTGGAATCCTGCCCCACCACCGCCCCACGCCTGACGCCACACACACACACAGACACACACACCCACCTGCCTGTCCCACACTTCTGTGACATTTCCATCTTTGTTTTTTACTGTTTTATGTCTCTCGCTGCTTTAAAAAAGCAGTTGTTCTTTTCTCTCTCTTGGGATTGGATTTTCTGTGCCGTTGAAATCATTGTGTTTATTCTTGGCGGGGGGGTGGTTGGGGTGTTAGTTGTTTGCAAATTCAATACAATAATTACGGGAGATATTTTATTTGAGTATTTAACAGTCAAGATTCATTGGTAACACTTTATAATAACTACACACAATTCATCATTATGACCGCCGCTAGCGAAGCTAGCGAAGCGGTCATATAGGGATTGTCAAAGTTTTTTTTTTTTTTTTTCGTCATCTACTTCCTGAATTTTTGGTCAACGATACCCGGGACACCGAACCACCGGGGCACATGAAATTTGGTGGGTATGTAGCCCCACTAGACTTTTACGGAAAAATTTCGTTTCGTCCCCGGGGGCCACTCCCCCCCCCCGTGCTGGGCCCCCTGAACCGCAAAAAAAGCAGTTTTTCCTAAATAACTACCTGAACCGTGGCACAGTTTTTACTGCAGGTACGTTAATCTTATTGTTAATCTTACCGGTCTGATACAGTTTTGCCTATACATGCGTGAGACTGAGACGCCTGTTTATTTTGTTTTAAGTGCGTGCAGGGTGTGAGAGGGGAATTGATGTGCTTTGATTCCAGCTTGGTAGTTGTAGTCTGTGAAATTAAAAAGCACGTGTGTGTGAAGTATCCAAACAATGACACCTTCATTTCATTATGGCTGCTTTAGCAACACACCATAAGCTACTGTGTAGGCCATTGGTTTCCAAAGGAGATTTTATTTGTGTCGCCAGCATAGCTTATTGACAATTTATGTTGTAAATAGGCCTACCTTATAAGCCTACCTGTAGCTTAAGGAAGCTAACAGCTTTCTATTAGGATCTAGTTTGTTAGTTACAGTTTTGTCATAACTCCCTGATGCATTTTTGCATTTAGAATAGCCAGAGCGTGAACAATATCGGGTGCCTATGGACTAGGCTCGCTTGGTGAACCCAGCCTGATCTGCCCGCTATTTATTTTTTGATTTCTTAAAAGATTGAGCTTGGTCTGGTGAAAGCCAGACTAGCCATGGACCTCAGTTACACAATGCAAGGGAACATGAATCAGCCTATATTTGCACGAACAATAACGGACAACAGCTCTTCAACTTTGGCCCGTTAAAATGTGTATGAACAGTCTAGCGACGCATTTCATCAAGGCCCATTTGGACATGTCAGTTATTTGCACCACTGGTTAGATGTAAAACAGCATTTCGTTTCAGACTACTGTTACTTAATTTGTGCATTAACAATAACGTTTCAGACTACTGTTACTTAATTTGTGCATTGACAATAAAGTATCACATGAACTAAAGATGACTAAAATCTTATGTAGAAGAAGAAACATTCACAAAAAATCCATCCATCCAAAAATGACCTTTGTTTTTGATAGCTGTTGAAAACGGCATGGAACTGACAGAGATGTTTTTGTTTATAAATAAATAAATAAATAAATAACATTATGCTGATACCTTTTGCTTTTCCTAAATACAATGTAGCCTACAGGTGTAAGTGACCTTTCATCAATTCAGTTGCCATGGATGAACTGTGATGAACTGCCCTACTTGTGATTGTTTAGAGATTTTAACGTTTTTATAACAATGCTACATCTTCTTTGGCTATTCTACAATATATTTACCTTTTCAGCTCCAGTAAGCTACTTTCTGTGCAGCCGCACACACACACTCAGGCATGCCAAACAAGCATACACAAAAGTTTCAAGAGTGGGGGATGGAGTAAAATATGGAGACAAATTGAAGTGTGATTTCTTTTCGCGGAACGGATGTACAGGACTGAGCGGCGGTCATATTTTGTACCGATATGCGGTACATCTAGTTTATTAAGCCTTTGTTACTTATTAGTTAATGGTTTGTTCATCATTAGTAATTTCTTGTTTCTTGTCATACATAAATTATCATCAGTAAAGCATTTGTTCACACAATTATAAATGGTTTGTTCATAGTAAATAAGCCTATCCAAAAAATATGTTTGTAAGTACATGATTTACTATGAAATAACCACTTATAAACCAGTTGCAAACTATTACAAAATGCTTTGTTCATCATTTGTAAAGCATTGTTCCTATGTTAATTTTAATAAATAAAGTATTTGTACACACAGGTATAAATGGTTTGTTCATAGTAAATAAGCCTATATCTAAAATATGTTTATGAATTATTGTTAATACTTAATAAATTATGCAATATACACATGCACTAATTATTAGTTAGGGTGAGGATACGTATTTTATAAACCACTTCCTAATACTATAATTCATGATTAACTCAGGGGTTACAAGTGGTTAGTTAATGATATTTTGTGAGCTTATCTAAAGTGAGGACGTTCTATGCCTTGGAACACATTTTCAAATGAGTTGTAAAGATTACATTCACATTCATTCATTTAGCAGACAAGCGACGTACACATGTCAATTAAATTGAAGGCCATTGACATAACAGTGAAAGCCGGGAATCGAACCCCCAACTTTTCAGGCTACTGCATGCTAGTCCAGCTCCTTATCCACTACACTACCTTGGCCCAAATAGAAACCCCTACAACTATGCAAGAGTTTCTGTTTTCTTCTACTACACACTGTTATTAAACATCTGTAAACTATTTTTAAATGCTGTATTCTTTATTTGTAAAGCATTATTCCTACATTAATTCTCATCTGTAAATCATGTTTACACACAGTTAAAAATGGTTTGTTCATAGTAAACACGCATATCTATATTATATTTTTGAATTGACTGTTGTAATACCACTGGGCAGAGGTAGTGTAGTGGACAGGGAGCCAGGTTAACATGCAGTAACCCATAAAGTTGGGGGTTCAAACCCCGGCGTCCACCAATGTGGCCTTTAATTTCATTGACATGTGTAAGTCGCTTTGGGTGAAAGAGTCGGCTAAATTAATAAATGCAAGTGTAAACTGTATAACTCATTTGTAAATGTGTTGCAAGGCATAAAACGTCCTCAGATGAGCTCACAAAATATCATTAACATGAGCTCACAAAATATCATTAACTAACCATTTGTAACTCCTGAGTTAATTTTTAAAAAAGTTAATATTAAAAGTTAATATTAATTATAGTATTAGGAAGTTGTTTATAAAATATGTATCTTCACCCTAACTAATCATTAGTGCGTGTATGTAACAACTGTTAAATAATGGAAATATTACTTAATCAAAAACATATTATTGCATCATGTATTAAGTATTAACAATAATGTATAAACATATTTAAGATATAGGCTTATTTACTATGAACAAACTATTTATAACTGTGTGAACAAATGCTTTACTGATGACAAATAAGAAATTACTAATGATGAACAAACCATTAACTAATAAGTAACAAAGGCTTAATAAATGATGAATTGTGTGTAGTTATTATAAAGTGTTACCGATTCATTCAGGGATTTCATGATGGTAGTTGAAGACTTTCTAAACCTATATATAAATAAAGTAAATGTAAAAAAAAATATTTGATTCCCTTGCATACCTTTTAGTATTATATGTGAGTGTGTGGAATTTAAGTGTTAATCACAACAGTTGAGGCCTGAATATGAGTGAGAGCTGGGGTCATTAGAGTGCCCAGAGTGTCCAGAGGTGTGAGTTAAGATGGCCGCCGCTGGGTCCCTGTTGAGTTCATGTTGAACAGCAGAGTAGCTCTCTCTCTCTCTCTCTCTCTCTTTCTCTCTCTCTGCTGTTTTCTGCAATTATAGAGGTGTGAAAAATTGCTAAACTCCCTCCACCACTGCCTCACCACTCACACACACACACACACACACACACACGCACATGCACACACCATGCGTGATTGCTGTGCATGAGGGGGAAAAAAGTGTGCGTCCTTTATTAAATTGTGTGTGAAACAGTAAGTGAACTCCGGTCAAAATTAATATTGCCAGCCAGGAGGAAACTAATGTGGTCATGAACTACCTTAGCAGGGAGGATAAACAATTATTAAGTGTCGTCGGGAGACTAGAAGTTGGTCTCCTGCTTCTCTGCTGCAGGTTTACACGCCGGCAGAGGGTTTGTGTCCCTGTCAGTGCGCAGTACACTGCTACCACCTCATCTCATATCCTGCTAATTCATTTTACCACTCTGCTTTTATTTCAATTTACATATTAGTCATCATTTCAGAATACATTTTGGCTCCTTTGCACCGTAAGCCCATGTAAGTGCTGATGTTATCCGAAGGAAATTACATTACGTCACCGCTCATCGCTAATGCGCTCTGTCGTTGATTATTCTACCTGGAAATTGAACCTGAGGCTTTGGAGTTGCCGATGCCTAGGTTTACCAAAGGCACTGCGATTTCCGCTGGTGTTTCAGATCAAACGCGCAACCTCTAGCACTGTCAACGTAAATGATCGGTGTGCACACACCGTGCCTTAATTTACACCTTTGTTTTTGATGTTTGTTTTTATTTTAAAGCCTTCAAGGGAATAAGGCATATAAGACTTATCCATCAGATCGGCCATGTAAGCCTAGAAACAGAACAAACACGGATCCTGTGGCCAGACCCGGAGAGGAACGCCAGCTCTTGTGAAGTTTGTAAGATTTCCTTTTCAGGGTTCACGGCCCCTCGGGAGTGCCGGCGTACCTGGTCTAATCTAGCGTGAAATACAATCCTCATCTCCTTTTAGAAGCTGCTTTTAATCTGCATACAGGGGGACGGAACAATCTAATCAGTCCTGCCCAGCCAGGACCAGACTCTGTGTGTGTGTGTGTGTGTGTGTGTGTGTGTGTGTGTGTGTGTGTGTGTGTTGGGGATGGTGGGGGTGGCAGTGGTCCCTCTATTTTTCTGCTCCCGTTCTGCTGCCTTCCATCAGCGGTACAAAGCGAAGCGATGGCTGGAAACTAGTAATCTCTCTTTGACAAGCATAGATATGGAATAAATAAAGCAAATGGCAGTCAGCTTTGACTGTCTGATCCTGCCCCTGTATGCACGATGGGAGAAAGAGAAGGAGAATGACAGTGAGAGAGAGAGAGAGAGAGAGAGAGAGAGAGAAAAAGAAAAAGTAAGAAGAAGGGTCAGGGCTGAAGGGGTGGAAGAGGCTTGGGGGGTGGGGGGGGCAAGCAGGGCTGTGCAGGGGGGGGTGAGAATAGATTGCTTTTGCTGTATTTATCAGTAGAAAAGTCACTTTTAGCCCAGAAGTTGAAACCTTTATCTCTATCTACAGAAAGCCATTCTTCCTCGGGGCGCCGGCGAGGCGTTTGAGACTGGGGGCCAGGCTCAGCTCCCCCGATGAGGGACAGCAATCAGATTAAAGCCCAGTGCCAAGTGCAGCGCGCTCGCACCGCTCCAGCAGCCCACAGTCATTAGGGGAGATAGACCGCTGTGTTTACTGCCCCTTACTGGAAGCCAGGTGGGGACCGGCGCCGGACGGTGAGGTTGAGCTGTGCGGGGAGTGGGGGGGGGGGCGACATAACTATTGGACTGGATTTCACGACACATTTTGACACCCCGGCGTATTGGGATCCCATCTATATCAAATTGAAACACACACACACACACACACACACACACACACAAACACACACACAAGGAGATGGATGGAGTGGTGGTGTGTGGCTGTTATTTGTGAAGGGCATCAGGATTCTTTTTTCCCTCTAAAATCTGATTGGAGAAGTCCACTGCCTCTCTAATGGACTTAGGTCACCTCTGAAGGCTGAGATAGCTCAGTGACTGTGGGTCTGCCTGTGTGCGTATGAATATATGTGTGATGTGCTTGTGCGCCCAGTTATAAGGACGTGTGGAGGAAATCCAGAAGCAAATCCCAGAGCCTTTGAATTCATCTCGTCTGCTTGTAGACAGCATCAGGAACATTCTCCAGGTTTCTCCAATTCTCTTGATCTTCTTCCATCCTCTATCACCTGATCTCCTCCAATCTTCTCTCTTGAGCCTGGAGCTCTCCATCATCAGGATTCAGTGCCCTGCTCTCCACTCCCTTGATCTCCTGTACCATCCTCAACTTCTTGATCTCCTCCAAACTTCAGTCCATTAGTCTTTAGTCTTCAGTCTGCTTATCTTCTCTAGTCTTCATGCCCAGTTTCTACTTCTTCATTTTCCTGATCACCTTTTTTTATTTAATCTTAATCTTCAGATCTTTTCTCATATACAGTTTTCTTTTTTAAGGTTTTAGTCCCTTTTCATTCATCAGTCTGCCCCCTGAGCTCATATACATTCTTCAGCCTCAGTCTTCCAGTCTAATTAACACTTTAGATGGGTCGTTTTGTTAGGTGATAAGGCCTGATTGTGAGCAGAATTTCAGTTTCAGTCTTGTCTTAGTAACTCCACTCTTAGTCTGTCTTCCACTCTTGATGTCCTCCAACAGCATACAGCAAGGTTTGAGGTGAGAGGAGCCTCTGTTCCATTTCGATATCTGCTCTGAGCACATGGACCTGAATTCTGTTTTATTTGGGTTTGATATCTTTTCCGTTTGTCAGTTTGCTCTTGTGTGTATTTTGTCGGTTTCGTTGTTTGTTCTGCTGTGCGTTTATCTGTTTTGTTCACTGGTGTATTTCTCCGTTTAGCTCCTTTGTGTGTTTGTCTGTTTTTGTTTGATTCGTTCGCTGAAGGTGGCGACCTTCCGGACCAGGAGACAAACCCGCAGGGGCCTCTCGTGTCGGGCCTATTTGTTAAACTGATCGAGCGAAGAATTACTAATCGTCGCCCTCTCTCCGAAGCAAATTAAAAAGTCAGTGTGCGTGATGGCGGGGCGGCTGCTGGCATCCAGGTTTAGCGCGCCGGCTTTGCCGAGCGGCGGAGTCAACAGATGCTGTGGGGAGCTCCCTGGTTCATGAGAGAGGAAGGAGAGTAATGAGTCTTTCAGTACATCTCTCTGTCTCACCCGAGCAGCACTGCACATTTTAGGCACGGTGACAGCCACAATTAGCAGCCAATTATTATGGCGCAGGAACCAAATTATACATATTGATGCATAGAGAGTTTTTATAAAGTTTGCTTTGCATGATTTATTTTTTGTTTTTTTGCTATTTTTTGCTATTTTTGCTAAAAAAAAATTATGCTTCCTAAAGCCATTTCTCTCTCTCTGTCTCTCTCTCACTCTCTCTCTTTCCTGGTGAGATATGGGAGATAGAATTTTTCCGTCACGTCCCCTTTGGGAGCGGAGGAGTTGGAGCTTATCCCTAAAGGCAAAGCAAATAGATAACAACCCCCAGGGAAACACACTGCCTGACTGCCGCAAACACACAGCAGCGAGCAGCCGACTCACAGACAGGCCGGCCCACATCTGGCGTGAGTGCGCTTCCTTAGAACACAGCAAGTGGTTGCCTAAAAAATAGAGAGAGAGAGAGAGAAAGAGAGTAAAAACTCCAGTTAGGGAAAAGCTAACCTTGAACAAGGGTATGTTTCATAAGGAGAGTTGAAGAAAAAAAAATCTGTCAAATGCTCCAGCAGCAGCAGTGCTTCTTGGAGTCAGTCTAGCAATTCTTGCTTTTTTTTTACCCCCGCCTGCTACCAAATCCTTCCTGTAAATGTCTGATGCAACAAAATAGTGAAATTCTATTTGGAGATGTCTGTGGCGCCGTCAGAGCCCATGCTAGCCGTAATTGCTCTGTCAGTCACGACAGGTCCTGCTGCTTCCCCGACTTGTTAAGCTCAGAGTAATGGGTGGGGGGGGGTGGAGGTATCCCCCCCCCCCATATCACCACCAGCACCAGCCGTCCCTTAGGACAGAGCTCTGTTTGCCGCCGCCAACGCACATCTCCACCCACACATACATGCACATACCCCCCCCAGAGTCTCCCACTCCAGCACGGTTCCTCGGCAGGCTCGCTAGAACCCAGCTGAATGCAGAGCAGCATCCATGCAGATGGAACCTAATTAAGCTGCACCCTGGTGCCGAGGATGGGGGGTCTCTCTCTGGAAACTAGTCATTTCGTGCAGGAGTCCTCCATATGCCGTATGCAGAGCTTATAGTGTCCATAAATGCCAATACGCTTTCAATCATGTATGTTTTTAATGAACTGAAGTCTTCAAGTCTAAATGAATATATTCTCAGTTTAGTTATTTGGTTGTCAAATAGTTCACGCCATCCTGTGTGATTGAAAAAAAAAAGAAAAAAAAAACTTTTGCAAAGACATAATATTACCAGCCCATGATGTGCTATTGCAGTGAAGATAGACCACAGCTTAGCCTTCCTCCTGCTCAACTGTCATTAGACCATTAAAACCTCACAAACCCACACACACAGACATACACACACACACAGCCGCAGATCTGAGTGACCTGTCACCACGCCACAGGCAAACCTGAGCTGAGCTGTACCCCGCTGTGTCCATGCCAGCAGCTAACCTCACCCACTGCACTGTTTGATCAGGAGTGAGCTGTGCCTCACCTGGGGAAAGGTTACCCAGGTGGACCTGGCTTATATCTCCAAAAAGTTATCATTCTACTGTATTTCCTAAGATATGTTTAAGGTTTGATTTGATTAAGATGATATACTGTAGTAAGATCTTTTAACTCAGTTTTTGTACAGTCACATAAAGAAGAGATACACACACACACACATGTCATTCCCACTAGTTGTCAAATATAAACCCAAATGACATTAGCTGCCAAGTCATTCTTGAGGAATTGTGTCGCTTGAAATACACAGACCACGACGTGCATCCAATGTCATTTAGTCAGAATATCTCCACACTCTCTGACCTTTCATCCAGAGCAATTAGCCAGCAGGCTTGTGTTTGTGGCTTACACTCCCCACGTTTATATGTGGCAGTGAGGGGCCTGTAAAAAAAGCAGGGTTTGTGAGTGGACAAGGCAGGCCAGCGGGGAGTAGTCTATTTATTTTACTGCTGCTGCAGTAATACCTCTGAATGGACTGAGATCAACCTCAGTGCCCTCTCCTTCCACCTCATTATAGACACCATTATGAGCTGGTGCATACTCAGGCTTTTTCCGGAGCTGTGTGACCAATGGGAGCACCTCCGGCCCAGAGCCGGGCCACCCCCGGCTCTCTTGCGGCAGGCGTAGTCAGCCTCTGTGCTCTGTTGTTCCCAGACAACAACAGCAGACACAAACGCAGAATGGGGGAAGAGCTGATGCTCTACTCCTCTCCGCTCCTCTCCGCTCCGTGCGGCTGACGTATAAGTCTGTTTGGCAGACGGAAGCGCTCTCTGTATCTCACGCCCTCCAAAAGACACTTAGGCGGAGTGCTGTGGACCGACAGGGCAGCGAGTTTGAAGGATGCTCATTCAATTTAGAGAATGCCTCTGCAGACATTGAGTGGGGTTTGGGAGGAGGCGGTGGGTGGGCCCCTTGGCACAAAGAGCCTGAAAGTCTCTACAGAAATTTGGTAATGGCTGGCATTGGCCTGTGATTACAGCAGGGTGGGGTGGGGTGGGGGGGTGGGGGGTGCGGGGGGCCCTTCAGGTTGAAATGGAAAAAGCACCGGTGGTCTGGGAGGAATGCATTAGCCTGATTATCTCCATATCCTCATTGCCACACAGTCTTGCCGCTCCGTCTACAAACCACTCTTCAATAAACTCCATGCCCTCCGGTAAGCACTGACCGGAGCCTAGGAGGGGATGGACTGGAGGCCTGATGCAGAGGCACATCTCTGGACTGCAGGGTTTGTGGCGTAATGAGACTGGACAATCTTTGCCTTTACCAGGGCTCCCACGTTTACTCTGCTAGTGTTCGAGAGAGATGCTTCACTATCTACCAATGAATTTGTCTCACTGGAATGCAGGGAATAGTTGTCATGTCTGGTCAGGATCCATGGCACGTCTAGTGAAGACACAGAGAGCAGATTTGTTGTTTTGTGTTTGTTTTGGTTAAGGCAGCAGTTGCCAAACAGTGTTTGAAGCTATTCCCACGCTCCCCCTACACATCCAGCAGAGAATGGAGAGTCCTACTGGGAGAGTGCTTCTGTGTGGAAGGAGACGTGCTAGAAGGTCTGTGCAGGAGTTTGTTTAACTGCCGTGCAGAGACTATTGGCTGTGTGTTGTCTGAACCAGAAGATATGAAACACCGTAGTGTGGGAGGAAAAGGTAGAGATAGTGATGGCTTTTGGCTTGGGGAGGGAAGCTGTGCTGTTCAGTGTTGTTTTCTCACTTTCTCCGACTGTGTGTGTGTGTGTGTGTGTGTGTGTGTGTGTGTGTGTGTGTGTGTGTGTGTGTGTGTGTGTGTGTGTGTGTGTGTGAGAGAGAGGAAGAGCGAGGGGAGGGGTAACAAGCAGCAGGCTGAGTTCCTGTTAAGGGCCTTCTGTTCCCCCACTGAGTCCTGCCGCTCCAGTCCAAACAGGGGGCCAGCGCCGGGCCTCAACCCTGCAGCTAAGCCCCCCATGGCCAGCCCAGCATCACACAGCAGCCGGGTCTCCAGGGAGATCGCCCCATGAAAGCAGAGAAGGAACAAAAAAAGCAAAAGATCAGGCTTGCCCCTACTGCACTCACCCCCACACCGCTCTCTCTTTCAGCCCACCCTCTCTATTCCTGTCATCTCCCCTCCTCCTCTCCTCTTCTATCATTTTCTCTCTATTCCTGTCATCTCCCTCTTCTCTTCTCCTTTCCTCTTTTCTCTTCTCCTCTCTTATCATATCCTGTCCTCTCTATTTCTGCCATCTCCCGCCCTCCTCTCTTCTCCTGTCCTATGCTTTCTCTATTCCTGTCATCTCCACTCCTCTCTTCTCCTGTCCTATGCTTTCTCTATTCCTGTCATCTCCACTCCTCTCTTCTCCTTTTCTCTTTTCTTCTAGCTTCTCCTTTCCTCTTCCCTCCCCTGCTTTTTCCTTTCTCTTCCCTTCTATCTCCTCTCCTCTCACCTCTCCTCTCTCTTCCCTCTCTTCTCCTAATTTCTCTTCTCCTCTTGTTTCTCTTCTCTTCCCATGTTCTCTTCCCCTGTTCTCTCCTCTCCTCTTGTCTGTTGATTCCCTTGTTCCTGAAGTGGTGCCATGTTTAGAGACAGGAGCCGCTCTCTCTCTCCGAGTAGAGTAGCTTTGCCTCCCGTCCTTCCTCCAGGCTGGATCAGCAGTAAGGCTCTGTGGGGCTGAGCTTTAGCCAGCAGGCGCAGAAGAGCCATGGAGCCCAGGACTGTTCCTCTGCCTTCCGGCTCCTCCTCGTGTGTAGAAGACATCTTCCAAACACATCAAGCTGATGAAGCAGTTGGACAAGTCACTGTGTGGCATGCTTTTAATAATAGGCTCTTTAATTGTCTACAAATGAAGAGTGATGTCAAATAGCTAATAGCTTGTACTAATTAATAGGGGAATTGAATGCTTGTTAATTAAGGGCAAACAGGACAAGGAGCGGCTCTGGTAATTTGAGCAATAAAGCCCGGCCTAATGAGTCATTTCCAAACAGACGTGATTCATAAAAAACGTCAAGGCCCTGCCACTTTGGTATCCCACCCCAACACCAAGCCCCCTGCCATTCCTCATCTAGCTTTAGAACACACACACACACACACACACACACACACTCTTTTTCCGATCACCTCCCCCGTTCCAAACACCAGTCTCATTCCCATTTTTCTAAAGCATAAATCTAAAGTTATAAATTGTTGTCTTACATAACATAGTGTAGTGTCGCATAACTCTTTGAAACCGTGTCGCGTCAGTGCCCCATGCCACATTTGTTCTGAATGAGATTGAGCACGTTGGACTAACAATGAAGAATGACGGTCTTGGTAATATCTCAGACTTGTAGAAAGCCATTGGCGGAGTGGGTTACCTCTATGTAGGTGAAAAAGGAGCATGTTCTTGTGAAAAAAAAGTCATTTTCTGAAAGCATTTCCCCTTGAAAGAGACCTGAATGCGATCTTTTATATACAGTTAATTCCTTCGATTTTGGACCTTGATAGTATTCCAGTCTGTAATTGATATTCGCTGGTTTTCTTCTATTAACATCGGACCTTTCATTTGACATTTCACAGGAGTGCTGAAGAAATGTGTGCTTCTCAGCACCCACACCGGCGAGTGATAAGAGATAAGCTTGCGTCGCCCAATGACGCGCGAGCATAGCCCGGGCTCCGTCGACATCAGCCGTAATCGTGTTTCACAAGTCCGCACGCGAGAACACGGGAGGGGGATGAGAAAGCAAGGAATCCATTTGGACGTGACAAATATTGGAGGTCATTAGCGGGTTCTAAAATATGAAGCGGCAGGCTGCGTGGTGGGGCGATTCATTCCTGAGCGACCTGCTCGGAGCCGACTCTGGGCCTTTGTGAGAAAGTAATTACCGAATTATATTTATTAGATGAAAACCGCACCACACCTCGTTTCCCAGTCCTGGTTTCATCCAAGAGGATTCATTCACATGTGTATCACATTTGCAAGAAAAGAAAATATGACGGAAGACAGAGAGAGAAAAAGGAGGGAGAGAGACAGAGAGAATATAGGTAGAACGAGAGTGATAGAACAGGAGAGTAAAAAGTGGAAGAGAGTAAATGAGAGGAAAGAGAGTGAGTTGGAGAATGAGACAGGAAGCAAACGATAGATAATGAGAAAGAGAATGAGGGAATGTGAAAGAGAGAGAGAGAAAATGAGAGATAGAGCAAGGGAGAGAGCGTGAAAGAGAGAGTGTGAGCAAGGGACAGAAAGAGGACGAGGGAGTGGGGGCTTCAATCTGAATAATCTGTGGAGCGCTGTTGTTCAGACGAGACCATTAGCATTCACGGGCAGACCAAGTAAAAGAGGATTATTTCAGAAATAATGGGAAGAACATGTAACAAATAGATTAATAGCCTTCCAATATAGTCTGTGTGTGTGTGTGTGTGTGTGTGTGTGTGTGTGTGTGTGAGAGAGAGAGAGAGAAAGAGTTTGCGTCTGTGTGTGTGCGTGTGTGTGTGAGAGAGAGTTTGTGTGTGTGTGTGTGTGTGTGTGTGTGTGTGTTACATGCTGTCTGAGTACAAGTCTCACAATGAAACACAGATAGAGAGAAGGAAGGGAAGAGAGAGCCAGAGGTGAAAAGAAGAGAATATTAGAGAGAGAGAGGGGTTCTCTCCCTCTTTCTCCCCATCTCTCTCTCTCTCTCCATCTCTCTCTCCCCATTCAGGGCCGTAAATTACTTACCTGGACAGTTTTATGTTTGCTGGGAGTGGAATTAAAAGTGATCTCATTTGCCGGGTTGCTGCTGCTGGGCTGCACGTGCCTCGGTGGGGGCCTCCTGCTCCAGCTCCTGCTTCTGCTCCTGGTCCTGCTCGCAGCTTCATCTAAATGCTTTTGTCAGGGGAGATGTGCGAGATTGCAGCCGGCCAGCCTACAAATTGGTTGTGTCATCTTGTAATGAACTATGCGAGCAATGCTGTCTCTCCAGCCAACAGTCCCATGATTACTGTAAGTCAGTTTGCCCATTTAGCACAACCCCCCCCAACCCCCCTCCCAGCCTGCTTCCGCCACCTCCACACCTGCACCGCCCCCACCCCCCCCCCCCCACTCATGGACCTGTTATGCTCTCAGCTACTTATTCCTTGCAGGGTAATCTATTGAGTAGCACATTATGTGAAATGGAGTCTGTCACTGAAATTCACAAGCCATGTTATGTACATTTTTTTCCCCCGACAAAATTTTTTTTTTCCCCGACAAAAAAACCTACAGTAAGACTAATTAACCAGAAAGCAGTGGGGCTAACATGTTTGAACTAAGACGAATAAACCAGAGAGCCGTGGTGCTAACGTGTTTGAACTAAGACTCATGAAACAGGGAGCAGTGGTGCTAACGTGTTTGGGAGTTTTGGACAGCAGTAGGATGGTAAGGTGTCTGTGTCTGTGTGCCAGTCTGTGTCTCTGATGCCTGGTGGTGCCTACAGCAGCAGTAGGAGTGGTGCGGTGACCTTTGACCCTTGGGCATGGAGACGAGGAGTATCTCAGTGATTGCACGAAGTACTCTCACCACTAACTCACAGCTTCCATGAGCACACTCACACAGTCGCAATCGCCACCGTATCTGCATACCTCTCTCTTCTCTCTCTCTTTCCCTCTCTCTCTCCCCCTCTCTTTCTCTTAGCAGAAGAGCCAGAGTGTCTCTCCACGGTCTGGAGAAGAGAGGGAAAGAGTGAGAGCGTAGCGAATTCCAACAGCTCCGCTAAGTCAACAGCCTAGTGCCTGAAGCCGTGCGCCGCTGATACGCCACTGTGTATCAGCGCACGGCAGAGCCGCCAACCATTTTCCTCTCGTTTGAAGACGGCTCCTTGAAGAAATCCTCCTTGTCCTAATTGCATTCTCTCTCCCTCTCTGTCTCCATCTCGCTGTCTCTCTCTCTCTCTCTCCTGCTCTCTCTGTCTCTCTGCTCCATCGTTCTCTCACTCACTCCTTTTCTCCTTCCCCACTTTATGTCCTCTCATCCGTCTCTTTTTCTCTCTCTCCCTCGCTTCTCCTGTGCCATCATCTACCAGAGTGTCCCTCTTCAGATGGCAGGCCATTGCTTTGGCCCGTGCTCTTCAAACCTAATTAACTGTCATTGTTGAGAGCTTTTGGGGTCACCGCCAATCTATTTGATCAGGGCTCTCAAACAGCATGATATGTAATCAATAGTTTTTATATAGCCTTCCTCCCCTCTGCCTGGGCCTGTGTCTGTGTGTGTGTGTGTGTGTGTGTGTGTGTGTGTGTGTGTGTGTGTGTGTGTGTGTGTGTGTGTGTGTGTGTGTGTGCCGCCCCGCCTCTCTCATGTGTTGTTTACCATTTTGTATTTAAATGGATCTTGTGGTGCTGCTTGGGTGCTTCGCGGTGTGTGAGATGAGAGGGAGCAAACTGAGTGTGAAGAATTGCAGAATTGGACTGTCTGAAAAATCTGGGCCGCGAATTAATTAATGTAACCCAGAGAAAAAGAATCAGATTCCACTCCCCTGAAATTGTGCTGATTTATTTTAGCTTGGTGTCGGTTTCGCACTAGATAATGCCTTTTTACTTTCTCTTTCTGTCTATCTCTATCTTTCTCTCTTTTTTTGTTTTTCCTCTCTCTCCCTTTCCCCCTTTCTTTATATCTCTCCATCTCTCTTTCCCTCTCCCTCTTCACAGCCTGTTCATTTTTGTTCTTTGGGTTGTTTGTCATATGAGCAGGACCCCATCTTTTGAGATTACCCAGAAACCACATTATCTCTGTTGTCACTGCTAACACTGTGTCTTACGGTAAATTAGGCTATTTTATTATGTGAATTGGTAAGAAAAAAAAGCCCTGCTTTTAACACCATCACATGCGTCAGTTTAGAAGAACTTTACTGGTCAGACAGGGAAGGAGGGTGTAATTGATCCGACTATTTCATTGGAGGGAATTCCATCCATTTTCCAAACAGCATTCCGAGGCACAGGGTTGAAATGCAGGCCGCGGTCCGGGCTCTGCCCCTTTATAATTCAGGGGTAAGTGGGAAGGCAGTTAGTCCTTTGGAGCGCTTTGTGAAAGATTGTAGGACAACAGCGCAGATTATTATGGATCGTAGGAAATGGCTAATCTGAATATAGATTGGTCCCATCTGGCTTGGGTTGGCAACACTGATCTGTAATTCAGTAAGCATCCAAGCATCTGGCCACAGTAATGAAACGGAAAAGGCAGAGGAGTGGATGAGAGGGGGAATTTGTCAGCATTTTGCCCAGGAAGGGTGGAGGTGGGGGATTAGGGGGTGGTGTTTGTGTGAAGCATGGTTCCCCCTGTATGCGTGCTGGGAATATAAGGGGGGGGGGGGGGGGGGGGGGGGGGGGCATCAGTCTGAGCAACATCACTCTAACAACAATGACCACTCACTGGCCTCTGTGGAGTGGAAGGCAGACGGAGGAGGGTGCAACATCTCACGCATCAGCCTGTCTCCTGACCTCAAGCACAGCGGCACAGCTACTCCAGCACGAGAACTCGCAGTCGGAGACTCTCTCCGCTCGCTATCACAGTCCTTCAAAACACTAAAACACAAGTGCAGTGGCTCGGAAGAAGCGTCTTGATTGGACATGGATCTTTGTGTGTGTGTGTGTGTGTGTGTGTGTGTGTGTGTGTGTGTGTGTGCGTCCGTATATGTGCTGTGTTTGAAAATATTCTGCATTCCTCTCGTTGTGTTGTTTTGGTCCGTGCTGATGTGTGTCATATTAAAATGCCTGGATATAAAAAGCTTGAAGTGTCCCTGAAGTTGAAAAGAGGAAGTGGCCATGTGGCGACAGCGCGAGCGGCTAGCGCCAGCTTTCATCTCCGACCACCCCGCTGTCTCGTGTTACTCGGAGGCAAAGTCACCGACACTCTCCCACTGGCTCCGCAGCCGTCTGCCAAAATAAAACATTATTACAGTATCTGCCAGCGTTTGCTCAGAAGCAAATAAGTATTAAATTTGGGTGACCCCCATCTTGGTGCTGGATTGGATTGGGAATGGAAGGATGCCGGCTCCTCTTAAAGCGTATTATTGTATGCCGTTTATTTTCTCTGGGCAGATTTCCCCGCGGACGGGAAATGAACAAGCAATCCCTTTTCCTTTTTATTACTGTCGCTTTGTTTTGGCCCGCCGAACTAAATTGCCTTGATTCCGGAGGACAGAAGTTGCACTCTCTCCAACACTTGAAGAGGGGAACGCGACCGCGGGCTCGTGCCTCTACCTGCCAGACAGTCATCAGAGAGACAGTGTGCCAGCTACAGTAGAACACACCAGGCTTCAGTCTCAAGCAGAGGCCTACACTATAACCTCTTATTAAGACCATATATATATATGCATAAATGAGTTTGTTCATAAATGTACTAGTGGTTTTAATAAGAGGTTATAGTGTATATATATATATATATATATATATATATATATATATATATATATATATATATATATATATATATATTTCTTATATATGTTTTTAGAGTTAAAAATAGATAATTATATATAAAAGCTTTCAACATGTCTGAAGACTTTAGGCACAGAAATGTCCCTTTCTTCACCTGTGTTTCCTGATTAGCTGCTACAGTAGCTCCTGCTGCACTGGCCTGGCTTGTTTCCCCACAGTTTCTGCGTCCTCCAAGGCTTCCAGTCGATTCATCTCTCTAATGGATGTGCAAGAATGTGTCATTAGCTCAAGATTGCCGATTCATTTAGCTTTTTAGTCCGTGTTTATTTCGGCTGGAAGTGATCTCCAGATCCCCCAAACACGCGTTCATTGGCTAATGCCTGACAGCAGCGCTCACAATGCCAAGGCGCTGTGTGAGGGAGCGTCCTTCACCCTCCCGCAGAATTTCGCCGTGCATAATTATAACTTCCAACGCTAATTAAAGAGGCGTGGGGCAGGACTGATTCCATAATTCATACAACAATGCCGGCCAATTTTCACATGTTGATTTGGCACCATCAATTCCCGGACGATGACATGCATGACATCTCGCAATCAGACGCATCCTAGATGCTATTTGTTTTTGTTTGTCTGTTGGTTTTTCCTTATCTGACACCCATGTATGCTCACAGATTTTATGGCTGAGATATTTTCCTTTAGCAGTCTAGCTCTATTATTATTTCATTTTATCTCCCAAAACCAGCTCATAGCACATGCCTACAACAGCTGGCGATATGTTCAGATCCGGCAGTCCTGATCTCACAAACAGCAGCTTATGCTGTTGCGTCTCACATGCAAAGAGGAGGGATGAAATAATGAAAGATGTGAAGATGCCTGACTTGCAATAACATGATGGAGATGAAAAAGTTATGTGTTACAGACTAGTTACGATAAAAGAAGCCCCTTCATACATTCTCTCTCTCTCTCTCTCTTTCTCTCTCACACGCATACTTTCTTTCTCTGTCTCTCTCTCTCTCTTTCTTTCTATCTTTGTCTTTCAAACACTTTTTTCTAAAGAACACACTTTTTTTTCTAAAGAACATTGTCCGACAATTCTATTAAGACCCTAAATTGTCCAGTGAATTTGGAGCGAGCCCATTCAATCAGCGTGTTGGTTGTAAGATGGGCCCGTTGTGGTGGGTCTGAGCGCCTCTGGTGGTGTGGCTGCGGATGGGCTCCTGGAGAGTGTGTTTGAGCTGGGGGGCCAGGGGTCTTCGGCAGGCCTCCACCACACCCGGGACCCCCGACGGCTCTTCTAATGATGTGTCTCTCCCACAACGCTCAGGCACAGTGTGTGGCCAATTGCCTTCTGTGCTGTCGACTATTCGCCACTCACCATCAGGCTTCTCCTTCATCATGTGCACACACACACACACACACACACACACATACACACACACACACATATGCATACACACACACATGCATACACACGTGCAAACACACATCCAAACACACACACACACACACACACACACACACACACACACACAATCTGGTGCCAGCCGTCAGCTCCAGACTGTTCAGACGAGCATCAGGAAGCCCATCCTGCTTGGTCCATCATGGCTCCCTGTTTATTTCATTATCTTCCTCGCTTTGCCCATCTAAGCACACTCTTCCACCACGCGTGCCAATCTAACGCCCTGGCACAGCAAGCCGTCAGTGTTGCACTTAATCTTGTTCTCCAATAGCCATTGGAAGTGAAGCCTGTTATGGAGGGCTGATAGCTCGACTGGCGCCTCTGAAGATCCGTCTGTATATTTAGTGGTGAGCGATGCCCCATTAAGCCCCACTTCAACCCATTAAGTATAGTTTTTGGGGGGATTATTTGTACTGACTCTTCTATGTAGGTATCTGTTACATGACCTGAGAGCCCTCTCCCTCTCCCCCCTGTTACACTGACTCACAATCAATATAAATATCAGTCAATATGGCCTGCATCCATTTCATCCCCCCAGCAGCACACAAACAGGCCTCTCACCAGTAGGAGTCTTGCTGGTTCTTCATCTAAACACAGCCTGCACTGCTCAACATGCTAATTGCGTTGCTAACTGTTTCCCCTCTCCCAGTGTTCAGTTGTTTGGACACTGTTGTTAGGGCAGCAGAGTAGCAGCTAGCTTAAATCTTTTCCAGCGGTGCTGTTTTGACATTGCTGATGTTGTGTGTAAAGGTCAATCCTGGTGTGTGTGCCTCGAAGACCGCTGCGGGCGCTGTGATTGGTTGGATCAGAAGCTGACAGGCCTGGAGGTGGCTGACTGCTGTAGTGTAGCTAGTGGGCTGGGGACCGAGGGAGGGAGAGAAGATGAGAGAGATAGAGAGAGAAGGAGTGGAGGAGGGGGAAGAAGATGAGAGATAGAGAGAGGAGGACGGGGAGATAGAGGGAGATACATGAGAGAGAGAGGAGGAGGAGATTGAGAGGAAGAGAGAGAGAGAGAGGGGAGGAGGAGGACAGGTCATGTTGAGCACGTTGGAGGGGCTCTCCTTCCCCTGTGCCCTGATGACACAGGAAATCAAATCTTCACCACTCTGGAGCTAGAGTAATGTTGGAGGTGTTGGCATGTGCTCTCTCTCTCTCTCTCTCACTCTCTGTCCCCTTTGCTCCCACTTATTTCTCTCTCTCCCTCTCATTCTCTGACTTTCTATCAACCTACCTTTGCTCTCTCTCTTTCTCTCTCTCTCTCTCTCTTCCTCTCCCTGCTGATGCGTTTATCATCAACAGTTGCATCTCCAGGAGAGCTGGAACGGACTTCAGAGGTCCAGACAGTGGGAGGCGGGGTCGCCAAGAGCTGCATGTCACTCGTTATCAGCATTCCAGAGGAGCTTCATGGTCACACACTCATTATGCATCTGTGTGTGTCTGTGTGTGTGTGTGTGTGTATGTGTATGTGTGTGTGTGTTTGTGTTTGTGTGAGTTGTGTGTGTGTGTGTGTGTGTATGTGTGTGTGTGTTTGTGTTTGTGTGAGGTGTGTGTGTGTGTGTATGTGTATGTGTGTGTGTGTTTGTGTTTGTGTGAGTTGTGTGTGTGTGTGTGTGTGTGTGTGTGTGTGTGTGTGTGTGTGTGTGTGTGTGTGTGTGTGTGTGTGTTCAGGGGGTGGAGAAGCGAGTGTAAGCTAGCCGTGCTGCTGTGTTTCCTCTTACAGAATTGGCCCGGCGGGAGAAGTTGTTGACAAGAACAAATTGACCATTACATGGGCGAGGTTTAACTCACTTAAGTAAAGCTGCCTTACAATCAAAGCAGGGGAAAAGTGAGCTGTGCTACTCTATGGATGGTGCAGATGTGCTCCAGCAACCCTGCACAATGCCCAGTGCATACCAATCACTGTTCCCTGTCAGGACCAGTTAAATGGTTAACTGCTAAATACCTCTCTTATATGCCACTTTGGTTTGGAAGATGTGCTTACTAGAGGGGATACGCTGTGGCAAAACAATAACATATCTACTGAACTGGGCACTGGACAACAAGAACCACAGGGTCCATTGGATCAAGTCCTGCCACAACTAAGATAATAAAACATCAAAATATGCATTCAGCTAATATATTGTTTAGGACGGCAGACAACCAAAGATACCAAAGTAATTGGCAGCTATAATGTATATAAAATAGCATCTCTCTTTTGGCCATGCCTCTTCCCACAGCAATGATATTAGTAGTGTATATGCTTTCACTCTATAGGAGATAAACATGACAAGGGATACTGAGGATGATCTTAAAGGTAGGACATGGCATGTCCAGTTTATAGAACACACTGATCATACCTTACCTGCATTCTCTATAAATGCATTTCTTCACACTGGCCAGATATCAAAAGTGTTATTTTACTAGTGTTATTGTTCCAGTGTTATTTTACCAGTGTTATTTTTCATGATCATACATGATCTTTACTGCTAACAGCTTGCCAAACAGCAATGTGCCAGTATTTTACCCATGTCAGGACACTGTTGTTCATAGCCATACTGTAGATTCAAAGCTCCATCTCTCCAGTCTTTGTGGTCACGGGGGATGAGCGGAGAATTCGCTTGATGGGTTGGAAAAAAAGATGTGCAGCTCTACAGTCAACGACATCATTTATTCATAAAGTACATAATTAGTCTAACTAGGAAAAGCTGTTTGAGTTTGCCATGTTGCATGTTTTCATCCCTGTTGCATAAAGATAGTAGTCCCCTGTTCCCAGTACGAGTCTCTCTCTCTCTCTCCCTCCCTCTCTCTCTCTCCCTCTCTCTCTCCCTCCCTCTCTCTCTCTCTCTCTCCCTCTCTTTTGCCCTCCTCATGACCAGCGCACTCCTCTCGTACTTCTGTGTGACAGCACATTTATCCAAAAGAGCCCATGTTCTCATCCTCTCTTCTACTCTCCACCGCACACACACACATGCACACACGTGCGCACACACACACACACTTTAATACAAACACACACACACACACACACACACACACTTTAACACAAACACACACACACACAAACAAACACACACATGCAATCACACACACCCACACACACACCTCCTCTGATGGATGCACTGGCAGCAAGCTACTAACACCCCCCCCCCCCCCCCATCACATCCTCATCCCAACACCCTTGCCTCCTCCTGGCTGTTGCTCCTTGAAGGATGTGTGATGTCATAGCCTGAGGGCATCCTCTACCCCCTGCAACCCCTGTGCCTGACAGCTCTCTGGCGGGGGCATTACCCGATCTGGGGGGTGGGGGTTTGTGTGTGTGTGTGTGTGTGTGGGGGGGGGGGGGCAGCAGAGAGCTGGGAAACAAGCTGTTTAACTTTAACCGGCCCTCGTTTGTCAAGGGCCCTGTCAGAGCCTACAGACATCTATATATCTCAGGGCCAGGCTCGGGGTGCACGGGGCAGCGCTGTGTGAGGATGGAGTGGAGAGGCGGAGAGGTGGGGATGGAGAGGGGTGGAAGGGTGGAGGGGATGGAGGGGATGGGGCTGCTTTGCCCTTAGGCAGAGAAGAGGTGAGCAGGTCTTCACTCATGCCTGGCACTAGCATACAGCCAAGGGAGGCAGCTCCACACAGCACAGAACTGATCCACACAGCACAGAACTGATCCACACAGAGTAGAACTGATCCACACAGCACAGAACTGATCCACACAGAGTAGAACTGATCCACACAGCACAGAACTGATCCGCACAGAGTAGAACTGATCAACACAGCACCGGACAGATCCACACAGAGTAGAACTGATCAACACAGCACAGAACTGATCCACACAATGCACAACAGTACAGCACAGTTTCACACAGCATAGCTCAGAATAGCAAAGCACAGCGCAGAACAGTATAGAACATCACAGCACAGCACATCAGTACAGAATAGCATAGAACAGCACATCACAGCACATAGTAGCATAAAACAGCACAGCACAGTACAGAACAGCATAGAACAACACAGTACAGAATAGCATAGAACAGCACATCACAGCACATAGTAGCATAGAACAGCACAGCACAGTACAGAACAGCATAGAACAACACAGTACAGAATAGCATAGAACATCACAGTACAGAATAGCAAATCCCAACACAAGCCCTTTCCTCACCTCACCCTGCCACACTCACCTCTTACTTCCCATTTGCATAGACAATACTGGACCAAAGTGATGAGGTGCTAGTGTCTGCTTTATCTCTGCTAGACCCTCTGTCAGAGAGAAAAATAAGAATCTTTATATAGTTTGTAAGAATGTATATATTCTAAAGACGTTTGTATAAGTGAAACATTTCTGTGCATATGATGTAAGTAGTGGCTGCTTTTTCTGTTTTTGGCTCAAAATAAGCTCACTTGTACGTCTTATGTCTTTTGTTGTTGTCGTGAGTAAACTCGCACATTACTACACATTTGAGAAAGATTAACGGAGGCACAACATTCGCTGGATAGCAAAACAATCTTCAGTCATTATATAGATTAAAATCACCGCATCATCTCAACGGTCTCAATGGTCTTCATTAATTAAACCATTCCATAGCCGATTCTCTCCACTACATTCTAATTGTGTTCTTAAGTCTCAGAGGTTCCACTAGGTCTGTAGTTTGCTATGTTGTATTATTTTGTGATAAGAATGTTGCTATATCTTGTGTTCGTTCTCAGTCAGTGTGCAGGGTGGGCAGATCTCTAGACGACTGCATCTCACATCTCCATTGCGCGAGTGCCCTGAGCTACTCCTTGTGACGCAGTGGAATCCCTTTACCCCTCCTGCTATTGTCTCACTGCTAAGATGCATTAGCAAACAGCAGCACTCCGTAATAGCTCTCTCCTGTCCTGCTGGGCTAATGTCTTTTCTGACACTTTTCCCATTAAAACAGTCCAGACTGCTAGCAGGAAACCTCTCTGTGCGTGTGGCTGTGCTTGAAAGAGGGGTGTGGGGTGTGGGGGGGGTAGAAGCAAAACAAAGCGTTATGTAACTTCCGTAAACAAGCGAAGGAAGTGCAAATGACTTTCAGAGCACCTCACAAAAATACCCCACCCCAAGAACCGCACCCCTGCAAACTTGTTCTCGCGCGTTCGAGTTTGCGGGGGTTGAGAGTGAAAATGATTGTGTGAAAATATTCATTGGCTGGATTCCTATGCGCGCTACCCCCCTCCTCGGAAAACACTCCTTGCACGGAGGCAAACAAAAACATTGGTTTACACAGAAAGGAGCCGGGACAAATTGCTCTCCGTGGGCAAGAGTCTCCTTCATGTGACTTTCTCCCCGCGTAGCTGCCATGCGTGTGTGTGTGTGTGTGTGTGTCCTACTGTAGTGTGCGTGTGTGAGCCAGCTTCACCCGCAGGTCACACATGCTGCCTCTCGGTGTGAAAAACCTATGCACGGAATCAGCATGTGAATATTTCAAAAGGGCCACCTCGAGAGACTCATGGTCAACCTACAAGCACACACACACACACACACACACACACACACACACATGGAGACTCACATAGCTTTAAACTATATATGGTTTTCCTAGCGTGTTTTCATGAAGTGAAAAAGTGAGACATCTGTGGCTTTTTTTTACCTAACGACTCTGAATAGTTTTAGGACACTTAACAAGTTTTTTTTTTTTTTTCAAGGACACCTTGTCCCTCCTTTTAAAATGGTAGCTCGCATGTTAGCGAAAACTGCTCTCACGAAACGCGCTCATCACAACAAACCAAGCAGAAGTGCTAGAAACGGCCATCACGCAGGCCTATCTCAGAATAGCACAATCTTGAAGAGACTGTGACAACCAGGTTTTGCGGTGAGAATGTTAGCCGGGGTGTTTAGTTTCTAAACAACTGCTCCAACCCCTGTCCTCTCGCCTCCTATTCTCACCTGTCCTCTGTTTGCGTTTGCGGCATCTTTCCCTTGTCCTCTCCTCTCCTCTTCCCTCCTCTCCTCTCCTCTCATCTCCTCTCCTTGCTTCTTCCTCCCCTTTCTCAGAGAGAGTGTGGTCGGTCCTGGAGGAAAAGAGTGAGAGGGTTTATGGGAAACTGCAGCATGCATCACAGCCCAGCTCAACTCAGCACTGACCAGCACACACACACACACACACACACACAAAATAGACTCTCTCTCTCTCTCTCTCACACACACATAGACAGACTCACACACACACACACACACACAAACACACACACACACACACACACACCACACACACACACACACACACACACACACACACACACACACACACCCAGCCCATCTCCTCCAATCCCAGTGGCCAGCTTAGCAGCGGCCTGCCCCACTCTGCTCCACTCTGCTCTGCTGTGCTCTGCTGTGCTCTGCCAGAGATGGAGGAGTTGAGCAGGAGTCAGTCAGAGGGAACAGCCACTGATGAAAGGATCACTGAGTGGATCAAGTGTGCTGCTTGGTAACCTCTGCACGCCACTGCACTCTCTTTCTCTGCCCCTCTCATACTCGCACGAGCACGCACACACTGCACTCTATCTCTCTCCCACTTATACACATGCACACACACACACACACACACACACACATCCAAAGACCCACACTGTCTGTGCTGGGCACTGGACCACTCAAAATCCTCTGAAGTGTCCAGTGCTAGGTAAAAAAAACACAAAACTGAAAAACAGCTGATGCCTCAGTACGATCCCTGAAGGGGGCCCCAGATGAATAAATAGTAAATAAAGCCGTCTTTTCACTTCTAATGAGCTGTCACAGCCAAACGAAAATTGTGTATATTTCATCAAAATAAGATAGCATCGATTTTCCCTCTGTGTGGTAAAAACGCTGTGCAGGTCTTCAGATAACATTATCAGCATTCTTAACTATTCCTGTGACAAATGGGAGCTTTGATCCAGAGAGATAAGCCTCTGTGTTCATTTGTTTAATTAAAACAGCCTGTCTTCTGGTGTTGAGGGGTCATTTTAAAAAATGTTAGAATTAAAGCACGTAATTAAGTCGAGCACAGATAAGGACCCCTGTGTGGCAGTTGCTTCTGCCAGTGGGGAAGGGAAACTCAATTTATCCCCTGTGCAATCCCGCAAGGTCGTTTGGTTTATTAAAGTTAGCGGAGCACCAGGCCGATAAAATATTTTATGTACTCGTTGGACGGGGAGGCAGCAGGGATAGCTTGGCTCGGTGGAGGCAGCAGCAGCCTTGCTGCAGACTATAGGTTGGGAGGGTAATTAAGATGGCTTGTTATCGTGTCTTTGAGAACAGGAGAAGGACTTGTACAGCAACAAGCACCTTGACAAAGATATTTGTTTGGGCAATGGAGTGTAGCGTTAATTATCGCGCGCTTTGATTAAATGCGTCGTCCGGGAATGAATGTCATTTGTCTTGCCAGGGTCCTGGCCCACGACCCGAGGATGGGGATATTTGGGTCGGTGCCGTTTCTTTTGGCAGCCGGTGTCATGAAGGACTTTGGGAGAAGTTAAGAGGTCTTTCATTCCCTCCCTTTCTCTCTCTCTCTCCCTCTTGCCCTCTTGCCCCTTCTCTCTCTCTATCTTGCTCTTTATTTTCTCCTTCTCCAGTTCTCTCTCTCTCTCTCTCTCTCTTTTCTGAGACTAGATAGATCCATCACAGGTGAGACATTGAATATTTAACCTCAAGGAGACATGAACCCCATTTCCTTCCATGTTTACATGAACTTTCACCCACCTGTGCAACTCCTCGTATCTCTCATCCTGCACTGCCATTGTCCGGCCTGGAGATCCATCAAAAGAGAGACGACGGAAAGTGCAGCATGGCTAACCTAATTCTGGCAGTCGATATCAGCTGCCTTGCAGACGTGACTCCCTCTCCCTAGGTAGCTTTAGGAGGAGGAGGGGAAGAGTATGGGGGTGGGGGTGGTGTGGTGGGTGGGGGTGGGGCAGTGGTGGCTCTAATGTGATTAAGAGTCTGTTTGAGGACATTGGAACCACATTTCCTATCTGGCGAGGTCACGAGGGGTCAGCCGCTCCCGCGGACAAATTCGGTTTAGGCTCCCTTAAGCGAATGAGCGTTAGGGCTGATAAACTGAAGTAATGAACCTAATGTTCTCCGCCGGTCCCCCCTGCCCCCCCGCCAGCCTGCTGTGAGGGTATTTAGGAGCTGGCCTCTCGCTGATAGCTTCCCCGGCGGTAATTCCACACTATATGCAGTATGCTAATAGAGAACGGAGGCTTCACTTGCCACCATCCGAAATTCAGTTATGGCCCGGCGAGCACAAGCAGTTCGTTGTGGTAGTGCGGGGATAGCACAGCTCCTTCTTTTTTGGATGGCTTGTGTTGCAACAGGGGAAAATTCAAAACGTTACAAGAGAAATTGGTGTCATCATTATATGATGTGAACATTCTCTTACAGTAAGTGTTCATTTCGTAGTACCTAACTTTTCTATATGTACTTTTTTTTTCATTTAAATGACAGACAAAGTACACAGTGACAACAATTAACATACACATAGACATAGGCATGACAAAGTTCACCTGTTCACAGAGCTACCTAAGCTTAACTAGCTGTATTGAGCAGCAACACATACACAATCATTACAAGGAGCAGACATAGTAGTAACAACATTCATCGGCTGAGGAATCAGCGTTGCAAATACTGCAAAAAGGGGGACCATGAGTCTTCATAAGATGTCGTGTTGTTTTTCAAAGATGCAGTAAGTTTTTCTAGATTTGAGTGATTAGTTAAAAGATTGAGCCATTGATTTATAGAGATTTTTATTCTATTTTTCCAATTTAATAAAATAGTTTTTTTTGCAATAGTAAAAGCAATCAAGATAAAAGGCTTAACTGTCTTGTTGACATCTAAGCTAGACCACCAAGGAGTACAATAATAGGGCATAAGGGGATGTCATAGTTCAGTATTTCAGATAGTATTTTGATCACTTCTGTCCAAAAGGAGTTGATGCATATACAGTCCCAGAGAGCATGGAAATAATCATCAATAGAATCTGGACAGTTTAGACATTTACTATTTTGACTAAAGCCCATCTGGTAGAGTTGCTTCATAGTTATATGGGCTCTAGGACTTTATATTGGATCAGCTGAACTTTAGAATTACAAGACATAGAGAATGTGTTGGTACTGTACATATTTTTTGCCAGTTCAGGTCTCTAGGCAGATTATTTATGTCCTTGGACCATTCCCCTCATTTTAATGTAAATTTAGTAAGTAAATTTAATTTATAGAGCACATTTAAAACAGTTTCCACTGACCAAAGTGCTGTACAGAGGATATGGCTAAAAATAGAAAATAAAAGCAAATCAGAACAAGCAAAATATAAAAGGCAAGCACAGAGAAAGTAAGCAAGACAAATACAGAAATACAATAGACTGACAAATAGACACGCCTAAACAAATAAATAGCAACAGTACAGAAGACACTTGAATATGAAGAAGAGAGGAGAGAGATGGACAGCTAGGAAGCAGGGAAGGCCAAGGAGTAAAGGTGGGTCTTTACTCTTGATTTAAAAGTGGTGATGGAGGGAGACAGTCTAACATCTGGGGGCAGACAATTCCACAGACGTGGGGCTGCTACCGCAAAAGCTCTATCGCCTCTTTGCTTGAGGCGGGTGCGGGCCACAGAGAGAAGACCCTTATCGGCAGATCTAAGGGACCTGGATGCTGAGAGGGGATGGAGGAGGTCTGAAATATATGAGGGAGCCAACCCATGCAGTGCCTTATAAACAATCAGAAGGACTTTGAAGTGGACCCTAAAACTAATGGGGAGCCAGTGTAAGGAGGCCAGTACAGGGGTGATGTGTTGGTATTTCTTGGTGCCAGTAAGCAACCTAGCAGCTGCATTTTGTAGTAATTGCAGACGAGAAAGTTGGGAGTGGGGGAGACCAAGATAGAGGGAGTTGCAATAATCTAACTGGGATGTAACAAATGCATGAATTACTGTTTCTAAGTCCTTGGCCTTTGTTTTTGGTAACCTGACTTGGCTTTCTTGGAGAAAGACATTGCACCAGCAGCACAACAATTAGCGGTCCACTAGGCCTACTAGCAATGCTAAACTAAATAAACAAAAGATAGACTACCTTATGAATCGTGCAGGCGGACTAAACCATTTAGCTCTTTGGCAAGGGAGAGTGAGAGTGACCACAGTTTTCACTATGTTGTATACAAAATCCAGACAGTCAAACTTTAAATTTCGTCTGACATTCATTTTGGCATTTAATTTGGAAGTTAAAATATTCAGGTAAAATAAATATATGGTGGAAATAAGTATTGAACGCTTAAATGTTTTTTCAGTAATTAGCCTACACTTCCAGTGAGTCTATTCACCACACATTTTATTAACACACATATAAAAAAATCCAAACATAAGAGTTATGTGTAATAAAGTGGAATGACACAGGAAAAAAGTATTGAACGTGCCTACTGAAATTTCTTCAATACTTTGTGGAAAAGCCTTTGTTTGTAATGACAGCTTCAAGACATTTCCTGTATGACAAAACGTATTAGTCGCAGTAACAGGTGTGATTTTGGCCCATTGTTCTAAATAGATTCCAGTGGTCCCTCTTGTCAATCCTGATCTTTAGTTACTTCCAGAACTGTTTAATTAAATTTAATTGAATTGGCTGCATTCAAGTCTTTCTGGAGCTTTCTCCGAGTGGTCCTTGGCTCTTGGAATGGACTATCCTTCTGACACCCTGGTCAGAAATATTACGAGGAGATCCTGTGCAGGGCCGGTTGATGATGCAGTGATGTTCCTTCCACTTGCAGATAATGGCTCCCATGCTGCTTACTGGAAGATTCTGAAGTTTTGAAATGCATCTGTAACCAGTTTCATTGATATATGTTTTGCAACAATAAGGTTGCAAAGGTCTTGGGAGAGCTTTTTGCTTTTATCCATCATGAAATGTTTCTTGTGTGACACCTTGGTAATGAAAAACCTTTTTATAGCCCATCAATATGTAGGCTACTAACCAAGCTTACCGGTATATTAATTTGCACAGATAGAAAGGATAACTACTCTCTAACTACTTACAGATTCCAGCTCGTTCCTTCCCTTTCCTTGCCTTAGTGCTTTTTCTTAGCGTGTTCAATACTTTTCCCCTGTGTTATTCCACTTCATTACACATGACTCTACTTATGGAGTTTACTTATGGAGTTGTTTGGATTTTTTATATGTGGATTACCTGAGTTATTACTAATGCCTGGTGAAAATTTTGTGCCCCCCGTATTCCACTTTTCAAGGGCCCTCTCCTCCATTGGGGCCCTATACTTCCCACTTCCCCCCCCCCCCAGTTCGATGCCCTTTAATCTGCTGAACCTTCTGCTCGTTTCCAAACAAAAAAAAACTCTCTGCAACTCAACATTGGCCTGCCTGCCTCAGCTGCCTGTGAGGGGCTTTTCAGTTGTGCTGGATTACTGTTCACTGCAAAGCGACCAAGGATGAGTGCAACTAACTTTAAAAATCAACTACTGCTCAAACTTAAAGGAGAACTCCGGTGATTTTTCGAATTTTTGACATTTCTCAACATCACCGAGTACTGTCGGTATGAACAAAACTGAAACAATCGGTTTTACCTAGCTTAAGTTGCTGCAGCCTCAGCGCTACACACTGGGAGC
>NW_027468576.1:10904254-10914254 GCF_046254945.1 Alosa pseudoharengus | reverse complement strand
TAGTGTGTGTGTGTGTGTGTGTGTGTGTGTGCGTGTGTGCGTGTGTGTGTGTGTGTGTGTGTGTGTGTGTGTGTGTGTGTGTTTCAAAATGAACATCACAGTGAGTTGTGTGTTTGTTTCAGTGTGAATGGTGTGGCTGGTGTGTACTGTATGTATGTTCAGAGGGAAAAATACAGCCCTGTGTGTGTGTTTTGAGTGAATACTGAGGCCTGTGTGTCTGTGTGTGTGTGTGGGCAGGAGGGATGCCCTTGTGGCATTGCTAATCTGCCATCCCGCGCTCTCAATAGCACGCTAAATCCCACACCAACCTCGCCCCGCAACAAAAATAAATAAGTTATATTTTCATTAATGTTTCCTCACCTTCAAAATAATACCCTCCTCATTACCTCTTTAAAAATGGATAGGCAGGGGTACATTATTCATGCGCATGGCTGGGTGGGGGTGTTCCGCTGCTACGTTCCTGAGAAAATGAGAGACGCCAGACAAACAGGAACACTCCAGAAGACAGGAGACATGCAGTGGAACACGGAACAGGCCCGTGTTCTGATTTTCATATTCTAAAAGACAAAAAGAAAATCAGCCTAAAATGGCGAGTAACTGACTGGTATTTCTGCCTGGTCAGATGTGAGCAGGTTTTTCTTCTTCTCAAGGACTAGCAAGGGAAACTACCTTAATGCTATTCTAAAATCTTGTGAACACTAAAACAGTTCAGTTGGCACTGATGAAATAGAGATATTGTTAGCAGCATTGTGGTGTGGTGTTTGAGTGATACTGTACCTGATCCGAATCACAGAGCCACTTGGTGCTGGTCGGCTATTGAGAAGGATGTGTGTGCTAACATGTCCCTCACAAGCCTATATAGCATTTAAAATGAATTTGAAAATGATACAGAAGTTATTTGCTATTAACCCAAATGTGGAAAAGTGGTCAACTCCATATGCCATAACGCCATATGACTGGTGTTGGTATGGCCATGCCCACCCCCAGCAACAGCCTGGGAGGCTTCTGAATAGACATCTGGACCAGCAGCTTCGGTCCCTCATCTCCCTGCTCCAGACCATTACAGAGTGTCATTTATTTTGTGTGTGTGTGTGTGTGTGTGTGTGTGTGTGTGTGTGTGTGTGTGTTAGTGTGCGCTGAAATGCTTCTGATTGATCTGTGCCATTGATGTTGGCATCACACATGCCTTCACCCGGGTTCCATCTGAGCGCCTTTAGTAATGGAGGTCCACACATGAAAGGTCACTTTGTGTCCTTGTTTTCCCATGCCCCTCTCCCCTTTTCACCCTTAATTAAGACAAATCATGAAAGGCCTAAATATTGATTCCATTTCCATGTTCCCCCTCGCTGTCCTCTGACGTTTCTCATGGTCAGGCTTTGAACTGGGAATCGTAAAGGCGGAGATAATGGCTGTTTACGTGTGTGAGGGCGAGGTGCTTTATTTAGGCTGCAGGCTTCGTTGGGTTGCCACAGCAGCTGTGATGCTGACTGATGGACAGAAGGGGTGTGTGTGTGTGTGTATGTGTGTTTGTGATGGAGGATGATACATGATGCTGGTGGCATCAGGATATATGTTTGTGTTCAGCATGTGTGTGTGTTTGTGTGTTTATGTGTTTGTCTATTTGAATATGTGTGTAAGGACATGGCCTTACCTGACAAACTATAACTAGCTACCAACCCTTAGTTGCAAACAAGTGAGCTAGGTTAGAAATGTGGGCGGGTGGTTCTGACATTTGGCAACCTTGGGCATGTTATAATGCTGACAGTTACCAGCCTCCAGTTGGCAGGCGTGTCTGAGAAACAGGCCAGACAGCTAGCAAAATTTGACTCCATTTGGGCTGTAACTGCTAGCATTGCTGTGTGCCTCAGGCAGTGTTTCCTGTGCCCTTAAGTGTCAAAGAGTGTACAGTATGTATTGTCTCTGGAAACGCTTGAATCCCATATGCTGGATATGTGATTAGCGAATTCCAGTAAAGTATGAATCTGTGAGGGCAAAGCGATGTGGAGTCAAGGTGCTGGGCTGGGAGTAAATGGCTGCCATTTTGTATTTATTCTGAAAGGCAAGCATCCACACAGGGCATCTTAATGAGGCTAGAAAGGTCTAACGAAGCTAAATGGCTTCTCGGGTAGACGTGTGAGTCTTAAACAGGTTTGGCCCAGGTCTGGCCCAGGTCTGGTGAGGAGATGGCTGTGATTTCCGGTGGCAAACACGTACAGTCGTTCCAACCTCCATCATTCCTCCATGGAGATGACAAGTGAGCAGTGTGCGCATTAACTACGCAGGAGTGATTGCCATAGTGTTATCTAACCTGACCAGGGGAGCACTCCAGGAGATGTATAACACACACACACACACACACACACACACACACACGCACGCACGCACACACGCACGCACGCACGCATACACGCACAGAGTAGAAAATCTGTGGTACGTGGGCGTCGATCTGGACAAAGAAGTTTGTCACACCGTGTAACTAATTTAACGCAACTGTAAATAAACAGGAATCCAATATGGAATCATTCATAGCTTCTTTTCCCCCTGCTTCTTGTGTGCATGCAGCTAAGCACATCAAACAAGTGTGCTTAATTGCTTTTCGCTTTCATAGCATTTCAGATCTAACAATCAACAGTGTGCAGGAGAGAGGGATAGAGAGAGAGAGAGAGAGAGAGAGAGACTCAATCAAGAGAATTACAGGAGGCAAACCCTTGTCATTATTGCTTTTTTTTCCATCCTGAGGAGGATCGGCGTGGTGAGGTGGGGGTGTGGGTGCGGGTGGGGCGAGGTGGGTGTGGGTGCTGGAGTGGGGTGCGTGTGAATGCCTCTTGGCAGGTGTTTTTCCCTCGTTATCTCTGATCACCCCAGAGGTCTCCATGTAACATGCAAAGCAGGGACTCAGTGCTAGTATGATAGCCTGACAGACCTGGTCAGGAAGTGGACAGTAGACTGCACCAAGCAGAGGAGCCCCGAGGGAGCCGTCTGCCAGCCACCCCAGTACATGTGTGTGTTCATTAAGCAGACGCTGTTAGAATGGTCCTCCTCTCTTCTCTTCTCTTCTCTTTCAAACTGTTAGAGTTTGAGTGTGTGTGTGTGTGTGTGTGTGTGTGTGTGTGTGTGTGTGTGTGTGTGTGTGTGTGTGTGTGTGTGCGTGTGCGGCTGGGGGTGGCGGGGGTGTGTGGGGGGCTCTCTCTGAAGACTCTTAATCACTTTGTGTATCACACTGATGTCATTTTCCACTCTGTGAACTGGAGTCATTTAAAGCTGGAAAAGTGAAGCGATTTCTTTACATTCCCGCAACACCTGTGTTCATCCCGCGCCTTCTGGGTGACTAGCAGCAAGATGAATGTGGACATAAACCCCTTACACACTCTCACACACACACACACACAGTCATATGCAGTAAAAAAGAGAATGTGTTTGTAGGAATTGATTTGCATATGAGGCCGCTACATGTGCGCGTGAATGACACGCCTGAGGTCCGTGTGGTGGGATGATTTACCCCGGCCGCGTAATGACGCCCTTTTCTCTGCCTTCCCCGGGCCCATCTGCAGTAAACACATCCTGCCTTTGCTCCGCCGCTGACAAGTCATCCATCTCCGTGGCGTCGCCGTGGAAGCGCTGACACCTGAGTGACGAAGGGGCCCAGATGTTCACACCGTCTCAGCGTCTCGCGCAGGAATGAGGAAGCCAACAAGCCCATCTCAGCCTCTCACTCACACACACTTTTCCAACGCATGGTAGTTAGCCAGCGCCACTGTGGATGGATTGTTATTGAGACGTTTACAATACCGTGGAGCCATGTGAAGTAAGGGACTGTGTATGTGTATCTCGGTGGCCTCTCTTTGCATTCCTTGCTAACTCCCTCTCCATGTTTATATTTGTATTTCCATCACACACACACACACACACACGCACACACACACACACGCACACACACACACACACACACACACACACACAAACACACACACAGACGTTTCACTTATCTATTTCTTTAATGACCACAACAATGCCCGTGTTACTGTCCTTAATGGAGTTGGGTCATCTCTCCTCCTCCTAGTACTGGTCATCTGTGGAGTGCTCTTTCTCTGTTCCCCACATCCCCATGCTAATGAGATACTTCTGATGGCTCTCCAAGATTGCGGCAGGGGTTATGGCAAGTGCACACGAGGAGTGGAAGTCTGGGGGTACCAGAATGTTCTTGAGTTGGAGTGGCCGCTGCTCGTTACTGCAAAATGTGTCCTACTGGCTGGACGTTGGCTTACTGCACAATTAGAATCTTCACTATAAATTTGAGCCAAGTTTATTATCTATGGACTACTATCTATTAAGTCTGCTTTCTTTTAAGTCTGAAGTCAAGTCGATACAGCAGATTTCCAAATGCTTGGCTTGACCAATTAGAATGGAGTGTTCCAGAGAGGCATGAGCTCACGGTGCTATGGATACTGACTCATTGCACCCTGTTCTCCTGATCAAAGATGCTACTGCACATGAACTCGCTTAAAGATCTCCGCTCAGTCAAAGACACTTTCAGCTGCCGAATTTGTAAGTCAGATAATGTTTGTCACAGGCGATTTAGTGGGATTTAATTTGTCTTTGTTCTCCGTGACTATTAATTAGTTGTTTTTATTTCTCCGCAAAGGTATTAAATCTAAACAGGTCGTTAGGATAAACCAGAGAAAATAACAAGAGGCTTTATCTCTAATGTGTCTTCTTTGGAGTATTGCCACCCAGAGATTTATGCTCCTCTCCTCTTCGCTCCTCTCCTCTCTTCTCCGCTCCTCTCCTTTCCTCTCCTCTCTTCTTCTCTTTTCTCCTTGTCTCTCCTCTTCCTCTCTTGTCTCCCCTTCTCTCCTCTCCTCTCCTCTTCCTCCTCTCTTCTCTTCTCTTTCCCTCTCCCTGAGTTGCCAAGCGCTTTGACCCTTTACAAAACATCCTGGCCTCCTCAGCATCTTCTGTCAGGGCCGAGGTCTCATTTTGCCCAGATGCAAGTGCAAACTGCAAAATGAAATAAGACACTTGATTGCTGGAAACCCTTTTGGAGTGGAGAGGGCAGAGAATGTAATATCTTTTTTACTATTAGACATGTGCTTCTGGACGGGCAAGGATTTGTCAGCCCCAACTATTACAGACTAGCCTATAATTCTCTATGACCAGGGTAATCGTTGGGGTAGCAGGGCGAGAGAGAGAGAGAGAGAGGGGGAGAGAGAGAACAAGTGAAAGAGAGAGTAAAAGAGAGGAACAGTGAGAGTAAACACTTGAAAGAGGGTGAGAGAGATAGAGTATGTGAGAGGGGATTGAGAGAGAGAGAGAGAGAGAGAGAGAGAGAAAGTAAGCAGTATGTCGTATCTCCTCCTCCTCTCATTTTTAGCCCAAATTGGTCTGTTGAGCAGAAAATGGCGCGCGTGTTTGTAGTATCTGACAGTGCTCCTCCTCTGGTGCCAGGGCTCCAGAAAGCTTTGTGTTGTATGGGGAATCGCAGGGCTTTATTTCCCCCTATCCAGCCAATGTCACGGCTGTCACATCCACTCTAGGCTCAGAGTACGCCTATAGAGAGAGAGAGAGAAAGAGAGAGAGAGAGAGAGAGAGAGAGAGTAAAAAGAGAGTCAGACAGAAGCAGAGCAAGGAGACTAGAGAGGGCGTTAGGCACAGAGGGAGAGAGACTGCCCTGTGTCTCAGCACCAACCTGCCACTCACCCCCTTCACACAAACACACACACACACACACACATACACACACACACACACACACACACACACACACACACACACACACACACACACACACACACACACACACACACACACACCCCACTACCCCAGCCCTCTGCCCAGTAAAAGCTTCTGTAGCCCAGGGATCGTCTCTCTCCTGCCTGGTTGTGAAAAGCAGCCCTCTCTGGCCTAACACTAAAATATCCTCTCTTTCTCACTCTCTCACTCACTCTCTTTCTCTTATGTTTAATCTCCCAGTTCATTGTTCTCTCTTTTACTATTCTAGGTATTTTCATCCCATCTCTCTCTCTCTCTCTATCTCTCATTTCTCTCGGTGAATATTCATCTGTTCTTGAATTGTATGTGTTCAATGGTGCAGTAATGTAAATGTGTCTAGTTTTAAACCAAAGTGTTAAACCTCAACTGCTCTCTCTCTCTCTCTGTCTCTCTTTCTCTCTCTCTCTCAATTTTTTATTTCAATTTCAATGCTTTATTGGCATTACTCATGAAGCAGTGTTGTTGCCAAAGCAAACATATAACAAAACTATAGATACAATATCTGTTTAAAAAATAAAGAATACAAATACAAATGATAATAAAACATAATAATAAGAAAAAATAAATAAAAAGAGAGAATAATAAATTAAACTTATAATGATAAAGTATTACTATGCATACTATACTGTATATTTATCAATGTGCTATCATGGGTATTGATAATTGATAGAAAGCAAAGTATGTCACTCTCTCTTTCTCTCTTTTGCTCTGCCACTCATTCTCATGTGTCATGTTTGCTGTAGCAGGCTCTCACATGCATTCCATTTTAATTCAGTTCAATTCAAATGTCTATGTTGGCATGACAAATAATGCTCTTGTTCTGGTGTCATTGGAATCATAAGTAATGTTCATAAGTAAACAGGATGAACAGATATTAGACAAATACCATTTCTACATTGTGTATTTCCACTCTTTCCACCTTCTCTGTCTGGCACTGACCACTAAATCTCTGTCCGATTTTCTGTGTCTTTCTCTCCGTCCTTTAGACGGAGGGTGCAGGTGCGTGTCCCTCTCCTCGTCCTCTGACTGCAGTGGAGTTTAATGGTGATAGCTGGTTAAAGGCCGGTCAGGAAGATACAAGCGGGGCCTGAGTTAGGAGCGTTAAGGAGAGGGAGGGAAGGGGAGGGAGGGACGCCTGCTGAGGTAGACCATCAGTACCCTGAGGGACGCCGTGAGGGGCATCCTGACGGACAGACTGATGGACACTATGCCGCAGTGTTAGGATGGAGAGGGGAAGGGCTGCAGTTATGGGGTGAGATGGAGGCAGGGGGTGAGGACTGGTGGTGCATTGTCTCCTCGTAATTGAGATGTTGTGTGTGTGTGTGTGTGTGTGTATGTATGTGTGTGTGTGTGGGGGGGGGGGGGGGCTCAGTGGCGTGTAGTGCCCCAGGGACGGAGCTCCAGCAGGCTTGGCAGGGTGGCAGTGTGCCGCCCCTGCCTGCAATACGCTGACTCCACTCACCCCGGTAAGTGCTGCCCCCCCCCCCTATACACTCACACACACACACACACACACACACACACACACACACACACACACACCAAACCTCCACAGAGTCCGCAGAGGGGGGAAGTTAATTGGCAGCATCTGCTGTCTGGGAGCTACGAGCAGGAAGCTCAACCCCTCACACCCCACCCTCTCATACACACACACACACACACACCTGCACCCAGGCACCCTGGCACCTGGTGCCACCAGTCTGGCTTCAGGCACAGAAAGAGAAGGAGAGAGAGATAGATGGATAAATAGTTGAAAGAGAAAAAGGAGGAGAGAAAAAGAGAGAGATGGATAAAGGGACAGAGAGAATGATATACATAAATCAACAGTTAGAGAGAGAAAGGAGGAGAGAAAGGGAGACAATAAAAAAGAGAGAGCGAGATGAGGAAAGAGAGATGAAGATAGAAAGAAAGATAGAGAGACAGACAGATACATAAAGAGAAAGAAACTGAGTGAGAAAAAGATAAACAGCAAGATGAGTGATAGAGAGAAATAAAAGAGAGAGAGAGACAGAGAGAGAGAGAGAGAGAAAAGAAAGAGCGAGAGAGAGCGCTAGCCGGCCCGAGAGCCCCAGCTGCCATCAGTGTTTGGGGGGATGTGGTCAGACAGGCTGGCGGCCGATGCCAGGCAGGGACCCCCGGGGGACAGATGGTTTCCAGCACCGGGGCTCACGACTGGGAGTGTGGGGGGGGGGGGTGTGTGGGGGGGGGGGGGCACATCTAGCGGTGCCCAAACAGATGCAACAATCATTTCCATTAAGAATGGCTCCACTGAACAGATAGGAACTGGCAGCTCTGTCCATTGAGCATGGCACCTTGCTTGGGCACTGGATATTTGCTGGCACAGTCTGGAGAGGAGAGGGGAGGAAGCGAGGGAGCGAAGGACAGACCCACTAGGATATGGAGTACTTGCAACATATATACAGTATATGCATACAAATGTATGTGTATGTATGCTTTTCCACAGATTCCCAGACTAGCATAGCGATGATGTGATTTTTAAAGGGCCCTATTGGTGCATACTGTGTAGACTCTAAGTGACTAAGCATTAGCATGTTGTGGTGCACTGTGATCTCCTCATTGTGTTCATGTGTGTAGAGTAGCAGGGGGAAGCTCGTTCCTTCACACACCTCGGTTTTTATCCTCCTCTGATAAGGCTCCACCTGATCTTTGCAAATCACAAAGTATTTCCAGCTTCTTTTGTGGCGCACTGAGGTCTCTATTATTCGTTTATAAAAACCAAGCGATCAGAGCAGTGAGATGCTTTTAAACCTGGTCATTATTTATGTGTTTTTCATAAGGCCTCTTGGTCTTTCTGTGCACTTAAAGCTGCAGTAGGCAAGATTTTTTTGATCACATTCACTGAAACCAACACTATGCTCCAACATAAATCAGCCGGTTTTAGAAAAAAAAAAAACATACTTTTAACTCCACTTAGAGCCTGATATTTGTTTTGCAAAAATGCACAGCTCCCGGTTCTTCTGGTCCAATCAGAGCAGGGCTGTGTGAGATCTGACTGTCAATCACAGCCTGGTGCAGTCTGGTGCGCACTGACGAGCACAAACTCGATAAGAGGGTGCTCGGTGGTAGTGGGGGAGGGACATGTAAACATTCAAAATTTTGGCTAAGTCCCCTCAATTTGTCAGACTTGCCAACTGCAGCTTTAAGAAAAGGAGGGACATCACTATGACAATGGGTCTGTCCAAAACGAAAGGTAGCTGTCTAGTGAGTCACTTGGCTTAGCAGGCATCAAGGTACCAGCTACGGACGGCCTAGCAAGATAGTATCACAGAACGCCGTTAGCAGAATACCATAAGGCAGAATAGCATAACATTGGACTGCATGAAGGATACATAAGCTGCCTTTAAAATGCAGCAAAGTGAAGGTGTCTTAGAAGGCAGCATCTTATAGAAATATTTGATTCTCACATGCCTCAATGCCTCGCTGCCACTGATTGCTACCTTAGGCTGGCTGCAGACTGCCGGTGTGGCGTGAGCGTGGCGTGTCTGTTGCGTGTCTGTTGCGTGTCAGTTGCGTGGCGTTTTCTATCTCTATTCACACCAGAAACATGTCTGACGCGGCACTGCGGCGGCCCCTCTGCCTATTAAGCATCTCTCCACCGTCTCTTTTGAATGGAAACGCTTCCAACACGCTTGCGTGTCACGTAAAAAAATGTGCGCCGGTCCTATTTCTAGCGTGCACGCGTTTTCAGCACGGCTCGAGCCTCGCCTGAGACCTGCGTGTCACGCAGGCAGTGTGCAACCTCTAACCTGTTAACATGGGAGCCGAAATGAAAACGGACACGCCACGCACCTGACACGCTCACGCCACGCCCTCAGTCTGCAGCCGGCCTTAGAAGGCACCATTTTCCCCTTTTCAGACACAGACAATATCTCTGTGGTACCCTAAAGCACCGCTGTATCTTTCTTTTATCTGAGTTGCCCATTAACTGGGTAGCTAACAATATGATGATATTCTCCTTGGAAATGCAGTTTTGTCTTTTGTGTAATCTTGTTGCAATCCAGTCTCTAAATCTTTGCTAACCCTTTTGATTGATTAACATTTTGGCCTTCAAAGTCCCTCCAAGCCTCATTCTGACACGTCGCTCACACACCTGACCCACTTTAGTGGCATGATTCTACAGTATTACAATGACGAGTGCTGTCATCCATCCTCACGCTCTAGTCACCGGGTCCCTGCTCCCTGCTCGGGCCTAACTAAGTCATCTCTTGCA
>NW_027468576.1:10884254-10899254 GCF_046254945.1 Alosa pseudoharengus | reverse complement strand
GATTACTTATTTTCATATATTTAATGACGCCGTAAAAAGACAGGGGTCTGAGCTCGAGTAGAAGCCTCTGAGCTGAATGCGAAATTAGCCGCTGTGTGTGTGTGTGTGTATGTGTGTGTGTGTGTGTGTGTGTGTGTGTGTGTGTGTGTGTGTGTGTGTGTGTGTGTGTGTGTGTTTCCTGAATGCCTTCACTCGGTGTGTGCGTGCCTCTGCGTATGTCTGAAATGTTACCACCCATCTGCTCCCTTTCTCTGTGTATCACTTTCTGAGGATTAGATCGAGTCTGAGCTTGATCAGAAGGTAGAGAGGAACATCAAGCAGTTGAAGGTCAAAGGTCATGCGGTTATTGATCGTCTGCTCGTGCTTGGACCTCTCTAGACTCTCCAGTCCTATTTTGTGTTTTTTGTTCTGCTTGCCAACAGCACTCTCCCCTCTCTTAAATAGCAAATGTTTTGTAAGGAATATCACTCTGGAGGCAAACTGGGCTTTTTTTTTTATAATCCCATCATTTGTCTGCACTACATTCATTCTGGGAATACGACTTCTTGTTCTGTCTCTTTCTCTCTCTCTCTCTTTCTCTCTTTCTCTCTCTCTCTCTCTCTCTCTCTCACTTCCCGCTCCTCTTTACAAGAAAAGACACACACCACTGCATTAGATTGCCCCCTGTGCTATCCGCCAATATCACCCCAGTGTCTGGGAATGGATTCCGAGCCTTTTCCAGTCTCCATCTCCACCATGCGGAGCAGGAGTCGTAAAGGCATTAGATGGGAATATAGAAGCTGGAGCAATCCCTCCAATTACTCAGGGGGACATCCACTTTATGATTTCTCCCCTAATGACCCCGTGATTTAGAGTCGGTGCCGTACTGAGCACGACTACAGCCGTGTCCCGCAGCATTTATGGAAGCTTAGGACCACAGATCGTCTCCCGTCTTTAGTAGCCAAAACTGTGCAAAGCCCAGACCTTTTACAAGAGCAAACGCCAGACCAGCGCAGTGTTGTGTAGTCTTTGTGTTAACTGTTACTGGCCCTTTTTCTTTGGATTGGTGTTTTTATTGCTACTGATTAACGTTTCTGTTTGAGCTTTAAGACGTGCTTCAGGCCAGTGTAAAGAGGAGGGTACACACGTCGTACATGCATGTTTATTTATGCGTCTAATAGGTACTGCTAATAAGTCTTCTATCGTATTAGCAGGACTTGTGATTACCTCAGTCATTTAGCATGTTAGGTATGAACGCAGTTTTGTCATATTTGTCACATAAGTCATACCATACCATACGTTCTACTGGCTCCAGTGAGGTGTCTGTGATCTTGATTTTGTGCATTTGTGGTATGAGCTCAGGGCTCTCAAACCCAATACACTGGATATTGTTACTTGCAAAAAAAAGTCTAAACTTGCTTGCTCAAAGGAAATTGATTAAAAAAAAAAAAAAAATCAGGATATTAAAAAATAGGCAGTCAGATTATGGATGTCTGGCTTGTCAGTAAACTGTCTGCAAATGCTCTTTGTGACGATGTCATATACGGCTTCATGACCACGCCATATAATAGCACATCAGAAAGAGGGAGCTACACGTGCAGCCATTTGAAGGCTGTGAATATGCAACAAATTAAAATGGCAATCCAAACACTAAATAGTATTCAAATGTACCAGAACACATGGGCAGCCAAATGACAAAGCCAGGCAGGTTGCTTAGTAACAGTGCCACTGGATTGCCGTTTCGCAGTCTGATTTACCTCCCAGACGATAGATACATCAAACACACACACAGACACACACACACACACACACACACACACACACACACACACACACACACACACACACGCACACAAATATGCACACATAAGTGGGAGGGCCACTTGACAGTTTTCAGATCATTCTAGAACTATTTTCTGCCTGGATTGTTATGCAAAGCGAAAGAAGCCACACCACGTTTGAACAACAGGGAAATTGCCACAATATGCCCATGTTGCAATGAAGAGGCTGCGAGAAGCATACAGCTAGATAGAGCCTACTTCAAAATTTGGGTATTATCATTGTATTAAAATGTTATTCAACTTAAAAGAGACTTTTTCTCTATCAGTTTTTTTTTCCCGTTTTCTCCTTTTTTCCCCCATCCTGCCTTATTTGGAACTGCTCTTCCATTTGTCCAGAGCTGAGGCGTAGAGGAATTGTGTCACTTGACAGTTTTATGCACATATTTTAAGCCATTTAACCTTCACAACATTAAGCGCTTGACAGGCTCTGCTTTGACAGGACCGAAGAGGGAAGAGCGAAGGAGCAGAGAGGGAGGGAGGGAGAGAGGGAGGGAAGGGGAGAGGAGGAGGAGAGGAAGAAGAAGAGAAGCCTGTGACTGAGGTGACCTCTACGCTTGATTGATTTGAGAATATAGACAAGTTGTCTGGGGTTTGAAAGCTACCAATTTTTATCCCTCATCTCGGGGACTTCAGTGCGGCAGACGGTGTGGAAATCAAAGCCCTTTCGTGTAGCTGCTCACTCACTCACTCGCTCGCTCGCCGAGTTGAAAAGCAGCACCGATGGAGAGTGACACCTCTGGTGAGGGCCCCCAGCTTTTTAGCCAGCGGGCAGTGGGAAGAGCCGAGCCGCGCCGCGCCGAGACTGGCCGTGCCGATCCAGAGCTGTCCCGCCGGCAGCAACGTCACTCAGGAAGCGCTCACTAGCTGCAGTGCCAACAGCCTCCACCATCAGGCCCTCTCCCAGGAAGAGCCCATTTGACATGTGTTTTTGAAAGTTAGATGGCGGCTGCTGTTTGCATGTGTAACCTGCGTTATGTTGAACCTGCGCGATTCAGCCCTGCACACGCCCGGACTCGAACCCGCGAAACAGCATCACCTTGGATCAGGAGGCGAGCGCGCTAACAATTGAGCCAATAGCCCAGGCTACTGGCTCGCATGCCAGCAGCACTCTTGAGGGCGTCGGGGAGTGAGGTTTACCAACGTTCCACAAGCACAGCTAAGCTAGCTGGCATCCCGTTACACTCACCCCCCTAAACCTCACTCCCGATCCGGGTCACGGCACCAATGTAACCTGCGTTGTGTTGAACCTGCGCGATTCAGCCCTGCACACGCCCGGACTCGAACCCGCGAAACACCAGCACCTCGGATCGGGAGGCGAGCGCGCTAACAATTGAGCCAATAGCCCAGGCTACTGGCTCGCATGCCAGCAGCACTCTTGAGGCATCGGCGAGTGAGGTTTACCAACGTTCCACAAGCACAGCTAAGCTAGCTGGCATCCGTTACACATGTGCTTTAACCTTCAGTTGTGCTGTGAGAGGGAAGTATGAGGAATTAGCACCATCTGCTTTTTTTCCCTTTTGCTTCCATGTTGTTGTTGTTGTTGTTGTTGTTGTTGTTGTTGTTGTTGTTGTTGTTGTGTTTATCCTGGGTGGACTGGTGAGGTTGGTGGAGGGTGGCGCTGATGGGCACGGCTGGCACTGCTGGCTCGGCTCCTGCTGACGGGGGAGGCAGCGGCCCCAGCGCCTGTGTGTGTGTGTGTGTGTGTGTGTGTGTGTGTGTGTGTGTGTGTGTGTGTGTGGAGGCATGGGGCCGGTGCACTGTGGGCGCTGAGCTATGACAGCACCACATGCGCCAGCACACGATTGTCCGGGGGCGGGCGATTTCCTCCGCAGACGCACAGGGCGATAAATCTGTTTGGGAGTGGGATGGTGCTGTGAGATGGGGGTGTAGGGTAGAGGTGGTGGGGTAGGAGAGGCATGGGGCGTCGTCATTTAGATAAAACAAATTGCCAGCAGTCATCAGGGAGCGGCAGCTTCTGCCCAGATAGAAAACAGAGCGGCCAGGCTGCAGTAGCCACAGCCTCCATCACTACTGTATACTGCTGTCACCATCCTCTCTCCCTCTCTCTATCTTTTTCTTTCTCTCTCTCTCTCTCTCCTCTCTATTTCTCTCTCTCCTCGCTTTCTTTCTCTCTCTCTTTATCTCTGTCTGTCTCTCTCTCCTTCTCTCTCTTTCTTTCTCTCTTACTCTCTCTCTCTCTCTATTTCCCTTGCTCCCTTCTGAGTGCAAAGCTATTTTCTTTTCATCTAATGATAGTAAAGCATTGGAGGTGGTGGTGAGGGGGAGAGGGGCAGGTAAGGGGGGGGCAGTAAATTCCTATGGGGTAATTAAAATCGATAGCCAAAGACTCGCTCGCTCGCCAACAAGGTCAAACGGTGAAAAGGAGACAGCCGAATGCCCCAAAGAGTGAGTGTGTGTGTGTGTGTGTGTGTGTGTGTGGGTGTGACTCTGTGTGTGTGCGTGTGTGTGCACACAAGTGTACGCCCCAAAGAGATAAATATATAATATAAAGCTGGGGAGGTGTCATCTTATTTCATTAACCCAGAGGGCGTGTGTCTAGGCACAGGGCCCTGCTGTTTCCCTGACTGCCTGCCGGGGTCTCCTGAGTGTGTGTGTGTGTGTGTGTGTGTGTGTGTACAAGGGCCTGCCTACAGGGCCCGATCTGCAACAGACCCCCTGCTCAGGCCAAATGCACTTGCAAGCAAAAGCACCTGAGGCAGTCTTCTCATAAACATAATATCCTATTTGTATGTGTGTGTGTGTGTGTGTGTGTGTGTGTGTGTGTGTGTGTGTGTGTGTGTGTGTGTGTTCATATCCAGCTCTTACATGTGGCTCTGTCAGTATCGTCTGTGTGGGTTGGTCGTTGGTTTGATTCTGATTCTCTTTTGAGATGTAGCATCCTGTTGTATTAGGAATCCGACTCCAGCTGCACTGCAGCGTCCACATCAGACACATCAGTCCACACGTCAGCCTTTCATTCCGTATTAAACTCCTCAGTCTCGCTCGGCGGACGTGCCAGCCCTGTCCACTCTCCAATCCGGAGCCATAATTGCCTGTTTGCGTTTGCTGGTTCTGTGCAGATGCCACTGTTGACTGCCCTCTCCTCACCTCCCAGCCTCATCCACTGACCCTGCTCTTCGGTTCATCCCTCTCTATCTATCTCCATCACTCCCTCTCTTCCTTCCTCTCTCCCTCTCTCTTTCCCTCCCTCTCCATCACTCCCTCTCTTCCTCCCTCTCCATCACTCCCTCTCTTCCTTCCTCTCTCCCTTTCTCCATCCCTCCCTCTCTCCATCACTCCCTCTCTTCCTTCCTCTCTCCCTTTCTCCATCCATCCCTCTCTTCATCACTCCCTCTCTTCCTTCCTCTCTCCCTCTCTCTTTCCCTCCCTCTCTCCATCACTCCCTCTCTTCCTTCCTCTCTATCTCTCTCTATCCCTCCCTCTCTTCCTTCCTCTCTCCCTCTCTCTTTCCCTGCCTTTCTTCATCCCTCCCTCTCTTCCTTCCTCTCTTCCTCTCTCTATCGCACCCTCTCTCCATCCCTTCCTCTGCACTGTACTGACACTCTTGGATGATACATGTTACTGGTGGGTGAGTTATGTGTTTCTCCTGTAAGGGGAAGAAGCAGGGAGGAGAGGAGTGAGGAGGAGAGGAGAGGATAGAAGGTAGGAGGAGAGGAGAGGGGAGGGGAGTGTTGTTGACTCATCAGTGTCCCTGCTGCTCCCGGCGCTTGCTGTGTTAGCACTGTGATTTGGGAAACGAAGAGGCACCTCCACCCACCCACTCATCCATCCACCCACCCCCCCTCCATCCTCCCTCTCTCCCTCCCTCCCTGGCTGGGGTTGAGGTGGCAGCCTGTTGGAGCTCCATCAATCCACTGCTGGACCAAAGCACGATGACACGAGAAGAGTGAGAAGTGCAGGCAGTGGCACGAATGGGGGCATGGGTGTGGTGTGTAGGTGGAGGGTTGCTGTGTTATTTGTAACACTCACTTTGACAACACTCTACACAAACAGTCATGCTAATACAGCACCTTTGAATTTGGAACATTTAGTATGGAGAGAGAGAGAGAGGGGAGGAGAGGGAGACAGAGAGAGAGAAAGAGAGAGAGGGCATTTTGTGTTAGTTTGAGGGAGACCATTTGTTGAGGGGTGATAGAGTGAGATTGAGAGGGGGAAAGATAGAGTAACGGTGTTGGAGTGTGAGAGGTAGACATGCCAGAGAGAGACTTCACATATCACTAACTACTGAGAGAGTGTATGAAGAGGTGAGAGAGAGAGAGAGTTAGTAGCCTACATATGGCAGAACGACAGCGAACCTGTGTTATGCCTAAACAAAATATCTACATGGCATCTCCAAATGGTTGCAATTTATTTTTGAAAAAATACTGTAACTCTATGGTACCGAATTAGTGCTGCGTTCAGCGCATTTTGAAGGTGTATGTTGTCTGAAGGTGTATGTCGTCTGAAGGTGTATGTTGTCTCCTTGAGGACTTAACATCTGCTATATCTGTAAAAAATTACTGCTAATCCTCTGCAACCAGCGAAAAACATTAAACTACAAACTGTCTCCCACGCTGTCTCCTAGCTAAGGTATCTCAAGACAAGCTGAATCTAACCATAGTTCGCTTTTCCGAGGGTGGATAGCAAGCTTTCTCACAATGATCACACAGTTAAATCAAGTTAACATGTCGATTACGGAAGGGTTTGGCTGTCACAATCGGTTGGATAGTAGGCCTATAAATCAGATGTTTTATGTAATGTAAGTGACATGAGAAGTCGAGGGGAGTGACTGAGTGAAGACATAGGCAACATGCTGTTACCGCCTATGTTTTTGTGTACTACCAATCAGAACAAATCAGAACTTATTTACATATTAAATATTCATGAGAAAAGCAGTCGTCTCCTGTTTTCAGGCTTTTCTGACAATGCTAGAATAGCTTGAAATAAGCCATCCACGCCAAATAATGTTACAAACTTGATCAAAGGACATCAAGGATTATAACTAATTAATGAAATAGGTGTGGAATGAGATCTTTAAAATTCCTTTTTTTAATCATCTTATAGATCAACTGTTGGTTACTGTTGGTAACTAACAACTAACTAACAAGGCTACTATATAGCTCTACCCCTACTGCACCCTAACCACATAGCACCTACATAGCACATAGCACCTACATAGCACATAGCACCACATAGCACCACATAGCACATAGCACCACGTAGCACATAGCAGCATATAGCACATAGCACCACATAGCACCATATAGCACATAGCACCACATAGCACCATATAGCACATAGCACCACATAGCACATAGCAGCACATAGCACCACATAGCACATAGCACCATATAGCACATAGCACCACATAGCACATAGCAGCACATAGCAGCACATAGCACATAGCAGCACATAGCACATAGCAGCACATAGCACCATATAGCACATAGCACCACATAGCACATAGCACCACATAGCACATAGCACCACATAGCACCATATAGCACATAGCACCACATAGCACATAGCACCACATAGCACATAGGAGCACATAGCACATAGCACCACATAGCACATAGCAGCACATAGCACCATATAGCACATAGCACCACATAGCACATAGCACCACATAGCACATAGCACCATATAGCACATAGCACCATATAGCACATAGCACCACATAGCAAATAGCACCACATAGCACATAGCACCACATAGCACATAGCACCATATAGCACATAGCACCACAGAACTCTTTACTGCTGGGACTTGAGAGTGCCAGTAACAGCAGGGGCAGCAGTGGCATTAGTATTCTGCGGAGGCTGGCACCCTCTCGACAGCAGCGGCAGCAGCAGTGGGCACGCGGGCGGGCAAGCGGGCGGGCAAGCGGGCGGGCGGACGCTCAGACAGAAACTGCCGAAGCAGGACTAGGGAGCGCGGTGTCTCTTTCTCCTTGACCAGGGGAGTAATCAGCTTGGCCTTTTCTCCTGCCCCCTCACCCCTCCTCCTGTCCTCCACCACCTCCTTCTCTCCTCTCCTCTCCTCCTCTCGGCTCCACAAAGCTTGGCTAATTTGGTTTCGTTTTAATTTAGCTGTGCCCACTTTGGAGAGGCCAGCCGCACTCCGAGAGGCTGTGGAGCAGGGAGTATGAGTGGGAGAGTGTGTGTGTGTGTGTGTGTGTGTGTGTGAAACATACGTGGGAAGCATATGGGTATGCCTTGCCTTTGAAGATAAATGACCTATGTGTTTGTGGAGGTACGTGTGGCTGACGGCCACTGTTTGGTCTGTGTGAGTGTGTATATTTGTGTGTGTGCAGTAGATGTATGCTTTACCAGATGGTCAGGAATGGCTGCACATTCACAGTGTCAAAGCACAATAACAGCATTGAAACCTTTATACAGTGTATTGTGTTTACAGTAAAACACAATAGGGAATGCAAGTAGATAAAGCACTACTTCCAGCTATGACCAGACAGGTGCTGTAGGCCAGCGCCTCAGCTGCAACATTAGTACAGTTCAATCACAATCCTCTACAGACGAGCTTTAAAGAGGAACGTTTAAGAGCAGACACATTTCTCTCTCTCTCTCTCTCTCTCTCTCTCTCACACACACACACACACACACACACACACACACACACACACATACACACACTGCGACTGTCTGGCAGTGGCTGTGGGTATGACTGACTTCTGCAGTCCTGTGACGACTGTCTGGGTCCACCATAAGTTGTGTCGTGACCTCACTCAGTGCTGCTGACGGGATTAGTCTAAAAAGAGCAAATTAGCTCCTTCTAAAGACGAGCAGAGAGAGAGAGAGAGAGAGAGAGAGAAAGCCGAGTAGAATAGAGTGGAGGGCTTTGAAGCTCCTTTAAACCAACTTTGACCCAGCTATGGACGAAGCTACCCCAAATCTCCCCACAAAAATAAGAGCTCAGTCATACGTGCCCCTTACCACCAACCCACCCACCCACTCGCTCTCTCTCTCTCTCTCACACACACACACACACACACACACACACACACACACACACACACACACACAAAAAAACAAACGTTCATAGGATTTAAAAAAAGTCGTAAAAATCATAAAAGAAAGAGAAGTTTAGTTTCTGAGACAGGAAAGCCAAACGTCTCCACAGGGGCTCTCCATGAAACAAGAGCTCACCCCTGCCACCACCACCAATCAAAACACAAAAAGAAATGTTTCTAGTATTTCTAAAAGTGGCGAAAGGAAAAAGAGTGTGTGAGCTTGTGAGACAGGAGAGGCTGTGTCCTGTGCCGGAGCTCTCGGCCATCTGTTGGTCAGGCACGCCTGGGGAAGAGCTGGGGCCGCCTTGCCTCCGCCCGAGTAGCCCCGCTCCTTTCAGACTGTCACAACACACACACTCACACACTCAGAAAAAAAGCAGAGCGTGCCAGGCGCGGGGGTGCCAGGGCTGTCCGGCGGCGCGACGGGGGAGTAGCCGCGTCGTCCACTGCAGAGAGCAAGAGAGTGGAAGACTCCGCCAAGGTCCCGCTTCAAAGACTTATCAACATCACACAGCGCGGCACACACACAAACACTGTCCCCTGCAAAAACAACATCAACAAACAAACAAAGACAGAGGAAGATGGCTGACACGATGTTAATCACCAGGCAGACAGGACCTGCTTTTCCAAGGCGAGCAGGGCGCCGCTTATGGGATCTCAAACCTCACACATATATGGCTTCCTGACGAAATGCAGTAACATCCTCAAGGCCAGTCCAGTGAGCAGACCGCGCTCCCGTGGCACGGAGAGGGAGGGAAGGAGAGGAGGGTCGGAGCGATTGTCTCTGTCTGGGGCCGTGCCCGGGTCTGCGTCCTTTCAGTGGGTCCCACGTGTGTGCCAGGGTGCCAGCCTGTCTGTCAAGAGCAAAGCTGCGCCACAGGAGTGTCACCACAGCCTCCTGCCCGAGCTCTGAGCTCTGTGTTATCCTGCCGCTGCCAGACGGCACCGCAGGGCACTCCTTTCTCCAGGATTGGAGTCTGGAAATGCTCAACTCATAAGAGTTTGGTCCACCACCATGCTCCTGACCGACTGAGCCACCTGTGGCTTTCACTGACCCGTGAGGCATCCGATCTGAAGCCATTATCTAGGAGCTTGGAACAGTTGTGGGTTCAATACCCGCATTCCACCGTTGTGCCCTTGAGCAAGGCACCCTGAGTTGCTCCGAGGACAATGGCCCTTGTAATATAATTGACATGTGTAAGCTGCTTTGGACAGCAGCGTCTGCTAAATGAATACATGTAAATGTATCTTAATGAAAACCCGGAGACCACAAAGAAAGTGATGAAGATATTTCTTACAAGCTAAGTACCAAAAAAACATGCAAACATCTTTCGAACACCAACAGCAGCCCAACTACTAGCACTGATGAAAGATTGCTAGCATGAATGCTAACTGTCCTCTTATTGTAAAGGATTTCGCTGATGTTAATGATGCTGATGCAACTGGGACTTTTATTATGGTCTCCACATCAAACAAGCTCCTGGCCACTCTCCTTTCCAGTCCAGAGAGAGAGAGAGAGAGAGAGCCCTCAGCGTCCAGGCGAGTGTCATCTTAAAACCAGCGTGTCTAGTACCTGGGCCATCATGCCTGAGCTGGCCCTGCCAGGACCCATTGTGTACAGACAGCTGCACCTGAGGCTCTCACATCTCCAGCTGGACAGCAGCAGGCCAAGCACTGACACAAAGACCAGCCCAAGGCAACGCTTACATCGTCCAGCATCAAGACACCCCCCACCCACGGGGGCTAAGCTAGAGCACACACACACACACACACACACACACACACACACACACACACACACACACACACACACACACACACACACACACACAGATAGAGTCAAATGTGTTTTCCTTCTGTGAGCTGTTGCTGTTAGAAGTGCAACTTTCATCTCCTAAAAGAGTATTTACCAGCATTTAAAAACAGTGTTGTAACATTGTTTGTGTGCACGCCTGTCTTTGTGTCTGTGTGAATGTATGTTGGAGTATGTGGCTGACAGTCCCTGGTTGATCTTTGTGTGTGTGTGTGTGTCTCTGTGTGTGTGCATGAGTGTGTGTGCAGGTGTTTGTGTATACCTGCGTGTGTGTGTGTGTGTGTGTGTGTGTGTGCTTGTATGTGCGTGTGCCTTTTTGTGTTGTGTGTGTGTTTCTGTGTGTGTGCGTATGTATGTATGTATGTATGTATGTATGTATGTATGTATGTATGTATGTATGTATGTGTGTGTGTGTGTGTGGGTATGTGCATTTCTGTGTTGTGTGTGTTGTGTCTGTGCATTTCTGTGTGTGTGAGAGTATTAAAGCGAGCAGCTGGGCTTTTTCAGACTGAGCTGCTGGCCGGTCTGGTCAGGCTGATGGAGTGGAGCTTGCGGACGGCGGCTAACAGCACACCGATAGCATCAGCATCTCCATCTGATCCAGACTTCTACGCCTGCAGTCCCCGTCTCTCATCTACCTCCTCCTCCTCTTTCTCATCCTCCTCTTATCTCCCCTTTCCTCCCTCCCTCCCTCTCTGTCTGTGTCTCTATCTCTGTCATCCCCCCTCTCTCTCTCCCTCCTTCCTTCTCTCCCCCACCCTAATGTCTTTGTCTCTAAATCTTAGCTGGTGCCCATAGGGACTCCTTCAGTCATTTCCTCATTTGTTTCTGTTTTGTCTCATTCATCAGTGCGATCCTTTGTCTCCATCCTCTCTCTCTCTCTCTCCCTCTCTCTCTCTCTCTCTCCGTCCTCCTCTCTATTCTGCTGCTTATTTGTTTGTTTTGTTCCTCTTTGTTTACGTTGCTTATTTACCCGACTCATTAAAACGCTGGTCAGTGCGGTGCGGCACATTGAGAGACGGGCCCTTACTTACTTACTTACGGCAGCGGCGGCTGCCATGGACTCAGTGTGTAAATACGGAGAGGATGAGAATTGCTAGTTTTGCTGGAACTCTTGCTAATTACTGCGGCAAATTGTGTCGTACTCATGTCGCCACAACTGTATTTTTAACATACACAAAGTCTCAGCGAGCAGTGGAGCACTGAGAGAGAGAGAGAGAGAGAGGAAAAGAGAGAGAAAAGAGGGAGAGATGGGTATACAGTAGAAGGAGAGAGGGAAAGGAAGGCATAGAGGGCTCAAGAGAGAGGAAAAGAGAGGGGGATAGAGGAGGGATGGGGAAGAGAGAGAAGGAGGTAGAGAGAGATAGAGAGGGTAAAACAGAGGGATAGTGTAAGAGAGAGAGAGAGAGTGGAAACAGGAGCTGTGAATAGATAGAGTGAGAGAGTGATATGGGAAATGGAGTGAGTGAGTGAGTGAAACCAAAGCAAAATGAGCGTCTATAGGGGCTGGAACAGGGTCGCATTTCACATTGATCGCTCCTGCGGCCGCCGGATCATTTTCTCCACTCGTTATTACCTCCGCATGGGGTGGAGTGGGGGGGGAGGGGGCAGGAGACAGTGAAAGTAAATACCCCCTCTCCAGCTCTCTCACCAGCACTCCCAAACTCATCCCTGCTTTTGTGCCCCCGTTGAGGAGCAGAGCAGGGGGGTCAGGTGGAGTGGGGTATTGGAGAGAAGAAAAAAGGCAAAAACAACAAGCTGCTATCCCATAATTACCAGTGCTGAGCATCAGATGTGGCCGAGATCAGATAATGACCAGAGCTGTCGGAGTTTATTATGTGCACAATGGGCCCTGACAGGAGGGGGATTATATGGTGGCCGACTGAACTCGACTACAGCACCTGGACTCAAAGGCAGGGGGCTATAAACCTGACATGGCTGAAACCTGTTCTTTAAAGAGCAGCACTAATAATAATCATTCTGCCAAAGTGCCTTGGAACATGTGTTTAAGGGCTAGTACTGTATAGACTACACAGCATATATTTGAACATGAGGTCTGACTGGTTACTTGTTGGCCAGTATTGACAATCTCCTCTGGGCTTCTCTGGGTCATTGTAGCCATTTAGCATAGTTTTGCATATGCATTAATGTGTGTGTATTCGTGCGTGTGTATGTGTGATTGTGTACATGTGTACAAGTGTGTGTGTGCATGCTTGCATGTGTATATATATGTGTGCCTGTGTGTGAGTGTGTGTCTCTGTACGTGCATGCATGCGTGTGTGTGTGTGTGTGTGTGTGTGTTTAAAGTCTGGAAGGGACTCACAGTGACTTTGCCAGGAGGGTGGAACCCAGCTCAGCCATTTCAAAAGTGCCATTTCAGCTCCCATTCCATAAATGCCAAATCCATATAACTGTGCTCAACAGTCACCCTCTGAAAACTGGAGTTTTTAAAGACTGATGGGTGGCCGCTGTGAACTTCAGCAAATGCCCACAGGAAGTAGTAGAGGGATTTCATATCACGCTCAGTACAAAAAGAACAAAACAGTGAGACACGTCCAACAGAACACTGACAGCAACATGGCGCTTTTTGTTTTGTTTGTTTCTTTGTTTCTTTGTTTTGTTTTGTTGTCCCAATAGAGGTCTGGGGGTATTGTAATCTATTGGTCCATCTATCTATCTGTATTTGTTTGTGTAGGCAGTAGGCATGTGTGAAAGACAGTAGGCATGTGTGTGACAGGTAGTTATGTGTGTGTGTGTGTGTGTGTGTGTGTGTGTGTGTGTGTGTGTGTGTGTGTACCTACATAACTACTGGTCCCAATTTAGTGGGTCCAGATGCTGTAATTTTTTCCACTCTGACATTGTGATATCTTGGCAAGGGACTGCTCTTTTTTGTTTTGTTTTTCTGGGTATTTGTACATGATGTATTGCTGAGATATTTCCACCCAATGTGATGTGCACATCTCCACATCTCTTGCTGATGCGGTGGGCTTTCTGTTGTCATCCTCAGGCAGAGACTTCCAGCCAAGAACGTATACTACTACCGCTGTCCAGACCACCGGCGTAACTACGTCATGTCGTTCGCCTTCTGCTTCGACCGCGAGGACGACGTCTACCAGTTTGCCTACTGCTACCCCTACACATACTCCCGCCTGCAGCACTACCTGGCCAGCCTGGAGCGCAGGAACCTGGACTACCTGCTGAGAGAACAGCTGGGGCTCAGCGTGGTAGGTCACGGAGGGGAAAGAGAATGAACCAGTGCGTGCGTGACTGAGAGTTTGGTTGGCTACTTGGATAGCTTGGAGTGCTCAAACGCAACTACCTACAGAGAGACTAGCTGTGAGTTACAGGCAGAATGGAAAAATTAATGAATGAATGGACGGGTGGGTGTATGTATGTATGTATGTATGTATGTATGTACATGTATGTATATGAATGAATGAATGAATGAATGAATGCATGAATGGACAAATGGATGGGTGGATGGATGGGTGGATAAAGATGAGAATACTGTCTGTGTCTCAGGAACAGATGTAGGCTACCAAGCCAGCACAAACACAGCCTTTGTTAGTCCGCACATAAATGCACAATGTGCATTGTCTTATAACTTGGAATTTACAAAGTTTTTACTTCATCAGGTAGTCACCACGGATCACTGCCCTCTAACAGAATTGGGGTGCAACTGAACGATATCATTTAAACTTAAAGGCCTACCACAATCTTAAATCCCCACCACAGACACCAACAGTCTCCAAATCTCGTTCACCAAATCATTGTTTAGTTTCGGTTTATGGACTCCTCGTGATCGTTTCATTTGTCTTGTAAGCGGAGCTAAAGTTTCACAGACACTGTTGTGGTACAACAAGGGACTCAACCTTTTTCTTTCATTGGACATCGCCCAACTACTTCAGGGGCTGGAGCTACTCAAACGGCAGCACTGTCTTCCCAAGATGCTTTGCTCAACATCATCCAAACATGAATGGGATCCGTGCAAAGCGGCGAAAGTGGCGTGCTAATGGATCAACACTGTAATGATACTGAGAAGAGAAGAGAAACACTCTCTGCGCTCTGCGTGGGCGTGTCAGGATGTGTCGAGACGGTGTGAGTGACAGATAGAACTAGCAAGCTAGTGCGCTAACTAGCCAGAACTGCCACTCCATCAGAGTAAGCCCCTGATTAAATGTCTAAAGTAGCATGGTTGAATGTATGAACGAATGAACAAATGAACAAATGAATGGATGGATGGATGGATGGATCAGAAGACAAATGAGCAAGTGAATGAGTGAGACAGCAAATCTTTGTGATGGAACAAGTGGTCGTGTATTTGTGTCCCCTTCAAG
>NW_027468576.1:10874254-10876754 GCF_046254945.1 Alosa pseudoharengus | reverse complement strand
TGAAGTTAGGAGGAGGAGCCATGATGTGGTTGTCCTGTCCGAGTGAAGGCGAAAAGACACAAGATAAATAAATAGAAGATCAACAAAGCACTGTGGAGGTGTAACTGCTGCAACTGCTCCCATCTTCAAGATTGGATTGAATGAGTTAGCTTAGCCAACTGCATCTCTGTCTTTCTGCCCTCTCAAATTCAAAAATGTTTTAAATGGAAAACTATGGAAGCCTTGGCCTGAATTTGAAGGAGGGGCCTTCATTGAGATGCGAGTCTGGCCCCGCAGAGCTTTGCTTAGTCAGACATAATATTTATTTTGGAAATTGAAATTGCTCTCACCTTCCAGGCTTAACTCTATTTCAATATTTTGGGATGGCTCGGCGGCCTGTTTTGTATTCCGAGGCCAGATAGAGTGGCCTACTGAGAGGGGTTTATTGACAGGAGGATATCAAACCTATGGGCTTTCAAAACTGTCACTTAGCTCCATAGCTGTCTGTCTCTTACTGTCTCTCTTTCATTCTTTATCTCTCTCTCTCTCTCTCTCTCTCTCTCACTCTCTGTCTCTCTCCTTCACTCTCTATCTCTTTTACTTTTTCTCTCTGTTTGACTTACCTTTTCTGATGTTGCACCTGATCGCAAGGACTCGCCCGTTTCTGATATGGGATTTGGGATGCAAGATGGGATTTTCCCGTGATCTACCGGAACAGGATGCTCATGTCCCTTATTTTTTCCCTGCCAAGACTCAGGCGAGACTCAGAGGAGGAGGAGGGGGCGCGGAGAACGCGGTGAGTGGGTGTCTCTGGACTCTGGACGGCACCATGCTGCACCGCTTTCGCTTCACATGGGGGGTGGGGGGGGACATGAACCGTTGACAGGGTCAAGGGAGAGGTCAAGAGGACGCCGCTGAGGGAGGGAGTTATCAAGCGATGGCAAGAGGGAAAGAGTCTCAAACAGAGCTCGTAAAGACACACACACACACACACACACACATACACATGCACACACACACACATGCACACAAACCCACACACACACATACACACACTCACATCTACAAACACAAACAACCTGTCAATGCACACACACATGGATCAAGGAATAGAGAGGATATTTTGCAGAAGGAACTCCACCTGTCACACACACTGACTCTCACACACACACATACACACACACACACACACACTCACACATACACTTGTTTCTTTCAGAGACACAAATCTGTTTCAGAGATTCTGAAAACATAGCTCAAGCAACAGCCTACACAAACACACACACACACACACACAGAAGTAGGTACACTCTCACAACAGATCTAACGCAGGCCTTGTCATTTATCTGCAGCTCCCGATGAATATTTACAAACGACTGCTTTGTAAATGACTCCATGGGCGGAGGAGTCGTATGTGAAAGTCTCTGTTCCATCCTCCGCATCAGGCCTCCATCCTCCCCTGGGATTATGGGGCTGCGGGGGACGATGGCGGGAGCGGAGAAGTAGATGGAAGCAGAAAAAAAAAAAATAAGTGCTATTCTGCTGGAACGTTGGGCTTTTTTAATAAGTCAAAATGCACTTTTCTGACAGCGTAATTGCTTTCCATGGCTTGGGACCAGATTTGAGAGTCAGGAGGGTGGAAAGGCAGGGGGGAGATATGGGGTATGGGGCGGGGGGGGTATGAAGAAAAGAGAAGTAAGAAAAGAAAGAATGAAAGAACGAGCAGGCCTTACAGTACATCATTTGTTTTTTGGGGAGAGAGAAAGAATGGGAATTAATGAAACGCGAGTTAGTGGGCCTCCGAACGCAGCCAAGCCTGAAATTCACTTTGAGGGGAGAAACTTAATTTGTTGTAAAAATGAGCGAAAAACATATTTAGGCGCGAGCAGAAGAATGGCTGCCGCCGCCGTCGCCGTGGCTACAGTCTGATGAGGACACGCTCTGAATGGCTCAGCTGACGGCCGGAAAACACGGGAAAAAACCTGTTAACTCGGGAACGCGCTCATTCCGGCCTCACGGCCCAGAGATGGATCACCATAATCAAACCCTGTCTCCTCCACATCACCCACCCCACCACCCCACACCTCTCCCCGGCCCTCCCGCCTCAGAAATGAGTTTCGCCCCACAGTCATGACGATCAACTCCTCCACCGCACCCCCCCGCCCCCTATCTCTCTAACTCCTTTCCTGTGTAACTCCGTCCGAAGTTACCGCAAGGACAGAGGTCAAATTCCGTCGAAGATTTAATTTGCCGGCATCTCTAATGATGGTTGGGGTGAAGATTGCTCGGGCCCATGTTTGCATGCCGGGGTGCCGGGCGGGTCGATATTGACTGTTTTCACCGTGATAAGCCGCAGTGGTTTACTGTCAGCATGTGCAGCATAGGCAGGCTGAACCCCCAGCCCCGACTGGAGTAAAGAAGATCAACATCAGCCGCATGAGAACGACCTTGTAATGAGACCATCGCTAATGTGGCAGAGCTTTAGGAAAGCAACATACCTGTCCAATGGCCTTGTCAATGA
>NW_027468576.1:10805922-10864056 GCF_046254945.1 Alosa pseudoharengus | reverse complement strand
TGTCTCTTCAGCAACAGCGCCGTCTAGACCTCCTGACCATCACCAACCCCAGTAAGTGCTTGATTCGTTTCTGTTCTTAGCTTTGCTCTATCTGTGTGTGTGTCGGGGTTCTCACCCTCCTGGAAAACATGGGTGGGGAAAAATCACTTAGTTTGAACAGAGGAAAACCCTTTCAGCCCTGGAGTCATAATGGGTTACAGAAATGTCCAGAACAGTTCTTCCAGTCAAGATATTTCACTGAACAAGTGGCATCCCATGAGTCCTGATATTAATATGTACATGTAATAGCATGGCTGTAGTGCTTGTATCTCTCTGCTTTACAAAGTCTGCTCAGTTTATATTCAGCTAGAGAACAGGAAATGTTTTTTGTTTTTTGTTTTGTTGGAATCCTGAGACAGAATGCAATAGATTTTGTTGAAGTCGCCAGATTTATACGTTTCTTTTTGACAACATTTTGGAAGACTTACATTGTGGCTATGTCTAGAGCAACCAACAACTGATTGGATAGCCATCAACAAGCACATTTGTCACTGAGAAACTAGCAACATCTGGCGTCCTGTCAATCCATTAATTGCGTAACTCACATTAAAAGAGTTAAAAGGACGTTTTTATTTGCTTGGCACGTGAGTCATATCACACACCACTGTTTTGGTTCCCAGCCTGTGTTTCATACAGTCTAATTGAGTAAGTGGAGGGAAATGAATCTCAAAGTTAATTTCACATCACGGCACACATGCCCGCGCCACTGTGAGGTACCCACCCTGCCCATCGTCATGCGGCGCGTGGGCACAGGAGCTCCCTGTGGGGTCCTGGCTGCAGTGGCACGTCTTTGCTGGGGAGTGTGTGTGTGTGTGTGTGTGTGTGTGTGTGTGTGTGTGTGTGTGTGTGTGTGTGTGTGTGTGTGTGTGAAGGGGGGGGGGGGGGGGGGGGGTGCAGGGTGCAGTGTCCTGTGGAAGCATCTGGAGGAATGCAAGCATAAACTCCAGACGTGTGTGTGTGTGTGTGTGTGTGTGTGTGTGTGTGTGTTTGTGTGTGTGTGTGTGTCAACAGATGGGTGAGCCAGAGAGGATACAGTGCCCATATGTCTAAAATATCTGGATGGCCTAATATGCTTTGATTAAAATAATGTTTATGTGCGGCACGTGGTGTGGGCTCATTTTCTTGCTGTTGCGTGGCATCTGTTCCCCCCCGTGTGCGAGTCCTGCGCAAGACTATCACCGACCTTCACAACTTCCCACAGAAGGCAAAGGAGACACAGAGAGAAGAGAAGAGAAGAGAGGAGAGGAGAGGAGAGGAGAGCAAACCGCAGCACTCTGCCTAGGACACTACTCATGGTCCTACTCATGGTTCTACTGACCGGAAGCATACTTCTGGGGTTGACTAGATAGTGAGCTGGTGTTGAATGGGTGCCTCGTTCTCTGTGCAGCGTATATACTGTAAGTAGCTCTTAGTATGCTAGTATATGAGTTTGAATACTAAATCACGTTGGCTCCATTGAACGTTGCCTACTCTCTGTTTTCACGAGTGCTCATATATGGGCTTCCCCTGGAGCTACAGCAACTGTTTGCACCTTATGGACCAGTGAGAAAGGTGGAGATGGAACAATGTCTGTTTTTTAGCACTTTAAGGCCCTTTTCTGGTTTGTTTTGGATGAACTAGAGTGGTGGACACCGAAATTTTGACGATTGGTCCTGTCTCGACTTTTCTGACTCGTTTTGAATCCCCTTTGACTGCTCAGGGTGGCTGCCAACAGGCATACTGTAGTAGGCTACTCAAACATGTCCTAAAACAACCCTTAACGTTAATTTTCAAAACTGTGCAACTCACCGAGTGGTTAGTGGTGTTCGTTGATGTTCCAAAACAAGTAGCGTAGCGAAATACAGTTTCTGTCATATTTTATTTGGCATTTTGTAAAATCCCATTGATTTCTGTTGGAAGACTCATTGCACGTTGATATTACTGCGCCACCGTCTACGCTTCAGGTTCAAATATTGAGCGGAAGTTTATACACGGTTGTGAGGTGTCTGAATAAATAGTTCCACAATAGGCCTAGCAAATAAGACGGCTGGAAATCATACATTGCGCCGATATATTTGCTTTTAATAGTCAAAGAACTCTACTAACCACTCGGTGAGTTGCACAGTTTTGAAAACGAATGTTAAGGGTTGTTTTAGGACATGTTTGAGTAGCCTACAGTATGCCTGTTGGCAGCCACCCTGAGCAGTCAAAGGCGATTCAAAACGAGTCAGAAAAGAGTGAGTGTGTGTGAGTGTGTGTGTGTGTGTGTGTGTGTGTGTGTGTGTGTGTGTGTCAGGGGTGACACTAATAACATCAAGCGTAGTGCGATCAGAGCTGTGGAGTGTGGTAGTGTGTGCCGGACGACGTGCTTTGCCTCTCTGCGATCTCCCACTCGCCACTGGGGTCTCCCTGGTTTCCGCCGGCCCGTTTCCCTGCCAACGCCAACCTCTTCACAGCCACGCCAGGGGGGCAGCATCCAGGGGCACTCATTAGCCCACCTCTCTGAAGAGCCAGCGGCCCCTGCCACCCCCCCACCTTCCTCACACACACACACACACACACCACACTCCCACTTTAATTGGCCACTTGAGTGGAGCGATGCGCATCTGCCTCCATTGAAGCCTGACATTTTCAGAGCGCTGACCTTTCCCAGGCCTGGCACAACTAAATAATGATTAGTTCTGGCCATTGTTCCACCACAAAGCCGGACCACGCCACCCGCACTGAGCTCCGACTCGAGTCCGCAGAAAGCATCGCAGGAGAGGAGGAGGAGGAGGAGAAAGACGAGGGAGGAGAAGGAACAAGGAAAATAAAAGAGTTTTATTTTTTAAATATTTCTTCACTTTTTTATCTATTGGCCTCTCTCCTGTGGAGAAAGAGGCTTTTTAAGAGACTTCATATCAACAGACTTCTTTTTTTCCGTGGAAGATTCTGGAAAGAGGAGGATGGTAAGAGAGAAGAAAAGGAAAGGAAAAGAGGGGGGAGGGAGGGAGTGTGATAAAAACGAAGAAAAAAAAACTGACTGCAGACATCAAAGGTTATAGTCAATCTATTGATCTGACCGGCCCCATTCATATGGGTGGCCACCTTGCGGTGCGGTGTTGATCTGGCTGGGCTTTGGCGGGGCTGTGTGTTGTGGCCAGTGCGGGGCCCTCGGATCAGCCCCGTGACTGAAAAAGGTCAATGACATTCATGAGACTCGGATAGATGTGTGCAGCCCTCAGCTCGGCGTGGAGATAATAGGCAGCCCTCAGATCCCCTCTAATGGCCTGGCCATCTCTCCTCCAGGGTCTTCAGGGCCCCTCTCCTCCCGTGTCTGTGTCCTACCTTCCCTCCCTCCATCCACGTCTAGTTCTAGTTCTGTCTTTCCCTTTTTTTCCTATTCATTTTTTTTGCCTTTTTCTTCTCTCCCCCTGTCTTTTTCTTTCTCTATTCCCCTCTTATTCTCTCCCCTTCTGTCAATGTTTCTTTCTATGTTTCGTTCCCTCTAACCCCCCCTCCCTCTCTTTCTCTCTTGTTCCTCCTTTTCTCTCACTGTGCCTCTTTCTCTCTCCATTCTTTATATCCATCTCTCTCTCTCCATCTCTTACTCTCCATCTCTCTCCATCTCTCTCTCTCTCCATCTCTCTCACTCTCCATCTCCATCTCTCTCCATCTCTCTCTCTCTCCATCTCTCCCTGTCCTCCTGTGCTCCACAGCCGGCACTAAACTGCCCAATACCTTTCAGTTCCTCTCCATTTCTTTCAATCTTACAATTATCACGCTTGACACATTGGAAAACAAAGAAGCACTCACACAAAAGCAAGGCCTAAATGATTTGAGTGCTGTTGGGTTTTTTTCCTCATGGAAAATGTTAACATTTTGCTCTACAGTCACTCAGAACACCCTGATATTTAAATATTAATGGCTGTTTTCATGTGGACTAACATAAATACGTCATTATTAGTGGATCTGTTTTTTTTTTCATTTGTTTTTTGGTTTTGTGTTGTTGTTGTTGTCATATGGTAATGAAAATATTTCCTTTTCCAAGTCTTTACAGAATGTGTGTTTGGCTTTGGTGTGTGAAAGCGGTGTATGCTGATAAGCCATGCCAGAGCAGGACGGAGAATGTGAGTCATTTGTCAAGAAAGGCCGTTCCAGGCCGGGCTTTTAGAACATGTCCAGGTTCTGGACATCATGGGCCTTTGTGCTCCCATGAAGGCATGCAGTGGCCCGGCTTTTGAGGGTTTGTTTATCAGCTGCTGTCCACTCTCGTGTCCTATATCTTCCGCTCTCTCTCTCTCTCTCTCCCTCTCTCTCTCTCTCTGCTTTCTCTCTGTCGTGACAAGGCTGGTAAAATGCCTGGTCTGGGTCCAGCACCTGGTGTGTCCTGCTGTTTCTCTGCCCGCCACTGGACAGCGTCCCGCTGGTTAGAGGGACACGCGGGGCCGCTGGCCCTGGCAGGGCCCTGGACACCGGGGGGAGTGTGTGTGTGTGTGTGTGTGTGTGTGTGTGTGTGTGTGTGTGTGTGTGTGTGTGGTGAGTGTGTGTGTGTGTGTGTGTGTGTGTGTGGGGGGGGGGGGGGGGGGGGGCAGATGCAGGCAGCCACCGCCAATACCTATGCCAGAGGGATGTGTCTTAAATGGAACAGGACTTGGCTCCGTTCTGCACACACTGGGTATGGGGAGTGAATGAGTGTGTGTGTGTGTGTGTGTGTGTGTGTGTGTGTGTGTGTGTGTGTGTTGGGGAAAGGGGGGGTGGTTGGCAGGCATTATTTATAAAACACTATCAGGGCTTTGGATAAACGAGCAGCTGTGAAAACAACACTTCCTATTATTGCTCTAATTATATCCTTTCCCTGTGAATTTGCATATTTTATCTTGCTGCCCGAACTTCATTATTGGCGACTTTGTTATCATTCTGATGGAGGAAAGGAAGAGGGGGGAAAAGAGATGAGAGAAGAAAGAAAGACAGAATCTTTAAAGGAACGGAAAGCATAGGGGATGTTTGGCTATTCCACTGGCACTTTCTACTCTCTTTCTCTCTCTTCTCACTTTCTCTTGCCCCCCCCCCTATCTCTAACATCCCCTGTGTTGCAGTTAATATTTATTTTCCAAAAGGACACCCAAAAGCGTATCCAAATGAGTGAGTGCATGCTAATGAATTGAGTGTAAGTGTGGTAATTCTCAAGGCAAAGATAGGGAAGGGGAGAGGGGCGAGGTGGGGGGGTGCTGCCAGGAGAAAAAAAATATTTAGAGAGAATATGCTTCATTAAAGCTTTATTTAAAAACATGTCTCGAGCGCACCTCCCCTCCAGCTTTCTCAACAACTCAACGCCTGGAGTAAATATATCCCAGCCTTGCAAATATCACAATTTCACAGGCTCTTCTCACAGCCAGGGTTTCATAGGTTTTCTGTTTCTGCTTACGTGTGAGGGGGAAATAACGTCCAGAAAGACTTTAAGTGGAAGGAGAAAGCATTGTGTCTGCATTGCCATTAACTTGTCTGTCTTTTTTCCAGGAGAGAATGGTAGCGGGGGGGGGGGGGGGGGGGGGGATATGCTTGGAAATGTAAACAACATTTTAACAGCCTCTTTTCTTTCGACAGCCGTGACAGCTGTGACAATTTCTTTGTCACCCAGAGCCAGGGTTGTTGTTGCTGAGCGCGGCGGATCCATAAAAATGTCATTTTCCCTCCAGAGCGCTTTGTGCTCTTTCCTGGCGCTGCGGATGTATTAGAAGTTGTGGCGGAGGCTTCCTTTGTAGTGGATGGAGGCGAAACCGAAAGCATGGCTGCTTTCTGTGTGAGGAGGTGGCGAGCTACAGGGAGCTCCTGTTGTATATATACACTCCGCTAGGCTACTCGCCCATCTCTCTCTCTCTCTCTCTCTCTCTCTCTCTCTCTCTCTCTCTCTCTCTCTCTTTCTGTCTCTGTGGAGTGCCAGCACCTGCAGATGTGCCATTGCTTCTTCTCAACCTCATAGCAACTGCTTTGTTAATATGGTGTTGATATGGTTACCTGGTGACCAGGAGAAACTTGTTTGCAGGGTCACCTCATTAGCCTTTCCCAGCCTCGCTCTCTTTGTCTCTCTCTGTCTCTCTCTCTCTCTCTCTCTCTCTCTCTCTCTCTGTTATGTACTACATCCTTATATTCAAAAAGGCAGCCCATGTTCCACACCATCTACTAAAGAGGCTTAAACCTCACTTCTCTTTCTTCTAACTTGTGGTGACCTAGCGAAGAGAGCGGGGCCACAAGCAGGAGAATCCGAGGGTGTCGTTCGCTGCACCTGTCTTCATCAGATCGCCGTGGAGTTGTTGTGCGCTGTCGTCCCCCCCGAGGCGTCTGGGGCTGTTGTTCCATCCGGCGATGATGAGGCCGTTGTTTACGGCGACACATTAGCGCAGGAAATGAGGTGCTGGTTCGGAGGCTTCCTGTCGCAGTCAATAAGGATTTAAAGCTTAGTTGCGTCTTTGCAAGGCTTTGTTGTCGCGCTGACAGAAATCGGTTGTGAAACTGCCCCAGTACTGCTGGATTGGTGCAGAGTTGTTTGTCTGATCTGAAATAAGAAGGTGTGACACCCCAGACAGGGGAAGACTATGACAGAAAAACATTAATCCGGTGTATGGTAATCAGTGGCTGGCTCTTTCTGAAGGGTTTGTGTAGGTCACACTTTGGCCAATGTAAATTTTAACATCCCACTCTAAATTCCAATACACTATCTATTTCCCTCTAGGAATGCATCCCTCCTTTTCCTGCTGCGAAGAAATAAAATACTCCCATATACTGTATGTCTATAAGAATGAACAAAGAAAAGAACAGAAAATTGCAGGTGTCGGCCTGACATTGTTTTTTTTCCCCCTGTTGATATGTAATTTCCCAAACAGCCCTCTTCAATTCAGTTTTACTTATAGCAACGGCATCATGGCATATCGGTGTCCATCAGGGGTAGATCAGTACCCTAGAATCCCATTCTAGCTGTGGCTGCCGCAGCTGCCATATGGAGCCCTGTGGCGTGTGAATAGTTAATGGGCAGCTGCCCAGCTCTGTGCTCCCTTCCGCTTGGCAGGCCTCGACAGGTGGGGACGCGCTCTGGCCCCTATTATCTCTCCACCATCACACACCTGCCACCGATGCCGGGACCCCGGTCCAATTCCCCCAGCGCGCCACTGCCTTTCCATGCCACCTCCTGCCGGCTGTGGCACTCTCGCCACACAATTTAGCCCATTTTAGGGTGAACTTCCACCTCCCCCTGCATCCGACACGGGTAAATATGTGGTTGGCTCGCACTCCGCCAGCCGAATAGGAGCCATCTCAAGGTCAACACATGTAGATAATATGCAGAAAGCCCCCTGGACGCATTGCTCTGTGTTTCAGAATTGTTTTGATCTGACAGTTAACCTCCCGCCACTCATCAGAATGTACCCAAGTCCACTGCACGCCTCATTGAGCCTCAATGAGTTTAAATGAAGTGTTCACTGCTCTGGGGAAAGCCGATGCTACTATTTCACCGAGAGAAACCATGCCTTCTCGATCTTTATAAAGCATTCGCCATCGTGCCAGCGCAGCGCAGCTCAGAAATCATATTTAGAGAGGCCGCCATATGGAATGCTGACCTGCGGAGATCAATACGCAATGCCCCAGAGGTAGAGTGGCCCTAATGAGGGGAATTGAACAGCCTTGAAGTATGATCACTATTTCTCCAGCAGTCATTTGTTCTTTTAAGGAAAGATCAATGTCTCCCCCGGATGACTGAAAGCCCCCAGCGGGATTGCGAGGGGTGAAGTGGGTCGGAGAGTGGAGGGTGGAGAGTGGGTGGGTGGGTAGAAGGGTGATGGTGTTGTGTGCTGATGGTGATGGTGATACTGTTATAAATATTTCATGGAGGGGTTACACAATATAGTTTGCTCCCTGCTCAGGCTGTCAGACCGGTGAAGACTGTGGTGGGTCAGCCCGCATTAAGAATTAATGTCCCTCCTTTTGTTTTGGGCCCCCTCTCTTCATTTCACGGCAGGTCACTTATTTTTATCGCCGGTCTAGTCTTCACAGCTAATTAGTAATTTATGAAGGACTAATTAAGAGGCAAAATGAAGCAACACAATCAAGACCTATGAAGAAAAAGTCTGAAATTAAAAAAAAAAAAAAAAAAATCTTGGCATAATGAGGGAATTATCTCGTCTTGATGTGGCTTGCCTCCCAAACACTTGCGGCTCAGTCATCGGTGGCGTTAACTCACCTTGCTGTCTTACCTATGTGTCCTCCATCTTAAACATATTTCTAATAGTTCTGCTAACTATCCTTGCGTCCCCTCTGCTCTGGCGATGGACGGCTCCTGGCACCGACAGCCAGCCTCGGTCTGCCAGCCGTCTGTCCTCGGCCCGAGCCATTGCTGTACCACACCTGTGCCAACGTCTGTCCATCTTGCAGATTGGCACAGGTGGCCTTTTTTGATTGGCTGCATACAAATGCTCCTGATCCCCCCCCCCCAGCATTGCTAGAGCCTCACTCTCACGATAACCCCCCCCCCCCCCAAAAAAAAAAACTATGAACGTTGCCCAGAGAGGTCCAGAGCCCACCCCCCTCCTCTGCCAGTCCACTCACAGCCCAATGATGGCCACTGAAGGCAGTCTCATCTAGTCCATCATTACTGTTAATATCTGGTGTCTTTTGAATGTGATGCCAGGTAATGCATTGCCAATGAAGATGAATGAGGGAAGCTGTGAGCAGCTAATTGCTGGGACATGCTGTCTGACTGTGTCTGAGAGAGAGACAGAATGAGACAGAGAGAGAGAGAGAGAGAGAGAGAGAAGCAGTGCTGCCAAGCCAGACCAAAAGCCTCTTATACTCACCTCAGCTTGTGTTACAGGCACGCATGTAAGAGAGTTTACATTAATCGCTACAACAATAAAATGGGTGCTTTTTTAACAAATAATTTTGAATAATTTTTTTGCAATTGGTATTATTATGACCGCCACTAGCCAGAATACAGTTTTGTCTTTCTTCTTTTTTTTGAGAAATGATTACAGTCAGTGCATGTGTACACCTTGTTTGTATACATCACTGAACGTATAAATGTATGGAAATCTTGAAAAGAAACAATCCTTTTTTTTTCCTGCACTGATGAGGCATTTAAAAGAGTGTAAAGGTAGTCAGTCCAAGCTGACTGCATCTAGAGAAAGAGTGTCCCAGATAGCATTTGACCGCCGGCCTACAGTACATCTGGTTAAGATTCAGCTTAGACCTGGCAGGGCTATGTGCCTAGGTGGGCTCAGTCAACCAGATGGAAATCTGCAAGGCCTCAGCTAACAGCAACCTTGCATTGAAATGACAAAATCACTTACTATTTATTTATTGTTATTCTTATGATTATTAATCAGTTCCATTTATGCTAAATCATTTGATTGTTTAATGAGAGTGTGGAGTTTTGTGCGAAGGACAACTAATGCAGGTGCCAAGTGTTCTGATAATACCTGTCATGGATCTTTGCATTTGTAATTATCCTGTACTCTTGGAATGGAGTCAAAATGTTATGTTTCATTGGTTACAAGTCTGAAAGCACATCCCCTATGACAGTGACACAAATGACTATTCAGCTTTTGGTTTCAAGCGTCTCCGAAGGAGAGAAAAAGGTTGTGATGTGCAAGTAAAATAATATCCTACAATTACCGAGCCTGCCCTAAATCACAACCAGAATATATCTTAAATAATAAGTAATTCCTGTTGAATAACTATTTCTATTACTGCTTTCTGGTACGCCTTAACTGTCATAAACCACATGAAGTAGAGCTTACCTATAACTGCAGGAATACACTGCAACTCAACAGCACACATACTTCACAAGCCTTTGTCACAAGTTGACAAAAAAAATGTCAGTGAAATGAAATCATAGAACTGCATGAAAACAACAACAGTTCCACGCCAGTTACTTTTCAATTACATGTTAGTGAAGCAGAACTGGCTTGCGCTACTGTTATCGACTGTGTTCCTCTCTATCAAAGTACGATAGAGAGCGCATCCTCTTGTTTAATCCTTGATTTTATAACAGCACAGATCTACACACAGTCAGGTAGCCTTTTGATGAAATTGGACTCGAGAGATGGAGGAAGATAGCTTAGGCTTAGGAGCTCACTTGGAATTATAATTACATGGCCAGGGGTGTAGTGGTAAAATAAGAGGTGGGAAAACTATGAATTGATGCAGTATCTATTTTTTTAAAGGCATTCAGAACATGTTAGATGTAGGTGGAGGTTATTGTCCAATGTTTATAACAATAACAGTGGTATTAAATGGTTCATAGAGTTTTGATGAGTGTACATATTGTTAACTGTGGATAATACAGTGTGGTTTTTGAATGTTAAAAGTTGCAATTGATGAATCAATGATTGAGAGGTGGATAAACTCTATTTCTGAAATGCAGAGGTGGATAAACTGATTTTACTTGCGTTTAGCCTCAACTGCAACCCTGTACATGGCCTTATTGTAGAAGAAACTGGAGCTGCACACATCATTTTGACATAACTTTGTAAGTCCAGATAGAAGCTGTATGTAGTTTATTTATTTATTTATTTATTTATTTATTTATTGGATTAATTATTTTAATTAGGCTATTGAACATAATTTAATGTGTAAAATGTGATGCATCCTTACATTTAGAGATTATTATTATTATTATTATTATTATTAAGCTATGCTACAGCTCCAAGTCTGCATGAACAGTCTGTATGTATCCCATTTGATTAGTCAGGTCTGAGAAGGAGGAGGGAGCCACACGTTTCCTCAATATGTGCACCAGGCAAAAGCAGATGAGCACAGAGGCCTTCCCCAATTCCTCTTTGTGTTTATATATTTTTAATTCTTTTAGAGGGAAAACTGTCAACCATATCCAAAGTGCAGGACCAAAGAGTAATAATGTATGCTTTAGTAAGGTTCTATGGTGACGATATGTGCTATGCTTTACCCGTTTCTAATGTGAAAGATTTTAGACCTTTGCACAAAACAGATTTTGATCATCAGAAGGTGTATCTGGTTCTCAGAAGTGAAGAGAATGGTACAGGCCAGGCTGCCAAGGCACAGATTCTAGCCCTCGCAGGTAAGCTGTTTGTCTTCGGCTTTTTTGGTCGTTTGCATAATGTAATTATTTGAAATGCGTGTCTTTGATTTACCAAAAAAGACAGTGCATGGTCTCTTCAACATTTTGCAACCTTTAATTTATGCAAAACTGTCGCTTGTCTCTTGAGGATGTTCTGTGCATTTCGAAGGCGTTTACCTTTTCAGTACCGTTGTGTTAACGTAAGCTAAATAAAGATAGCTACACCGTGTCAACATGTAGCTTCTGATATGTCGTGACTATTTTTCTTTCGACGTTCGAATGCATCAGTCCATCGATATAGAAAACAAACCTGTCGTGCATTTTGACACTGGTATGTATCCAGCTAGCCTCAATTGTAACGTTACTGACAGTTCTCTTCATTATTATGCTAAGTTAGGTAACCAGCTAGATAGCTAAATAACTAACGATTCCTTACGTGAATGTGTTGGGCCTTGTCATGACATGGAAGGTAATGGTCCAGGCTAACGTTAGCTTTAATATAGCACTGCGTTCATCTTATTTATGAAAGTGTTCCGAGTTTGCTGGTGTCTTGTGAAAGTTTAAGTTATCACGTTAGCTAACGTTACCGTTAGCCACCAAGCAGTGAGTTAGCTAGCCAGCAATGGAAGTTAGCGAACTAAGCTAGGTAGGTGAGCTAACGTTAATCGAGCTGCTGCATGCATTCGCCTTTAAAATTGCATGACTTAATTACGCAGAATGTGGCATTTGAGTTCTTTGTTTATTTATCTCATCGTTTAGCCTATTATGCTTTTAAAACATATGCCGTGCCACTGAGTTAAAAAACAAGTTAGCTTTGCAAACAGTGTGCTGGTACGCTAGCCCCTCAAGCTACTTTTCTAAACAAACGGTTTCGTGTGTGCAGACTTTGCACCATACGTCTCTGATAGCATCATACTTAGCTAGATTACTAATCCTCATTCCCGTTTGCTAAACCCAGTTGTCAAACGGATTTCAGATCCTGTTAGTACAAGCAATTTCTCTGCTTTGGTAACTTTTGCTGTTATTTTGGCTTAAAGTAGTGGTCCAGTAATAGGGGACCTTATCAGCAATACACTGTTAGTTAATTGTTATTATCTTGTAAACAGCCATTGTGCTTTAACGTATAGAGTAAGGTGTGTGGTGCGAAACTACAGAAAACGGGGCTATTTATTCTCAGTAATGCAAACTAGGAAATTCTTTCTGTTTAATACGTCTGAAAACTCGTGTGTCACTTTTCCTCTTCAGTTTATTTAGTTTACGTTGTTACATCGCTGACTTTTCTGTTTTGCAGAAAACATAGAAGAATTTGAACATAGTATTATGCAAAAGAAGATGAAAATTCCAAAAATGTCTTCAAGAAACACAGGAAGCATAATTGAAAATCACTTTGGGGAGGAGCGTCTGCCGCTGAGACATAAAAAGGTAAGCAAGGCAACACCTGAGCCCATTCATGAGAAAATGTACAAATACGTCACATTGCAATATGTTGTTTGTTGTGGTTAGCAGTTTGTCGACAAAACAATGCCTATCACATGGCCTCACGACTTTTAATCTCTTTTAATCTCACATATGTTTGATACAATCTTATTTCATTTGTTGTAGATCTAAACAGTCATTCCCATTATTTAAGAATAACACTAATTGTCAAACTAGCAAGGCAAAGGTACACTGATTTTAGTGATAACCAGCCATTGTTATTGTCGAACTTAGAATGTGGCCATCATTTCAGCACTCTGGACAGCTGCCTCTTTGTACTGATTCCTTTTCAAAACAATGTCCTAATATTGCTTTTTCAGCTACTACTAGGCCTGTGAAGATAACACTTTCTCTCAGTTTGTTTGTTGAGTTTTGTGGCCTGCATGTGGTCTCTACATACATGTATTCATGCAGTAGACACTTTTGTCAAGCCCCAGCGACTCACTGAACAGTGCAAATATACTTTTTTATCCCTGCTTTCTTTGTCTTCTGCTGCATTCCAAACAACTTGGAAATCATGTTTCATTTCCGATTTTTAAGTCAGGACAGATAGACAAGCCCCGACTTTACAAGTAGGAGTTCCGACTTTGCGTGGAAAGTTTTGACTTCTGAGTTTGCCTGCAACACAATTTGGAATTCAAGTTGTAAATATCTGACTTCCGAATTGTCTGGAATGCAGCGTTAAACCCATGATTTTGATGCTGGCAAATGGCTCTTGTAGTCGAGGCCCTGGAGCAAGCTTCATCATAATGCCTCCCTCATTTGTCCAGGCCCAGGCTCAGGACATAGGGCGTCCCATGAGCACAAACTCCTCCAAAAGCCTGGCGGCCGTGGTGGCCCGGCTGGAGCGTAACGCGGTCAGCTCGTGCCTGGAGAGCGAGGAGGACCCGGAGGAGGACAGGCTGGCCCTGGGCGAGGAGGAGGAAGAGGAGGAGGAGGAGGAGGAGGGCGACCCGGAGGGGGACGGGGAGAGCGAGGCGGTGGTGCCGCGGGTGCTCTACGAGGAGCTGGTGCACAGCTACCGGCAGCAGGAGGAGGAGATGCGGAGGCTGCAGCAGGAGCTGGAGCGCACGCGCAGACAGCTGGTGCAGCAGGCCAAGAAGCTGAAGGAGTACGGCAGCCTGCTCACCGAGGTCAAGGAGCTGCGCGACTTCAACCGACGCCTGCAGGACGTCCTGCTCATCAGGCTTGGCAGCGGTAAGGCAGGGAGAGGGAGAGACACACACACTCAGCTCCACTTTGTGCACGTACATGCACACACACTCAACTCCCCTTCATACACACGCATGCACAGTGTGCATTGCACACACATATATACACACAACCATTTATATGCAGTGCACTACCCCATATCCTCACATCCTGATCTGACTAAATGAGTCACAAGTCGCACATTCGAATTTTGAGATGCAGGCCAATTACTTCAGAAACCACTGAAAATATAGATTTTTCTTTTTTGGTGTGATATAAAAGAAGAGGCACTCAAAATGAATTTCCCGAAGTTTCCTAGTCAAGAAAAGAATGTAAAGTTATTAAAAAAATATTATTCAAGTGGGCAAATCATACCTGTACCTGCCTGTAACCTGTAGGCTAATGCTGCTTTCGAGATGTCTCGTAAATCATCGTACACTCACCCGTACAACATGTACCAATGAGTGGCTTTAGGAACGCCTTTCTCTCGAGCCACGAGGGGGCATTAGCAGGAGGCTAGTCATTGTTATTGTTTTGTGCTACATGTAGCCTCTAGCTAAACGGCTGGAAAACAAATTGTTACATTGTATTGCAGGCACAGCAAGACCGTGCAATGCATGAATTGGTGACCGGATTGAAGCAGCAATGTAATCTAGTGTGTAAGAGCATTACATCAACTTTAACATGACCAACACAGTACATATGCAAAAAAAATACATGTCATCTCATCTCAACTATGGGCGCAGCCATGTTTGTTGTAAGGTCGTACGTCCACCTCGGGGTACCCTCAAGTACTCCGAGGTAAAGTGGGCGTGCCTGCCCAAAATGCCGCAAGAAAGCTGGGTAATTTACACTTTCCAACTCGGGCGGCGGATTTACGAGACAAATAGAAAGCACGGTAAGTTCAAATGCAATATTCTCCGTTTTTTAATTGGAAAAACATGGCGGGAGGCCATAATTCAAAATGCTGTATTCACAATTCAATTCACAAAATGCAGTATTCAACAATTCAAGATATGACTTTGACCAGGATATCGTTTTAAAACTCATTGTGTCCTCTGTCCATTGATACCAAAATCTCAGTGTTGAATTTTGGGGCACTGTGACTCATTTTGCCAGATCGGGTCACATACTCTTCTACACACCACCCACACCTACGCATCCACACATGCACTCTCTCTTTCTTTCTTTCTTTATTTCTTTCTTTCTTTCTCTCTCTCTCTCTCTCTCTCTCTCTCTCTCTCTGTGTCTGTCTGTCTGTCTGCCTGTCTCTCCCTCCCTCTTTCTGTCACTCATTCACTCACTCACACACAGACACTCACACACACACACACACACACACTGTAAGTGTTCAAAGTCACCACTCACAAGGATATTGGTGGTTACGTTGGTGACACCGACCCACAATCTGTCAAGAGCACTGAGTTAGCCTGGCTAGAGTGGCAGGACTGGTTCACAGCGGAGCAGAGCCACCAAGTAGCCAAGCTGTGCTTAAAGCACTGAAGGGCATGCAAAGCCTCCAGATATTTGAGTTGGGTAATGCACCCCAGCCAGGGGGACTATGGTAATGAGACAGACATAATAGGGCCAAGAACTTGAGCTGTACTTCAACCCGCCCGCCAAGACCGGCACAGTGGCATATTGTTTAGGGTCGTCCCCGACAGCCGGGGGAAACAGAGTGCAGCCCCTCTCTGAACGGATATTTTAAAGTTGACGTGAATTATCTCTGAAGGATGGGTGAAGCCGGGCACTTTTAAAAAAAATTATTATTATTATTTGATTTGATTTTTTTTCTCTCTTTGGCCTTCCACTTAAACATGATGTGTAAAGACTTGGGGAGAGTTCATCGTGTGTGTGAACCTGAATCACCCCCCACACCCTCCTAAGTGTAATGTAACGAAGCACAGGGCTGGGCAGGGCAGGGCAGGGAAGGGAGGAGCAGGGGCGGCCGATTCCTGAAGTGAGGGCATTAGCTCAGATGTCAGCTGAGCGGTCTTAGGAGAACACAGAGCGCAGCACAGCGCTAAGCTAGCCCAGGGGCCAGCTGCCTGCACCAGCACTCCCGGGCACATGGCGGGAGGCAGCCAGACTGTCCGACAGGGAGAGTGAGGGAGAGAGGGAGGGAGAGAGAACCGGAGATTAGACTGGCCAGGGTTCTTTAGGGTCAGGAATGTAGTGCGCTGACCGATATTAAAACTCATCAGCTACATTAGGGCTTAGCGTGGCCAGCCACCAAGCCAGCTTACTGGGGCTAAAATAACCCCCGGCTGTCTCGAAGCACAGGGGAAGCCGTGTTTCAGGCAGCCGTCCAGTCCTAAGACCAGTCAAGCCCTCGGGAAATGCCAAGCACCACAACGTGCCGTGCCGCGCAGGATGAATCAAATCTGGGAATTTGCTCTTGTGCCAGTATGCAAATGATTACTGTGTGTGTGGTGTTTTTTGTTGTTGGTAATATATTTGTTGTTGTGGTTTTGAGTGGTGTCAAGTGTCTGAAAATGGCCTGTGTGTGTCCTCCCGTCTCTTAGAGCCCATGCACGACAATGGCACTCAGACAATCAAAGAGGTGGTGGAGCCCATCATTGAGCCCCAGGAGGTGTGCCGGGAAGAGGCCAACACCAGCTCCAGCCATTCCCCTTCCCCTCGAACGGTCTACACCTTCAACGATGGCAAGGTGGGCCTTCATCTCCATGCTATTATTAAAGTTTTCTTCAAGGCCAGTCAAGTGATTATGGGGCCAATGGTCAGGGATCAGGTCTTCTAAGTAGACAACCTGAAGGTTGTGAATACGATCCCAGGATCTGCCATTATTGTCTCTGGCTTGGTAACTAGTTTCAAGAGCCTGCTAAATGACAAAAGATTAAAATAAAATAAATTAATTAATAAATAAAAACAGACTGACTGAGCACTACATACTTGACATCTCACAATCCCTGAACAACCCCGGCTGTTGTGATTCAGGTGTTATCTCGTTGATTTCCCATAACAGATGGTGGTATTTATGTAACAGTCTTGTAAGAGAGAGCAACAAGTAAATATAGGTAGAGTAGTGGCAGTGCTCGCCCAGCTAATTATTTGTACCTCTCAGTCAGGATCCTTAAGTAGTCTGGCTGACAGGTAGCCCTTTAAGAGCGAAATCCACCCAGCAGGAGCGGGAGCAGGAGCGCTGAAAAGCCTGTCTGCTGGCGCCGCTCCTAAACCACATTAGGTGCACTGCGCTGGGGAAAGCTGCTGGATGCCAGCCTAAAGACTTCTCAGAGTGATAAAGGGATAACCACACAAGGTAGCGGAGGCGGCCACCTCGTGCACCACCACAGCTCCAGTAAGCTCCCCCAGCACAGAACACTCTACCTGGGGGGGAGGTGTGGGGGTATGAGGGTTGGTCTGGAGGAAAGACAGAATGTGGCAAATATAGGTGTCAGACTTCACAGGGTCTGAGACATGAAAAGTTAGAGAAAGTAGAACGAATGCAAGATATGTTCTTGTGTGAACAGATCTTCCTACTATGCTAGTGACCTAAGTGATGTTACCTAAGTGAAGCCTACTGTTGGTTACTGTTAAAGACTGCAGTCGGTATATTCAGTACACATCTCCATTGAACCTAAACAGTTCGGTACGAATACATGTACCTTCACACCCTTACGTCATATCTATCTATAAATGACAGGAACATCTGTCTGTCTGCTTGTCTGTCTGTCTGTTTGTCTGTTATTCACATACTGTATCTCTCGAACCGTTCGTCCGATTCATTTCAGACTTGGCAGGTGTCTTGATACGGGCACAGTCGGACAGGTGTCTTGCTAAGTGCAGTGCCAGGTTTGATGTTGTTTGGATAAAAAATTCAAAAGATATTGTTAAATATATCAGTAAATTCAATTTCAATTCAATTTCAATTTATTGTGCTTATAGAGCGCCAAAACATAACACATGTATTATGGCGCTTTACAGAATGTAGGCAATCAGAGAAAGAAGGAAAGAAAGGAAGAAAAGAAAAGCAAGAGAGAGGCCCATGGGTAAGATATATATAGGAAGAAACCTCGAGCAGATCCACGACTCAAGGGCCTGACCCATCTGCCTAGGGTCAGTACATGACCGTAAGGTCTGTATACATGACAAATGCATATGATAGTCGGGTGTAGAGAATAAGACATGGTGTTAAGCACTTGAGCTGAAAGTTACAAGAGGTGGGATGATTACGTGTCCGTTATGGTAATTCATTATTCCTGATTTAGTGACAGAAAGTTCAATAGTCCAGCGTTGGAATTGTCCAGGGTAAGGGAGTTGTCGAGGGGCATGTGGTGGGTTGGCAGACGGGCCAGTAATCCGGGCAGAGTTGTCATAGGCTGGTGGTGGGTCGCTAGGCTGTACGGGCCAGGAGTCCAGATAGGGGGCAGTAATAGGGCAGTCGAGGATGGGACTTCAGGTGAGATGGGTGAGAGGAGGGCCAACACACGGATGGTTGATGACTGGTGATGATATACCTCACAAGTGAGGTACAGAAAGGGGGAAGAAAGAGAGAAGAAAGAAGCACACATTGGCTTTCACCGCTCTACTGTAGCCACTCTCCCTCTCACTCTTGGCTACCAGTGAGGATAGAAGCAGGGCTTTGACAGAACTGAGTGAAGGCTACACGGGTAAAAAGTTAAGCGAGTGCAAGATGTGTGGATAATTATCATGTCTGACCTCAACAATAAAGACCCCCTGTGGAGTGAACTGACACTTCGAATAGCCCAGGCTTTGGACTGTCTTTAGACTTTCAATAAACAAACAACAATTCCGACTGCAAGGTCCCAAATTGAAACGAGCGATAATCCCGAATTTAAGGATGTTTCAGAATGCACGTACAAAGCATAACCAGCTACAGACAACGAGTTGCAGACAGAGCATGATGTCACTTATAGGCTACCAGAGACTGTTTTTAAATTACATTGTTGCAAATTTCACATGATGATTCATTATTCCACAAAATGGTTTGTCTTCTCTGTCATCAAGTTATTCAATAGGCTAAACATATAGTCTTAACTCAAAGCTTTAGGCTTATGTCATTCTGATCAGATACAGACAAGAAGTGGCAGACAGACCATGATGTCACTTTGCTGCAAATTTCATATGATGATCCATCATTCCACAAAATGGTTTGTCTTTTCTGAAGTTATTCAATAGGCTAAACGTATAACCTTGACTCAAAACAACTGTTAGACTTCTGTCATTTTGATCTGTAAAAAATGTCACATGCAGTTGTAATGGATGAACAGTTAAATAGTTGGATAGTTTAAATAGTTAGATTGAGGAAACAGTTGGCGGGAGTCATAGTTGATGACAACTGACAGTTGGAATGGCTGAACAGTTAAATAGTTGAGTAGTTTAAATAGTTTATAGTTTATTTAATAGTGAATTACTGTAGTGAGGATTTTTATTTTAAACAGTTGAACAGGATCTGTAGTCTTAAGAGAGCCAGATTGTATGATTAAAGCCTGAGACAGAGTAGATAGTTTAAAAGTTGAATGTAGATAGTGTAATGGATGTTGATAGACAGAAAGTTTAATGGATGTTGATGGGCAGATTGTTTAATGGATGTTGATAGATAGATTTCATTGGCTCTGTACCTGTACTCTGCTAAATGACAAAGTTGAATCTAATCTAATCTAATAGTTTAATTTTTACAAAAATACAAGTTTACAAAAATGAAAAATACATTCCTCAAGTGTCCTTTTCAAGACCTACATTACAAAAGTTTCTACATTAAACGGTTGAAGCTGAATTAGACACAGAAATTTGGTGGGAAGAATATAGAAGAAGAAGAAAAAGACTTCGGAAAACTGAACAGTGCATTTTCATGCAATGTAATTATGTGACGGTTGTGGAATGATTGAGAATCAATCATTGCAGGGTTCCCCATCAGTTAATTAGCCTCTTACCTCCATTGTTTTCTGCAACACTGGGAATAAGGTAGTCTGTATTCTACACTTTCTGATGATCTATTCTGAACTAAATAGTAGTTATTATGAGTAGATAGATAGATAGATACTTTATTAGATACTTTATTGATCCCCAAGGGGAAATTCAAGAAATGAGTATTATGAGTAGTAGTAGTTAGAGTAGTTCTTAATGTAGTCATGTTTTCATGTAAGAGGTTGATATGGTTGGTTCTCTGTGTACATAAGGGGTTGATATGACTGGTTCTCATTGTGCATTGGCAGTGCAGGTCCATGTGTGTCTGACATGACAGCTGTGTGTGTGGCTGCTGTAGGTGCACCTGGGCGGAGGTATCTGGGTGGAGGAGGAGAAGTGGCACCAGCTGCAGCGCACGCAGGGTGACTCCAAGTTCACCAAGAACCTGGCAGTCATGATCTGGGGCACAGAGACGCTCAAGAACCGCAGCGTCACTGGAGTAGCCACCAAGAAGAAGAAGGACGCCCTGCCCAAACCACCACTCTCGCCCAGCAAGCTCAAGATCGTCCGAGGTATTGAACCGCTACACGTGACCTTCGTGATAAGCTGCGATATTTCTTACTTAATCATTGGGGATCAGTTACCATCAGTTGCACTGTCTGGAGGTCAGAGAACAGTGTGTTCGTTTCCTTTTCAGTTACCTAGCACAATCTTTTGCTTCTCGTGGTCTACAAATAGTCATTGAGCCAGACCCCCTAATTTTGGGTACCATTGAAGGGGAATAAGTCTCATAGTAATTTTTGAAAAATTTGAAGAAGAATTAGAAAATATGTGATATCTACAAGTTTAATTGTTTAGCCTCTTCACCTGTTAGATATCCCCACAAAAGTTACAACGCAAATACATATTGATTTAATGTAAAGTTTTGTGGGAATATCTATATGTTTTTTTTTAGCCTATTTACCTGTAATATCTCTGCGTAAGCATATAATAGACATAAACAGGGTGATAACACACAAAAAGCTACTACCAATGCCATGCTATCTCTTCTTTTCTAACTCTAGGGTGGTATACCTTAAAAATCACTATGAGACTTATTCCCCTCAGATGGTACCAACCAACCTAAAAGGCACCTTATCAGCTTTCTTTATGAAGTTTATTAGGCCTTGCAATCAGAATTTTCCTTTTGGTCTCTAGGGGTGTTTTTCATCCCAAATATTGGACTGAGCTTTTCAACCTGAGCTTTATACTTTTTAGGTACTTTTTTTCTTTTTGGGACAAAAATAATGGAAATTGGTCGAGTAATGGGTTAGACTGTAGTACGTTGAATATACATTGCCGTTCAAAAGTTTGGGGTCACTTAGCAGGGCTCCAGACTAACTTTTTGCACTGGTGCGCCTAACTTTTTTTCTTAGGTGCACCAGCACAAAAGTTAGGTGCACCCAAATTTTCAACCACATCGCATTTAACACCGCAGCAGGTTCACTTTTTTTCCTTAATTACTGTCCTATATAGGTTGTCCTATGACTTATGATTTACAATTCTACAAGAAAAGTAACTTAATGAAGTGTTGGTGCTTTAAGTGCTTCACTGAGCTAAAATTTAAACTTAAAACATCTCAAGATGTATTAAATAAAAATAACAGTGAGTAAATTAACAGTGTATGTCTTTAAGGGCTTCAAACTGCACATCTCATGGCTCAATGTTTTACATACTATCCTTCATAATCTTTAGGCCTTGGCTAAACCAGCTCGCCATGCTAGCATCTTCCATAGAAATGTATTTGAGCACAATTTAAAGAGATGTTCCAAGTAGCCTGGGGGATTTTTATGTGATTTTACAATGATGATTGCAATAATCATTTGACAGCCCCACAATGCAATTTACTTTTTAATTTTAGTATTTTAAAATTTTCAATAAGAATATGGTTAATGCAGTAACGAAATGGTAGGCCTATTATTATAGGCTATTGCAATGACTTGTCATGCTCGATCTAAATGTGTCCATTCAATTCACCGTACACAATGACCACTGTACATGCATGGAATATTCGGGCTTTAAATGTAGCAGCGATGTTCGGTTTGCGCCAAATACAGGATTAAATTGATTGATGCCATCAGAATGAGTTTACACAACTCTCGCGCAAAACGAATATTGCTGTTGAAAACCGGGTTACTCCCTGCATGTAACTGCGGTCAATGACGCACTCCTTTTCGGCGATATCTGTATCTCTGTCGTTCGCGAAGGCCTTGTATGCATTTTAAGACGTCTTTTCATCTGCAACGACTCCTATAAATTTGGCGCAAGTGGCATTCATGTACGTCGGGTTTACGTTCAAACTATATTTCTGGTGAATAATTATTTCGGACTGAACTTGGTGAAGGGAAGTTTCACTAGGCCTATCGTAGGCAACGATAAACTTGATCATCATCTCGGGCTCGTCTGATCGGTTTGCTGCTGCCAGCTGCTGAAAGGCAGTGGGGAGAGGGGACATTTATCTCGGCCTATGTGACCACACTGTAATGCAACTACATCATCTGTTTATCTGACGGGTCTCTGACCTCCCTCTCTCTCTCTCTGCAGCACACGCATTTTCAAATTTACACACAGGCACTGGGCCACGGCCAATCAGAGGGGAGGTCCCGCCCTTCACTATCTGTGATTTGTTTAAATCACGATATTGGCCAAATATGTGTCTGTTATTGAACCAAAGGTAGAGTTTCAATGCGGACACTTATTCCTCTCTCGAATAGCTGGTTGCACCGGTGCTACCTCCGATTTTTTTTAGTCGCACTTTTGAAAAATTAGGTCGCATATGCGACCAAATTGGTCGCACTCTGGAGCCCTGCTTAGAAATTTCCATTCCACTCCATTATTGACAGAATACCCACTGAGAGCAGTTGCATTGTTTTTTTAATCAGGGCAGCAGTTTTCTGATTACGTTATGTGCTTACATAATTGCAAAAGGGCTCTCCAATGTTTTCTCAGTTAGCCTTTTAAAATGAGATCAGATTAGTAAACAGAATGTGCCTTTGGAACATTGGATGAATGGTTGCTGATAGGCCTGGCCCGATACCGATACTGGCATCGCATCGACTGTGTGAGACACGTGTCTTTGCTTCCCCCAATGTAATGCTACAATTTGATTATTAAATACAAGTTGAACTGAAGACGGAATTTTGCAGGCTACAGTTTGCTGGTTAGTCTACACATACAGATAACCTGATAGGCTTTGCATAGCGTTTCAAGGTGGAGCAATGCTCTGTATTAAAACGAGCTATGTTCAAATTCACGTTTGCATGAAATGTTTTATTTGTCAAAGAATAACCGAAGGACCAAACTCACTCGCCTACTATATAGACTGATTGAAACTAAGTAACTTAAACAATAGAACTGGGAAGGAGGGGATAATAACCTACTGTTAAATTGCATAAAACACATAGCCTTCAAAAGTGGATGGATTGCCATGAACATGGCCTAAAATAGCCTTATCATCACATAACCCTAATGGACTAATTATTTGTTCTATGTTTGAGTTTGATTGAGTCTGTTTAAAAAAAAAAATTACAATCCACTGTTCATATGTTTATACTTTAGGAATGGAGATGGCTTTGTATTGTGTTAAAAACGTTCTTAATGTATAAATTGAGTTTTTTGCAACTTTAGGTGTTGTAGTTTTTACAAACAAGGTGTTACGGATTCAGTAAGGGTAAGGTACCGAACAAAGTACCGTTATACCAAATACCGACACCGAACCCCAGGCACCGGCACCGATATTGGTTCAAATGTGATAGGTACCCAACCCTAATCGGGGCATCCCTAGTTGCTGATAATGGTCAATGTAGATATTGCATGAAAGATCAACCATTTCTTTCCATAACAGTCATTTACAACATTAATAATGAAAACAAGGACATTTCTAAGTGACTCCAAACTTTTGAACCGTAGTGTACATTAAGATTCTGTTTAAACTGTTTCCCCTCCAGAGTGTCTGTATGATCGGGTGTCGCAGGAGACAGCTGATAGTGCAGAGATCACACAGCGATTATCCAAAGTGAACAAGTACATCTGTGAAAAGATCATGGACATCAACAAGTCCATCAAGAATGAGGAGAGGCGGGAGTCCAAGCTGCTCATCCGACAGACGGTCAAGATGGAGAACTTCCCCTGCGACGGCATGTAGGCATCGGTGGCGTTGCCGCCATGGTGGCGGCCTCTTTCAGCGGCCCCTCAGACTGCCACAGAGGCTGGTGGACAAGCGTCGTCCGTTCTGCCGTTTCGAGATTCTCATTGGTGCCCGAAAGAGGCCTTTATCCACCCCCACCCCCCACCCTAAAACCCCCAACCCCACCCCTCCATACTCCTCCTCCTCCCCATCTCTAACTAATCTGTGCTCGCCCGACAGTGTTCCCCAGCCCGGCGCAGTCCTTAATACACAGAGTGTGCTTGGTGTACAGTACGAGCACGAGGTTGTGCAAGGGGAACGGGGGGGGTATTTTGATAAGCAGTAGGGATTTGTGATGAGCGGAGCGTGTGTGTGTGTGGGGGGGGGGGGGGTGGTTTCCAGTGGGGGGTTGGTAATCAGGTTAGTGTGTGAGTGTGTGAGACAGGAGAGATCCTTTAAATCTTGTTATAACAGAATGTGTTGGGAACGCGAACAGATGTTCTGTGTCAGAACAGGACCGTGGGTCCTCGCGTACTTTGAAAAAGAACAAACCGAGCTGTCCCTTTTTTTCCCCGTTGATCTGTCTTCTGATTGGCAGGAGACACTTTTGTGTGTGTAATACATAGAAGACAATACAAATGCTGACTGGAGAATGACTGTTGAGGAGGCTGTAGAGGTGGCTAGCTATGACTCCCTCTCGTCTGAGAGGACTCTCTGCCTTGCTGTTGGTACCTAACGTGGAGAAATGGAGTGATGCACTTTTAAAACAGAGTTTTGGAGAAGCTCTGCATGTCTTAATGAGTCGGCCCCTTTTCCAGATCAACACTCTGCCTTTGAAATGATGCTTGCAGCATTGTTCTAGTCTACATTAGGAAACAAAATAATACTGAAACATATAGCCCACTTGACCTTCCTATGTTATTTCACTAGTCCCTGTTGTCCTAAATTGGGAAAAGCACAGATTTGGGTCACTAGTTGGAAATGGTTTCGTTTACGGGCACAGTTTGTGTAGTTCCATTTAGTTCGATCTATCTGATGGATTTAGATTTAGATAAAACTGCAGTTTTTTGTTTTTTTTTCGGTTGTCATCCCTGGACACAGTAACTGTACATGACAGGATTGAACAGGCAGTGCACACTGGAAAGGACCTTACAGAGTTGGCAATCAATGGGAACTGTGTTCTCTGTCTTTTATATATAAATATATCTATCTATATCTATATATAAACTATATGAAAATATATGATTATAGCAAACTGTGATTGTAATGCAAATTGATATTGCTTAAACTGCACTTTGGTGTTTGAATGTGGAGTGGTGATGGATAACTGCGCTGGGATGGGAAAGGCTGTTGAGCTGTGAAAAAAAAAAAAAAGCTTTTATTTCTCTCCCCCTCGCTATCCGTCTGAGGATAGCAGTGTCCTCTCGCTTTCCTTTCCCTCTTGCTGTGCTGTTGACCCCACCACCTCCCCGTTCCTAGTTCCTCTCCCCCGTTCCCTCTGTGTGGTAGAGCACACCATTGTGAAATGCGGTATCGTGACAACTCAAAGTGAAACATGCCATCCAAAACATTTTTTTTCCCTCCTTTCTTTTTTCATTTTGTTTATTTGGGGGATGGTTTGTTCCAGAAAGAAGAGTCTTCTCATATTGAAGGGTTTGTCTGGCTATCTGCTACAAAAAAAGCAAAACAAACTTCATGCTGCGGATTGAATTCTCAACTGTGACCATATTGCTAACTGTGAATCTCAAGCAGATTTGCCATGCTTACCTTTTAGTTTGTTTGTTTAATTGTGTCTTTCCCCCCGATTCTTCAGCCCTCAATTAAGCTATCATGAGTGCTGAGGGCAGAGAGGGGAATGTTTGTGTATAATACCTTCTCATTCTTACTCTGACTTTGAACATTTCAACTGTTTGTTTGTTTATTTGATTGTTCTTTTGTTTGTTTGTTTATTTTCTAGGTAGCACCTTATCTGAGTTTGTATCGCTTTCGGTGACTTCTTCAATTATGTCTCATTCTTGCCGGCTAAAATCTTCTGTGTCTCATCGTGTGTACTCCCATATCGGCTTAAAGCTTGGCGCGTCTTTTCTTTCTTTTTTTATATTTTGGATGACGAGCATATCTACGTTATAAGGCAAACATCTCTTTCCTTCTGCAGAATCCATTTCACAACGCTGTCTCAGAGAGCTGATCGTATCTTAAATTGTTCTTAAATGATCCCTAGTGAATTACATCAGGCTGCAGGAGAGGTGTTATTTTCCACATGTCACTGTTGCTGTGAGACTCATTTGCTTTAGGCTACGTTAACCTCTGCCGTTTGGCAAGCTGCGTCCACTAGCTTGCGCGACTGAGCAATCATTTGTTCAAACTGTAGCACTTTAAAAACGCGTAGTAAGATCTCTAGTGCCGTAACATTTAAGTGTTTAAACCATTGTATTTTTTTGTTTTTTGTTTTTCAAAAAAGCAACAGAAAGCTAGGTTAACTTGGTTGCCATTTAAAGCATTTAAGTTTTGAGTTTCTCGTGGACCTCAAGGGCCTCGAGTGCTTGAAGACTCTGTGCAATCACACGTTTGTAAGCTCAAACCAGGAAGTCTCAAGCATCTCTCTTGTCAACTCAACTCCACTGACAAAATGGGTGTTTGACTTCAAAGCAAATCTGTGAAAGACAAAAGACTATCTGCTCTAATTGTTTTTTTGTTTTTTTTTTATTTCTAAAGCAACTTTACCTCCACAAGACAGCACTTAAATAGAATTGACACGTGTTTAACAACAGTAGTTCTCAAATGATATGTATTTTTTCCCATCCAAATATATATATATATATATATATATATATATATATATATATATATATGTAAAATATAATGTCCTTGCCCCACTAGTTAAATGACATTCTTTAAATCTCTTGATATGTGAGTATGCTGGACATTTAGCACAAAGAGTGCTATGTCTGAATGGAAACCAGACGTGCTGAAAGTTTGTGTGGCTTTATATCGTCCTTCCGTAGATATCAATCTAATCCGACACTGGCACTTTTGACCTGAACCGTAAGTGAACCAAACATATTTTTAAAAACGGATAAAAAGGAAACAAGGTTCTTAAAGTTCTTAAACTCTGAGGTAAAGGCCATAAAGTCTGAAAAGCTTCATGTGTAGTTAGGGCGGCCATGTTCCCTGACCTTGACCCTTAACCTCCGACTGTTGTGGTAAACAATCACAAAAGAACACTTGCTGTTTGCTTATTGCTCTCCAGTCAAAATCTTTTTTTTTTCTTTGATTGAAATTTAACTTGTAAATTAGCATCTCACAGATTTGCCATGTTTTTTTTTTGGAAAAAGAAAAGTTATTTAGCTGCAGTTACAGGGAACTGTTACTGTCCCCTGAGTGGTAATGACCTACATATTTTTGTAAAAAAAAATCATGTTTAAACATGCCCCCAGCAGATTATGATTACTGTTAATAAGAAATATAATTTTTGATATAGTTAGGTCGGGGCAGTGGTCCCACAATAACTGGGCTAAATGTATACCCAGTTAAGCTGTATTGTTGTCCCAATACCTGCGGACAGTAGACTGTGAATGGTGCATTTGGCCCCCAGTGACCCTCTGAATTGTGTTGGGGGTTATGGATGGGGATGTTTAGGGCCATATGTAGGAGTTTTGGCAGAGAAGTTCTCATCAACAAAGTAGGCTAGGTATCTTATTCAAAATGGAGTTGGCCATCGAACATGACTGTCCTTAGCCTGAGAGAAACAATTGTGAGTTGAGGGACTGGTATACTATGAGGGTGTTGACAAACAGTGCATGACTGTTGGTTTGGATCCGTGGGGAAATGTTTGGAGGGAGATATATACAAGCCAAAGTAAGGAATGTTGCCCGTTTGAATCGAAAGCTGTGGGATCAGCTTTGGTTTATCTTGCACAAAAATAGCCCTTGCCAATGTTACTACACAGAGTTATCTAAGCTTACGCATAGGCTATATTTTTATGTGACATTGATCTCATAATATACAACATACTGTGCTGTTTTATCTGTACAAAATCTCCATAGTTCCCAGTGGATATTATGGTATGTGCTCTGTTCCAAAAGCATTAAGGTGTCACATTAAGGTGAAAGTGGCTGTGTACCATACAGATCCTGATGAACTCTTGTAAAATTATGCTATTTGTTTGTTTTTGTTGTTTTGCTTACCTGTTTGTTTGGTGTTTGTTTGTTTCCTTTTATTTCTGATGCCAAAAAATGGGATATGGGTAATGATCTGTAAGTGATTTGGGTTTTTCTCCTGCCACCTGCTCAATGCTGTTGTTGTTGCTGTCGCTTTCAGAGATTTACCTCCAGGGGTCGGTCCTGGCGCTGACCCGGCCCGTCTGCGGCACAGGTCCGCGTCAGAGCCGGCAGCTTAAGTCTAAGTCATGTGCTGAGGACCAGGCCACTTGGTTCCCCCCCACTCTCCCACTCAACACAACTGCCCAGTGTTGCCCGCCTCCATCCCCACAACCCCACCTTCCACTGCCCTCTGTGGCAACAGGTCCAAGTGCAGTAGTGCCCCCTCCACCACTGGGGCCAACTCGAACAGAAACACACACATACACACATACACAAACACACACAAACATAACAAACACTGGTGTAGTCTGAACTAAACCTCAGTCTCTTACTCGGGTATGCAGTTTCCCTACTGCTTCTGAAGCACTCTCTCTCTCTCTCTGGGACTAAATGGATAGAATAAAAAAAGGATGCATTTGTTGTTGGTTTAAAAATGGATGCTGGTTTAGTTGTTGGTTTTAAAAGAAAATTATGTATTTATGCTAGTGGGTGAGAAAGTAAGCAGAGTCGGGTTGATTTGTTTTTTATTCTCTACATCATGGATCTAGTCCTCTGGTTGATAGTCAGGTTAACATAATCCAGTATCACAATCCTACCTCATTTGCTTCTTGTGTCTATAGGTGTGCGTTTTGGAAACCCAGGAAATTGCCCATATCATAACGCTCTTGTATATACAGTATATATATATATATATATATATTATAGATGTCTATTACACAGCCAACCTCACGTCCGAGTTGAAATACCAGGTGACAGAAGCTGCTGATAAGGCATTTCAGATGAGTCACAGATGTGTATGATGTAGTGTGATGTATCTGTGCTCTGTCATAGTTCTATATTTGTATTTCTGGTTAATGTTTTTTTTTTCTTTACAGTAACCTGATTTTAACTGGTTTGATGGTGCTACCAGCAAGCATAGGTTGACTAATAATCTGTGTCTCTTACCTCAAATGGTGCTAACTTTTTACGGTTTTAATCATCCAGTCGTATGCAGTCAAAATATCCAAACATTTCCACGCAACGTTCAATAATCCTCACAGACAGGGAAAAAAAAGAAACGATCATAGTGTAGAAATTGTCCAGCAAATCCAGGTTCCTGTTAATTACCTCATAGTTTGCTCATATGTGATTGTAGCTGTGATTTTTGTAGCAACAGTAGAACAGTGCATCTGTGTAAGCTTCTAGTCAAAGCAGCAGTGTATTTTTTTCCTGTAGGTAATTGCCATCAACACACACATAATCACTCGCGCGCTCCCACACACACACACACTTGTCCACCCCCCAATGCTGTTTCACACTCAGCCACCCCGTACTGGACTGGGCAGTCATAGTCAATACTGATGTGGTCCTCAGCAAAACAGGTGTGAAGTGGCACAGCAGGAAAAGCCCATGCTGTGATATCTCCTCAAAGACGTGTGTTTTTACAGAATGTGTGTAGTATAAACATGATGACCGTAGTTAAAATGCAGTGTAGGCCTACCTCTCCGCCAGAGAGGTTTGGCGTTACCAAAGTGGCCCACCCCTCCCCTTTCTGGAGATGCATTCAACATTGTTAAATTGATATGTGTGTCAAGATTTGCATTGGAATTAGCTGAAATGAGTGTGAACCACTAACGGCAACGATTTGCACCCTCTCAATCAGCTAAAATTACGCATCCAACTAAAAATGTACAAATGTAAACTTGTGTGCTCCAAAGATATTGAATTTCAACACTTGGTGATGGCTTTATTAGAATGCAGTGAATTCTAGTCAAGTGCATCAAGTTGTGTTAATGGCACCTCCTTTTCCAAACCAAGTGCATTTTCCTTCTTTGCCCCACCTCAGCGAGGGTCAATCAAGTTATTCTATGCCCCATCTTAGCTAGGGTCAATCAAGTTATTCTCGCTGCTGAGTAGAGTGGACAGGTTGACTCACACATACTAAATAATATTTTCCAAAAAGAAATGGACAGAAATGGTAGATGGGGGGGGGCTGTCCTTTTTGAATAATAACTGTGAACATATAATCCTTTCAGGGTGTATTTTATTTGTTGTTCGTTTGTTTGTTTGGGTGAGTGAGGGCAATTGATCGGGCCAAATCAGGGCCAGATGCCTGCTGTGGCGTTGTCCCCTCTCCCGGAGCATTGTGGGTTTGACCAGTGTTCCCGTATGATTAAGCAAAGGAATTTGCGGATTTCGAGTCTTTAGGCTCCGGCTCTATAAGAGTTTCGGGAATCTGGCATTAGGTACCTGGGGAGCGAGAGAGAGGCCCTCAGGTTCGTCCCCTCCACCCCCCCTTGAAAATGGAAAATGCACCCTTGCAAAACCAGTGTCACCTCCACTCTGACTGCCTTTTGCCGATTAGCATCTACTTCTTGTGTGTTTTTTCGCTGCAGCCGGGTACTCCTGTTTCAGTGTACAGATGAACAGAATAAAGTCAAACTTTTATTCTACACTTCACCCAGGTGACTCCTGTCTTCTTGGCTCCTCCAATTCACTTACTAGACATATTAATCAATAACTGCTAAATGAATCACTTATTAGACATACTGTACTCATCAATAACAGCTAAATTCATTGCATGCATTTAATTTAGTTCCAATTCTGCACAAGGTGCTGAATTCAATCTGAAGTCGGCTTGTGCAAATGCTGCAAAGGTATTACAATCCCACTATGGTGTGATTTCAGTTTGAATAAAAATTGTAATCTGTCAATCTCTATAACAAACACTTAAATCTTTAGGTCATATGGAAAAAAACATTTTTTATCCTGTCACAGGTTTTTTTTTAGCATCTACTTGTCAAATTATTTGCTGCGGTGGAGCGATTCATGGTTGAGCAGATCAGCACAGGTACTGCACTGGTGTGGGTATCGCCGCCCTCGATCAGAGCTGGACATTTCTCCTCTGCTGCGGCTCAGAGACGGGAGGGGGGTTGGGAGGACTGCAGGCGGGTCGGGGGCGCAGATTTGGCCTTGGCGAGGGGTTTTTGATGTGGCAGCGCCCGCAGGAGGCACAGGCCCAGGATTAAGAGCCAGATTGATCTGGGTGTCCGTCAGAGATAAGCACACTGGACCCTCGGAGAGGGTTTTTTTTTTGGTGTCTTTCTTGCTGTGTGTGTGTGTGTGTTTTGTATTGTGACAGTTTCAGGGACACACCCTGGGTATGTGTTGGCTTTTACGTGTAACCTATGATCTTGATAAATACTTTAAATCTTTCATTTACGCTTTAAGAGTAAATTGGAGAGGAAAAAAAGATTAAATAACCACACAACAGCACTACGCACTTTCACTATTCGCCCTAGTGTACTGTTTTAGAACTTTTTGATTGTCTTTTCTCTTTCGTCTTTTTTTCCCAATTGGGTGGGGGGCGGGGGCTGGCAAGCCCTGTGGGAGGCCCCGGGATTGGTCGGCATGTGGGGCTGCAGCGTCTGAGTGGCGGTGGTGCATTTCCATAGATTATTGCCGAACTAAGCACTAGTGTTGCACATCCAGGCGTTTTCGGTGCCCGAGGGACAGCGCTCAATGTCATTAACGCTAACAGTTGCCACATGCCTGTAATGTATTGCTGGCTCCGCTATTGACAATGAGATGATTCAGTGTAGTAATGATGGATGAGCGTGGGGGCCATCGGCTGCAGAGCGAGCGACTACACACGCTTGCACTTTTGCAGCGCGCGCAGGGAACAGCGTGTACTCTGCCGTGCTGCAGCGAGGCTCTTCCCTGCCATCTCATCCTGCCGCGGGGCTGCCGCCACTCCCCACTACAGACGGGGGCGACTGCGGCCTGTTTCACGGCCTGGCGTAGCATCGTCTTCCCACTTCAAACTCTGAATTGTCCGGAGGGGCAAAAGCAAGCACACTGAAAACATTTCACCCTCTGCTGCCACCTAACAGCAGTCATCTGACCTGTCAAAATCCACTGGGACGGCGCTTTCATTAGTGTCAGAAAGATACACAAAGTAGTTCAGGCTTTTATGACTATTCATTTGAATGCGAGTGTTTCTCTTCGCCCGCTGTGGTTACCCATCCATTGCGTTGTGATGAGAGATGGGGGAGATCGGGAGTGGACCAGGGTGCAGTGTGTGGGAATGTCACCACTAGACGTATGGCTGCTGTCACATCGTTTAAAATGCCCTCAGTGACCCAGAGCTGGGAGGGCTGCTGGACGACTGGGTGGCCACCTCGAAAGGGGAGATGGAGAGATTAAGAAAGAGGATGAGAGAGAAAGAGGATGTGCGTGCGTGCGTGAGAGAGAGATAGGCTGGACACGGCCTGGTTTAATAAGCGCAGATTCCAGACGCACGTCCATCAGCGTCCACTCTGAAGTGCTGTCAGACCTAAGGGCCCACTCAGTCAGCTTCTTCTCTCCTCTCTCTCTCCTCTCATCTCACAGCATTTACTTTTGAGCCAGCTCAGTCAGCAGCAATGGAGCCTCTTCACTCCTCTTTTCCCCTCTCTCTCTCTCTCTCTCTCTCTCTCTCTCTCTCTCTCTCTCTCTCTCTCTCTCCTCTACCCTCTCTCTACCTCTCTTGCCTCTACTTTAATTGGGCAGCTTGCTGGACAAATGCTCTGCGGAGGGACTTATGGAGGACCTATGGAATTGCCAAACGTGTGGAGATGAATGTGAACTCCAGGCATCTGTTTAGAATTCCACGGGCGGGAACGCCATCACTTCTAACCCCCTGACAGAGTTGTGACTCAATAGAGAATGTGTGTGTGTTTAAGTGAGAGTGAAGAGTGGGTGTGTGCACATGTGTAAATGTATGTGAGAGAAAGTGGGAACGTTCAAATATATGCGTGTGTTGTTCTCTGTGTGTGTGTGTGTGTGTGTGTGACAGAGCTAGAAGCAGGAAGGCTATGTGCATGTGTGAAAATATGTGTGTTTGTACGCAATAGATTCACTCAAGTGTGTAATGCAATCAAGCATGAGAGAAGGAAGCCTGTTTCTGGCAGCACACACACACACACACACAGTCATGCTTTTTTTCTCACATGTATAATCCCTGAAGGAAGAAAATGTATTTTTCCGCTTGAAAGCCAGCGGTAAAATTCATCCTTGCTCGCTTGACTCAGTGTGTAGCAGTGTGTGTGTGTTTTATTATTATTTTGACTCATTATTTTCATTTTTTATTTGTTGACTCGATAACAGCGATCAATATTGCATGCAGACTGCACACAGTTCGTCCTTATGAAGGCCACTAGAGCACGGCGTTTTACTCTTGTTTTCTATTAGCGGCATTTCCCCCCAATGCTGTCGTGGCACTGTTTTACTTTGTTTAGTTTTGTGTTTTTCCTGAGCGAGGTTAAAATCCCGAGGAGTGGAACATCGGTCGCCTGAGCAGATACCCAATAAATGCTATTAACTTGTGCGCCTCTGGTCTGTGGAGCCACACCGTAGTTCAGTGGCTAATCAATGGCTGAAATCTTGCTTACAGTAAATTGTTTTTATGGGATTTGGTATATTGATACGCGGACATCGATTTGGACTGCATGGCATGGGGAGGAGTGTGTGTGTGTGTGTGAAAGAGTTACTTTTGTTGGTGGTGGAGGGATGGGGTGTTTGTTAGGAATAGTGTGAACGAGCGAGCGTGTGTATCAGAGATCTTCTCTGCTTATATTTTCTTTTGTGCGCGGCTCCATTTTCCTTGCCTGGTAAAGTGATTGGGAACGTTTGCAGACAATAGAGGAGAGAAAGACAGAGAGAGAGAGAGATCTAATGAGTTGTGCCTTGGGTCGTCTGAAAGTCATTAACTCACATGGTTGAGCATGCCAATCACACTGGCGGCTTTCAGCAGCGAAAAGGGGTCTCGTTGATCTCTTTGAACACGTCCCACCCTTTTCATGCTACCACTCTTTTAAATTGAGATATTCAACTTCATTATGATATCTGCTTAAATATTCTCTATCTTCAGGTCCATTATCCAGTGTTTGATGAGGGGTTTTCACCTTTCTCCTTCTTAGCTACCAACCTTAAATGTTTTGAGGGACAGTTATTTAAATAAACGGGTTGACAGTTATAAAATCAGATGGTATTAATAGCTGTCTGTCACAAACTCTACTCTTTGCTTTTAAAACAGGTAGTGTTTGAGACGTGTCAGCAGTAATAAGCCAGTGATGGTGGCCTGTTCTGTGGGCCTCATGGAGAGAGAAAACTGGGTTGAGAGGCTGACTGTCTCCTCCCTTTGACTCTCCCTCTCTCCCTCTCCCTTTTTTTGTCATGTCTTGACCAGAAGCCGTTTCCAAATGGCTTCAATTAATGCAGAATGCTCCCTCAATTTAAAAATCCAAAGCTATCATGAATTTTTCATACTCCCGGCATTTAAGCTAATTAGTGCGCAAATGAAGCACTTTGCGTTGCGACTGCACAGAAGGGGCTGACATTGATGACCAATGTCACTGTGACAGGCCCACTGGCAGCCCTGATGCTAATCACTACGCCTGCTTAATATTCTGGCCTCTCACTCTCTCTCACTCCTCTCTTCCGCCCTCTCCTCTCTTACTGCACACGCTCTCTGGGTCTTATCTCTCCCTCCATCTGTTTGTCTCTAGCGCTCTCAGTCTGCCTCTTTTCCTTCTTTTTCTTTAATTCTTGCCCTTCTTCTTTCCTCGTCTTTTCTCTCTCTCTCTCTCTGTCCTCTATCTTCTCTCCTTCTTCTCCTCTGTTCTTCATTCATGGTTGTCTTCTCTCTGTCTTATCTGTTTCTCTGAAAGCTGCTTTGGCTGGCTGACTCATGGTCTCTCTCTGTCAATCAGGACAAGTGTGTAACCTGTTTATGATGATTAATAATGGGCATTAATAGAGCATTCTACACAACTGGTGGAAAACTAATGTCTAAATGGCAGCATATAGTCGAGTTGCAGTTCTGTTCCCTGACGTGAGTTCCGTGCCCATCTACAGTCGACTATGGAGCTCTTCAGTCGGGTATAGCTGTGTTCTGTATCACCACTAATGATGCTTTATCTGCATACGTGCCCTCACTACGGCAGGCATTTACATAAGTCACCTATCTGTAATGCATACTCTTCTGGGGGGACCCCTTTGCCTCTCTCCAGTACACTCTCAAACAGGTGTGTGTGTGTGTGTGTGTGTGTGTGTGTGTGTGTGTGTGTGTGTGTGTGCGCGCGTGTGTGTGCGTGTGTGTAGGCGACCCAAGGATCCCTTCTTCTTCCCTCTGGAAGTGAATGGGGGGTTGGGGGGCAGAGGCATTATGTTAATGACATTATTAGGTTTCAGGAAGCTATGCTGATTAAATATTCATCGACTTTGATTATGGTGAAATTAAGACTGAAGCCCGGCCTCAGCCAGGAGGGAGGAGCACTTGTGTAAATAATGCAGGTTTCCCAAATTGAAAACTCCAGATTGGAGCTTGTGCCCATTGTCTTCTTTTGCTGCCATTTGTCGTCAGCAGTGATAACGTCTGTGTACATATTTAACACTAAATGCTGCCTTGCTGTGGGAGAGTGAGGTGGGTAAGATGACACCCTCACTAGTGCTGACGGATTCGGTATTGGTGGCCTGTAGTATCGCATGGCGTCAGCCAGGCAAACCCCCCCCCCCCCCCCCTGTTCGTAATCCATGCGGTGTCTGTAATGGGCTCCTGTGTCAAATAAAACAGTGCCGCTAGCTAGCGGGTGTTGCTCCATCCCAGGCGCTGTGCTGTGGATGTGGATGCCACGCTGCCTCGGGGCATGTGTACCTGCAGAGCCACTCCAGCTACAGCTCCCTGGCTGTCACGGAGAGCATTTGAGCTTGCCAGTTCCCCACAGCTGTCTGCGCAAGAAAAAACGCTTGATGAGCTTGGCTATTCTGACAAGCGGGAAACCATAATGGTGCCACTCCAGACTGGAGAGATCAGCGGCGATGACAGTTTAAAGGATGGTTATAACATGCCTGAAATGACGAGAAACACACCTGTAGAAACAACTCCTTACTGCACCTGTAGTAACAACTACAACTCTTGTAATGGATTTTCTCCAGAGTATATTAACTCTTCTTCAAGTCATACAGTAGGTGGCCTGTTGTAACAAACTGATGCTGTGGTTTGTACTGTATGTCAACCTCTACCATAAGAATCAGAGAATTCTAAATCAAGAAATCAGAACATGGAGTTAGTTTCTATGGGTATACTGTAGGGCTTCGAATGACCTTGCAATGTAATAAATCAGTATCATCTTGAGTTAGTTTTAAGGCCTAAACGTTGCCGAATTCTATTATGCCAGTGTATGAGTAGTGCAAATGTAATGTTGGCTTAGCAAAGCCAATACAAATATAGAATGCAAAATGAAATGGAATGGCGATCTCCATTGTTTAACAGAGATTCCGAAAATCAGGGGGCGCTATAGCACAACTGGTTACAGAGGCCATACCATATGTTGTCCACCTCGGGTAATTTCTGGTCCCACTCCCATCTCTCCCACTCGCTTCCTGTCACTCTCTCTACTGTCCTGTCCGATTAACGGCATTAAAAGCCCCAAAAGATACATATACAGTATATAAAGAGATTCCTAAAATGCTCAACATTCCGTACACAGCCCGTAGAGCACAGCATATGCAACCTTCACTCCTCCTCCTCCTCAGCCTGAGAAAGTGATTTAAAAACTGTTTAATGGCATCTAAATAGGGGAAACATTTTTATTCCCAGTAAGCGGCAGCAGCACTCATTTGCCTAGGCTGCCACGCCGAGAGGGGTTCCGCTCGGAGAGTTAAACAGGCATGGCGAATTGCACAGAGCAGCGCGAGGACTTCAAATGGGCCTGTGTGTACATGGCGGCTAGCAGAGGCTTGAAGGAGAGTCACTGAAGTTTATCTGCGCTTGTCCTTCGCTCCTTTAAGCGAAGCGACAAAGTTGGGCGAGCCTCTTCTGCTACCGCCTTTCTTCCCCTCGTGGAGATGACATGTCCTCTGTGACTGTGCATAATTAATTAGTCGTGATAAATTATTCCATTCTTAACCAGATCCACCCCACCACCACCACCACCACCACCAGCACCCTTACCCAGTGGCCGGGTTTCTCTTTGTGCATCAGACGTGCATTAAAATTTCACAAGAGCCACCTTATCTGCATTCTGCAAGCCGTTCCTTACATTGTGGCGGCGCGGCGGCACCAGTCAACACAAACCCGCAAGCCATCCAGCGCCTTTCCCCGCATTACTCGCCAGCCAGCCGCAGTGTTCCAGCCTAGCACGGCAGAGCTGCAACCAATCGGAAGACAAAGCTGGAGAGGAGATGCTATCGTTGCAAAAATGTTCTACTTAGTGGTGCTCTGCGATCTTCTGGACTGGATCCAAACACACACACACACACACACACAGAGGTACGCTGACTGGTTTTGTAGGATATTGATTATAATAACTGATGGTCATTCTGCCAGGATTCTCAGGCAGCTCGTCTTGTTTACTCATCTTTTACTGTATTTGTCTGCAAAGCTGTCTTCAGCCCTTGAGAAAGAGGAGGGTGGAGAGAGATGGATCGAGAGAGAGCGACCGACAGAGAGAGACAGAGGAAGAGAGATGGCCTGCCTAACAGTCCTGATTGATTGCTGCGTTATGTCCCACCCTCTGGTGACACTTCAGCACTTTTTCCTCCTCAGCTCAAGCCCAAGCTCCGACTGCCCACAAATTACCCAAAGATAACGTGATTAGTGGCCGAGGCCGAGGAGCCGGAGAGGGGAGGAGATGACTGGGTAGCCGGAGGGGGGAGGAGATGACGGGGCTCTGGGTGGAGGTGTTGGGCTGGGTGATGCTTGCACTCGTCAGGCTTTGTTTGTGTGTGTGTGTGTGTGTGGGGGGGGGGTCCCTGAGGAGAGCGGATGCGGGGTGCCACGGCAACCAGAGGTGAGAAGGAGGAGGAGGAAGGGAGGTGTGCCAGCTGGTGATGCCCCTGCCAGGGCGCACAATGGGCACGATGCCCAGGGCTCCCCGGGCCAACAGAGAGGGCCCAGCAGGAGAGGCGCAGGGCAGCTGAATCACACCTCCTTCTGTCTGTCTCATCCACTCTGTAGCCTGCGGCTTTGAGACCGGACACTGGGCACTCCTTCTCACACCTGCACTGCAGTACTTCATCTGCTCATACTCATCCCTGACTCCCTCTCTCTCTATATATATTTTTTTTCTTTCTTTCTTCCTCTATTCTCTCTATTCTATTCTCTCTGTTGTTCTTTCTTTCTCTCCCCCTCAATTTCTTTCCTTCTTCATCCTCTCCCTTTGTCCTTCTCTTCATCCACCTATACAGATGGACCCCTGAGTCTCTCCTTTTCTTTCTCTTTCTTTCTCCCTCTATTCATTTCTCTCTGTCACTCTCTCTCTCTCCTTCCTACCTCCATATCTCCTTCTCCCTCCTCTCTATCTCTCTCTGTCTCCTCTCTCCCTAGTTTTATTTTTAGACTATGTGTATGAAAACTGCCCATCAACCAAGCTCCATCTGTGGCTCTTCAGCTCAGAGGAAGCCTCTCTCTCTTTCTCCCTCTCCCTCTGTCTCTCTCTCCCTCTCTCTCTCTTCCTCCCTGCCTCCCGCTGCCTCTTCGCTGGATGGGCATGACTGACTGGGGGCTCACTCACCATGAGAAACATCACACCCCTTCTGTTTAACATCCCTCAAATCATAAGAGCCCCTTGCCAACCCCCTCACCACACACACACACACACACACACCCTACCGTGTACACAGTGAGACGAGCCTCTGCCCCTCCACACACACACACATTCACCCTACCGTGTCCACAGTGAGACGAGTCTCTGACCCCTCCACACACACACACACCTCCCTACAGTGTCCACACTGACAAAGACCCCCCCCCCCAGTGAGTAGCAAGTTCTGAAAGCCTAGGCTGGCGATGGAGATGATGGTGATGATGGAGATGATGGTGATGATGGTGATGGGAGCTCCCCAGTCCTCTCTGCTTGACTGGCACCTGTCAGGGCCTCTCACTGTCACGCTTCCTCCTCCTCTCCGCCCCGCAGAGGAAGTGACATGACACGCCGGCCGCATCGCGCCCTCCTGGGCTCCTCCCGCCATGTCCTTTCTTTTCTTCCTGCCTTTCTTTCTGTCATTCTTTCTTTCCGTCTTTCTTCCATTTATGTTCCCTCTCTCACTGTCTCTCGTGTTAATTAGAGACGTGTGTGTCTGTGGGGAAGGGGTTACACACACACACACACACACACTTGCTAAGAGCGGCGTCCATGCTCACTCACTGTCCCACTCTGGCTCATAAAGCAGCGCAGTTAACTCTGCGACACCCGGAAAGAGACTGCTGAGGATCTGTGTTGTCTGGAGTGTGTGTGGAGTGTGTGTGGAGTGTGTGTGTGGAGTGCTTGAAACGGCCAGTCGTCCAGCTGGAGTGTGGGCAGAGGCAATGTCTGGTGTGCAGTGGTGTGTGTATGAGTGTGTGTGCTGGTTGAGCTCCTCTTGAATATGGGCAGTGGTGATGGCTGTGGGGTGTGTGTGTGTGTGTGTGTTCTGGAAAGCCATTTGGCTGGTTGAGTGTGGGCAGTGGTGATGACTGGGATGGTGAGGGGTGTGTGTGTGTGTGTGTGTGTGGTGTTCTGGAAGGCCAGTGGTGGTTGCGCTGGGCTGGTGTGCTGCTGTGTAGTGTAGAGTGGTGTTTTCGGGCCGCTCGCTGTGGAGGCAGTCTAGCGTGAGAGTGGGAGATGTGTCTGGGCTCCCTGCACACTGGGCACAGGAAGTTAGAGTGACCTCACCACCATCGCCCCTGTCCCTCATACTGGTCAACCTCACCACCATCGCCCCTGTCCCTCATACTGGTCAACCTCACCACCATCGCCCCTGTCCCTCATACTGGTCAACCTTACCACCATCGCCCCTGTCCCTAATACTGGTCTGTCTCTGCTGTCTATCAATGCAGTCAGTCTGTCAGTGTTTCTGTATGTTAGTTAATGTAGTCTGTCTGTCTGTAATGTATCTGTCTGTCTGTATGTCAGGGTGTCTGTCTATTAGTTAGTGTGTTTGTCGGTCTGTTAGTTAGTGTTGTCTGTTTGTCGGGGTGTCTGTCTGTTAGTTGATGTTGTCTGTACTGTATGTCAGTCTGTCAGTGTAGTCAGTCTGTTAGTACGACTATCTGTCTGTTTGTCTCTGTGTCATTGTGTCCGTCTGATTGTCTGAAGCTACTAGTGTGTGTGTGTGTGTGTGTGTGTGTGTGTGTGTGTGTGTGTGCGTGTGCGTGAAGTCCTATTGCTGGTGTAGCAGTGTTTGAGTGGCTTTTCAGGGCTGCGGACCCTGCTCCTGTGTGTGTGTGTGTGAAGGCCTATTGCTGGTGTAGCAGTGTTTTCTGTTGCTTTTCAGGGGTGCGGACCCTGCTCCTGTGTGTGTGTGTGTGTGTGTGTGTGTGTGTGTGTGAAGGCCTATTGCTGGTGTAGCAGTGTTTTCTGTTGCTTTTCAGGGGTGCGGACCCTGCTCCTGTGTGTGTGTGTGTGTGTGTGAAGGCCTATTGCTGGTGTAGCAGTGTTTTCTGTTGCTTTTCAGGGGTGCGGACCCTGCTCCTGTGTGTGTGTGTGTGTGTGTGTGTGTGTGTGTGTGTGAAGGCCTATTGCTGGTGTAGCAGTGTTTTCTGTTGCTTTTCAGGGGTGCGGACCCAGCTCCAGTGTGTGTGTGTGTGTGTGTGTGTGTGTGACAAAGTTCCTGCTGCGGGTGTAGCAGTGTTGTGGGAAGCTGTTTGGGGTAGTAGCCCAGTGCCACTCCAACTGTCAGTGTGTGTGTGTGTGTGTGTGTGTGTGTGTGTGTGTGTGTGAGACAGAGCTTGTGTGGTGTGCTGTTCGAGGAGGGCGCCAGCTCAACTCCTGTCAACCGAGCTCTGTGTGTGTGTGTGTGTGTGTGTGTGTGTGTGTGTGTCAGCCAAGCTCTGTTCTCAGCATGGGAGCGGAACTCACTGGCTGTCAGCTCTCCACTCGTCTCTTCCTCTTGTCCTGCTGCACGCGCTCTCTCCCACTGCTAGCACCCCGACCGCAGCAGCCACAACACACACACACACACACACACACACACACAGACGTGGCACATCACACTTTCTACACATACACACACACACACAGACCTGCACATCACACTTTCTACACACACACACACACACACACACACACACACACACACACACACAGACATGGCACATCACACTTTCTACACATACACACACACACACAGACCTGCACATCACACTTTCTACACACACACACACACACACACACACACACACACACACACACACACAGACCTGCACATCACACTTTCTACACACACACACACACACACACACACACACACACACACACACACACATACACACACTAGCCACCCTACAGACACAAAAGCACAGCACCAACTTCCATCCAGGCCTCCCCTCTGAAAGTACACACACATACGGTAAAGTTAGCTCCAACCAGGCGCCACCTCTCAAAGCACACACACACAGGCACAGACTTAGGGAGTGTTTACTTCAGATGACACCTGTTTTGTACTCCACATGCTTGGTGGAGTCTAGCTCAGCTGTGTGTGTGTGTGTGTGTGTGCGTGCGTGCATGTAGGTAAGTATACCAGTGTTTCCCATACATTGACTTATTTGTGGCGGCCCACCACAATATCAACATTGACCACCACACAATGATTTGCCATATTGTACTATTTAAATTGGATGAAATCCTTTCATTGTAGAGCTATGTCCGCCTTTGCACAGTCTCTCCTTGTTTCTCTGTCTCTCAACGGACATGCATGCATGTTTCAAGAAAACATTATTGGCATCATAACCACGCTAAACAGATTTGTTCAAAACTGTTGCATTCAAGTTAACTCTGCACCCCCCCCCCCCCCCCCATCACCTACCACCACAAATAGAATTCAATTCTGTGGGAAACACTGTATACCATAGCTGCCTTTTAAAAGTGGCCTTTAGAGTTGAGCAGACGAGGGGAGACCAGTGACTGGTGTGTGGGTGTGTTTGGGGTTGAAGTTTTTGTGTTGGCACTGAGATTTTGTGTGTGTGTGTGTGGGGGGGGGGTGCTTGTGTGTATGTGTGTATGTATGTATGTATGTGTTTTGGTGCTATGTGTGTGTGAGGGATCCAGTTAGCCAGAATGTAAATGATGGCTGGCAGACTGTGTGTGTGTGTGTGTGTGTGCGTGTGTGTGTATATGTGTGTAGTGAGCCACCATGTGTCTTCTGGCTGGCAGACTGTGTGTTGACGGTGTGAGGACAGGGGCTGCAGCCACACTGAGGTGTTTGTGTGTGTGTGTGTGTGTGTGTGTGTGTGTGTGTGTGTGTGTGTGTGTGTGTGTGTGTGTGTGTGTGTGTGTGTGTGTGTGTGTGTGTGTGTGTGTGTGTGTGTGTGTGTGTGTGTGTGTGTGTGTGTGTGTGTAGTGAGCCACCATGTGTCTTCTGGCTGGCAGACTGTGTGTTGACGGTGTGAGGACAGGGGCCGCAGCCACACTGAGGAGTGTGTGTGTGTGTGTGTGTGTGTGTGTGTGTCTGGGGGCGATGCTGAGTGTAAATGTGTGGCGACAGGCGGCCAGCAGCTCTGCACCTGCACACTAGGAGGTGTGAGGCCCGGGAACAGGGGAGAGGGAGAGAGAGAGAGAGAGAGAGAGGGAATCACACCAGAACCACCCCCACATGGCACAGACTTTACTCCTCACTTCCCTCTTTCTTTCTGCTGTCCTGCAATGTTTCCCTCTTTCTTTTCCTTTTTTCTTTCTTTTTTTCTCTCTTTGTCTTTCTTTTGTTCTTTCTTTGGTTTTTTTTCTCTACTTCCCTTTTTCTCTCTGCATTCTCTCTTTGTTGCTTGATGTGTTTTCCATGTTTCTGTTTGTATTTGTCTCAGCATTTTTGTTTTCCTGTCTCTTTGTTTTTCATCCTCTCTCTCTCTTCCTCTCTCCCTCTCTCTCTCCCCCCCTCCCTCCCTCCTTCTCTCTCGTGTGTGGTAAAGGCCAGTGAAACAGTAGAGGCCGTGTGACAACAGCCCAGCGTGGTGGCAGAGAGGCGATTCTGCCTGACAACCCCTCTCTCTATCTCTCTTTCTCTCCCTCTCTCTCTCTCTCTCTCTCTCTCTCTCTCTCTCTCTCCCTCTCTCTCTCTCTGTCTGTCCGTGTGCCTGAGGAGGTCTGGAGGTGTCGGGCGGTGGTGCTCCTCTGTGAGGGTAGTGCGCCGTCCCCCTCACTGGCTTTCTGTTGAGGGCTTTATCAAAGAGAAGTGTTAAGGGCTCATAACGATGGCTCCCAGCAGTGTGTCACAACTCAAGTAGCATCTGTGCGTGTGTGAGGTAGTGTGAGGTAGTGTGTGTGTGTGTGTGTGTGTGTGTGTGTGTGTGTGTGTGTGTGTGTGTGTGTGTGTGTGTGTGTGTGTGTGTGTGTGTGTGTGTAAAGTATTGTTTGTGTGTGTGAGAGAGAGAGAGAAGATGGGGTAGTGTTTCTTTCACAGTTTGTGTAGATAGTGATTGTTTGGCTGTGAATGCACATGTCAGTTTTGGTTTAACACATTCATGACTGTGTCTGAAGCAGACATCCTCGTAAATTTGAAAGGGTCATTTTATGACCTATAACAGTGCATGTGTGTGTGTGTGTGCGTGTGTTTGTGTCTGTCCTGTGTGTGTGTGTGTGTGTGTGTGTGTGTGTGTGTGTGTGTGTGTGTGTGTGTGTGTGAGCATGTGAGCATGTGGAAAGTTCTGAGACTGCTGTCCATCAAGACGGAAAGGGACGGGGAGGACGGGGGTGAGTGAGAGAGAGAGAGAGAGAGAGGGATAGAGAGAATTGGCTAGAGAGAGAGGAGTGGAGAGAAGGAGAGACAGAGAGAAAGGATGAGAGAGAGAGAGATGGGGGGGGCCTTAGCTGGCCTCACTTGGGGACGCTAGTGAGAGGCAGGGTGTCAGAGGAGAGGAGGAGGAGGAAGGGGGGGGGGGGGGCACTCTGCTTTGACAGCAGAGGTCAGTGGCTTCTCCCGCCTGTCTCTCACGCAGGCTGACAGGACGTCCTGGGGGAGGTGGACGCAGCCCCCACGCTCACGGGTACACGCCGCCAACAATTAATATTTCATCGCTGTTTTCCTCCTGCACTCTTATCCCACCCCTCCTCTCTCTTCATCCCTCCATCCTCCTCCTCCTCCTCCTCCTGCACTCTTTCCCGCTCTCCACCCCACCTCCCCTGAACCTGGCCCGTCTCTTAGGATCAGCCAGCCTTGCGCCCCCAACCCCACCCACCACCCCACCTCACCCAACCCCACTCCCCCTGCCCAATCTCTGAGGTCTTGGCCAGACACCACTGAACAGGTGTTCCACCTCCTCACTGCTCCTGCCGGCATCACACACACACACACACGCACACACACACACACACACACACACACACACACACACACACACACAGCAGGAAACACCAATGAGAGGATTACCTGCATGTGTGTGTTCACGTGACTCCTCGCTCCACTGAATGGTTGTTGAATATACTTGATATTTTTTAGGTTCTGAGTCCTTAGGTCTGGTTGAGCATTTGGCGCTGAAACATCAACTATGCATATTTAACTCATTTACTCTGAAACATCAACTATGCATATTTAACTAATTTACTCTGAAACAGAATGTGTGTGCCGGAGTATCTTCTGTACACTCCACTAACAACCCTAACTCAGCACCTCTGCTTGTTTCGTGTGTGTGTGTGTGCGTGTGGGTGCGTGTGTGTGCGTGATCTTGAAACTGAATATGTTCTGCAGAACTCCACAAAGATCCATTTTGAGAAAATCCCAGCCAGCACCTAGTTGTGCTCTGTGGATATGAGATGAAAAGCCCTTTTGTGTTTGGATGGGACTGTTTGTCTGAGACTGCGCTGATTGCCGGGCTCTGGTAATGCCTGGTGACAGTGGCTTTTTAATTAGAGCCACGCGAGTCAGAGATGTGCTGGGAGCTGATATCCTCCTGCTGGAGGCCTCTTTGTACACTGATATATATAACGTGTGTAGGGGTTGAGTTTGCCAATACGACAAAGCTTTTTATTCTTTCTTTCTTTCTTTCTTTCTTTCTTTCTTTCTCTCGTTCTCAGCTACGGGGAGCAGCAAAGGACTCTGATTATGGGCCAAGTAGAGCGTGTCAGCGGCGTGGCTGATTACATTAAACAGATAGACACTGGAGCCATTAATAATACATTAGCCTATCAGATGCTCCCGCTATGCAACAAAACTCATTTCTCTCCTTCCCTACAGACTTGTGCCCGCCGCCAAGGCCGCAGGAAATTCTAATGATGACAGCGAGAGAGAGAGAGAGACTCCGGGAGGGGTGTGTGTGTGTGTGTGTGTTGGTTGGGGGTGGGGGTTGGTTGGTTGATGTTGGTCAGGAAACTAATATGCTTCACTTATTTATAGGCGAGAGTGGGCTTGTGTCACATGCAGCTATTATGCAGATAGATCTCAATTAACTTTTTTGTCCTCCTGAGTTAATTACTGCCCGTATAGAGGAGACGCAGCACTCTCTGTGGCGTCGTTTGGTCGGAGAGGAACTTTGGCTGCAAACTAAACTGTGTTGTCACTCAGAGCGGAAGACACACAGAATAGAATGTACACTTCAAAAGTATATACGTACCTGGCTCACACCAACAAAGGTTTATATCTTTCTTTTTTTTTTAAACACCTTCTGAAGTGAAGATTTTTTAAAACGCCGCTTTCCATATATCTATGTGGATGCATAAAATGGAGACTTTCAGAAACGATGATAATAAAACAAAGAGAATAAAAGCAACTATGGTAACCAAGACAACAAGAGGCATCAATATATCAGTGTGTAGTACAGAGATGTTTTCTAAAACGAATGTTGTGTAAAAAAAAAAAAATTGAAAACAAATGTATGTGTATACAGGGCCTCATTCACATACCACAAAAACACAGCAAACAGGCCCAAGTGTTTGTGGACATACATTTTTGGAAATGACTTAAAGGCAATATAGATGTATCATTTGATTATCATTTGAATTGAGATTGATTCTAATTCTTAATCCAAGTTTTCTCCAGACGTAAATTAATCTAGTCTAATTCTCACTCTCATTTCTGTAACTCTTTAAGTCTAACTCTTATTTAAGTCTAATTCTTATTTTCAGTCTGGCGTAATCAGAAGCTGAGGTGTAGCATTTTAAGACTGAGGCGGAGCACTGGAGGTCCATTTATCTCGTTCTGTGTAGCCATCAGTGCACACCGTAGCGCTTCATTGTGTCACGCGCGGGCGGTTAACGGGATGCGGCGAAGGCCACTGCTAACCGGCGTGGAGCGGCGCTGGGGAGGGTGCTCAGCTTGGCTGCCTTTAAATGGGCCGTCTGTCGCAACGCGCCGGCTCTCTGGAGCTGCCGCCCTGCCCAGCTTCTCATATGTGACCTTGTTTGGTGTTTTATGATCCTCTGCCTCCCCCTACTCTCTTGCATGTGTGCGCCATACACACACACACACACACACACACACACACACACACATCTGTACCTTGGTGTGAGTGATGGGCGCATGTCTGCGGAGGGGTCCCTGGGAGGTGCGAGGGCTGGGGCACGGCTGGCTGGCAGCGAGGCGGGTGAGAGGGCCGCATTAGTCAAGATGAGTGTGCCCGCCCGCCCGCCCGCACGCCCACACCCCTCTGTCCTCACTGTGGCGCTCTGATTCCCGCGCTCTCTCTCTCTTTCTCTCTCTCTCTCATCTCTCCCTTTGTCCCTTTCTCTTCCCCCTCCACACTCTCTCCTCTCTCCCTCTCTCTCTCTCTCTCTCTCTCTCTCTCTCTCTCTCTCTCTCTCTCTCTTTGTCTCTGTCTGCATCAGACTGATGGAGGAGCATGGGGCCTATGTGTCACACCCTGAGCACTAAAGCACTTCACTCGTGCCCTCAAGTGGGCCTCCGATGGCCTTGCACACACACATCATACACACACACATGCACGCCATGCATACACATATTAACACACTGGTACACACCACACACACACACACACCTATGAACACACTATTACACACACACACACTTTCTTCTGCAGCATCTGTAGAAAAGTCTCTGACCTGTGGAGGACTCTGTGTGAGAACAAATGGCATAGAGCTTCATCCCCAGGGCATTACAGGAGAGGAGAGGAGAGGGGGAGGAGGGGAGGAGGACAGGAGAGGGGGAGGAGGACAGGAGAGGTGTGGAACAGAGCATCTGCTATGTCCTTTCCTCTCTCCCTCCATCCCGTGCCACCAATCCGCAGGCTGCTAGCCGCACGCAGCTTATTAAAATACCTGCTGTCCTCGGCCGTCGCCTGAGAAGCATCATAATGAGGGAAGACACCCTGAAAGGGACGCGTGCTCATCAGATGAGAGCGTGTAGCCACGCTTCCACTGCCTCATACCAGGGCTTACGATGCTGTCCATATGCAAGCCTTTATTATCATCATGTCACTGTGTGTGTGTGTGTGTGTGTGTGTGTGTGTGGGACCAGTTCTCCTCTCTTCTCTTGGTCTTGGTCTCATCTCTCCTTTTCTTCCTCTCTGAATCTCCATAAAAAAGGAGAGTGATTATCAGTTGAGGAGCTGGCGGTTGTGGATCCCCCCCCCCCGCCCCCCGAAGCTGCCTGGGAGATGGGGACTCTATTGGACAGATAACTAATCTCTCAGAAGTCCTGTTTGTTCTTGAGGTTTGCCCCCACTACAAACATGCTCCTGATCAAAGCCCTGGGAAAGGGCCTGCCACTTCAAACATGGGCCTTGCACAGTTACACAGCCACATCACATCTCCCGCCTCTCTGGCTCTCTGACGGCCTGCCCTGCCTGTCTGTCTGCCCTGCCATTGCTATGGCAACTGCCTAATCCCGACCGCCACCACCCAGGTAGCCCAGGGAGCGAAATAAAACAGAGAATGGCTTCCCTTCTTGTTTGGGGCGCTTGAGGGTTGGTTGGTGAGTGTGTGTGTGTGTCTGGGGGGGGGGGGGGGTTCTATTGATTTCAAAGGCAAGCGGCATGTTAAGATTTGGGTTCCTAACATGGCCTCAATAGAAAAGCACACACACACACAGACACACAGATGTAGATATTGAATCAGTGCTCCCACAGTATTGTTAACACTCACAGGGGAATGTTCACACTGGTAATGGGTATTCTCTGAAATAAATCGGCTCATATCATTCTAGGATCACTTCTCAGCGTGAACTCCCAAATGTGCTTTTAACAATTAAAGCAGCACATTTTGTTCTCTCTCTCTCTTTTTTTTAATTTTGCACACATTATTCTTAAAAGCTTCATTAGCAACTTTTGTGTAGTCAGAGTGAATATGAATACTGAAAGACAAGGGGGAAAAAATCCCTGGCATCTCTGAGATGATCTCACATTGTGATTGGCATTAGTGTTATCAGTGGGCCGTGTGACCAGCGGGGTTTAAGGCCTGTTTGATGTCTTTAAAGCGAAGGTACTGAGGGATTAATATTCCACAGGGCAGCTGTGGGTAGCGGCGGTGGCGGAGGGGTGTTTGCGTCTTCAAAGCCCAGACGGCCCGAAAACTTTCCCAGCATCCATTTCATCTGGAGCCTTGCTGCTCTGTGCGGACAGTGGAGTGCAGCTGTGCTTCCGCACTCATAATTACACATGAGGTCTAAGAAACTCAGTCATTATATGGTGCTACGCTCTTTCTCTCTCTCTCTCTCTCTCTCTCTCTCTCTCGCAGCCTACAGCAATGGGGGAAGCACCTCAGACCTCCCCCATCCGATGTGCTAACCTTTACTTACTGTACAGGTCCAATCTTTAAGAAGAACACGACCCATTGCTCACTCATGACGTGAGTGAGTACGTTCGTGCTCTAAACTCAGTGGACCAGCATGCCCATCAACGTCTCATCAATCATCTCTCTGGAGGTGAAGTGACAGATCAGGTGGAACTGACCCCCCATCCCCCCCCAGCCTCCCAACCCAGCCCCCCCCCCCCCCCCCTCACTCAGACCCAGATTCAGTAAGCCAATCAGGATTCCCCTTGATTCCCTGACATTTCAGTAATCTCGATCAGAGTCTCACTAACCACATTCCGCGTGATTGCTGTTGCAGTAAGGGCCCAGGGGCAGAGCTGCATTTGCCTGCATCATTGTAAAGGAAATGGCAAGCGCGCTGGACTTAAAGGGCAGCTGCCATCTGGCTCTTTAAGACAAAATTTCCTGATAAATGAAAACTGCACAGTTGGACATAGCGCGACCAGACCGTGTCCCTGCCCTTTATTGCCTTTGATGAATGCTGGGATGGGGGGGTAGGAGGAGGGCGGGTGAGGGCCACCCAAAATGCTCCGCCGCAAATCCACCAAACCTGAACCCTCGCTGACCTTTCGGAGACATAACACGTTTGGCAATTATCAACGAGAGAGGTGCGACCGCTGCTACCACTGCAGCGTGACCATTTTTTTTTATTTTAAAGATACACTTTTTGCTTTTCGGAGAATCTGTCGAGAGACCAACAGCGCACATTAGCCAGTAATTATCCTATTACAAACACGGCGTCATGATGGCGCCATCATTTGGGCTGTTGACTTAGTGACCAGGCGTCTCTTCTCCTCACGGCTGCTCAGGGTTTTGTCATGCACACATACACACACACACACACACACACACACACACTTTTACACACACACTTCGGCTGTTGACTTAGTGACCAGGCCTCTCCTCACGTCTGTTCAGGGCTTTGACAGTGTTTTGCTTTCCGATTCTCTGTGGCAGAATTAGGCAACAGAGGTAGAAACAGCACACACACACACACACATACACACACACAAACAAACAAACACACACACACACACACACACACACACACGAGGAAGGGAGAAAGCGGGTGGTGTTAATGACAGAAATTTGGCAGTGTTTTTAAATAGCTGCGGCCCCATTAGTGTGTTATTAACAGGGTAATGGGCTGTTGCTAAACGGCAGTGTGACATTGCAGCCTGTGCAGTCTGCGCAGCACCATGCTGTTCCTCCTCGTCTCGCTCCTCTTTGCTCCTCTCCTCTCCGCTCCTCTCTTCTCTGCTCCTCTTTCCTCTCCTCTCCGCTCCTCTCTTCTCTGCTCCTCTTTCCTCTCCTCTCCGCTCCTCTCTTCTCCGCTTCTATCCTCTCCCCTCTCCTCCGCTCCTACAGTATCCTCTCCCCTCTCCTCTCCTCTCCTCTCCTATCCTCTCCTCTCTCCTTTCCTCTCCTGCTGGAGGAGCAGGGGGTTATGGGAGCCAGAGGAGGCGCAGGGGGTAACGAGGACCAGAGTGGAGGTCACAAGGTCAGACGACACCCCCGAACTCCGAGTTGTTTTTTTGTTTTTTCTGCGAGAGAAAGAATGAAAAGGAGGAGTAGGAGGAGAGAGAAAGAGAGAGCTGGAGTCTGAAGTGCTAAGCTGAAGCTCACAGATGTACATTTTACAGCAGATGAGCAGATGACAGCCGAGTGTTTGAATCCAGAAGAGGCTTTTGATTTCTGCTGCTGTCAACATTTCTTTTCCAGGCAGGACAGAAGCCTAGCGTCTGGGACCCTCCCAAATCTCTCATCGCTCAGTAACAGAGTGGTTCTCTAAACTGTAAATGGCACGAGTATTTGTGTGTGCGTGTGTTTGTGTGTGTATGTATGTGTGTGAATGAATGCATGTGGGTGTGTTCCAGCATGTGATAGGCAGTCTATCTATATTGATATAATGAACCCATCTTTCTCATGTCTTCAGTCTGTCCCCACATGAACGCATTTGAAGTGTCAGTGTTGCGTCCGCCCGAGCGAGTGCCCCCCCTCCCTCCCCCCAACCCCCCCGATGAGCACAAGGCAGGCGCACGAGTGCGAAACGAGCGTCTTCGCCTTCCCTCCCTTCTCAGCGCTTAATCAATATCCCACTGACAATCGAGGCTTGGCAGGGAGCTAGGCCTCCATGGGGGGAGAGAGGGAGGGCTCTCAAGAAAATAGTTTGCCATCTACAATTGAAGCCGGGGGCTAAAAGCTGGTCTGGCGTGTGAATATATTTTTAGAGAGTATAAAGATTGACAGAGAGAGTGCAGCTGTAAATTGAGTGTCAGGGATCTCACTCAACATGGTGGGGAGAACGAGGGAGGAGGAGGGGGGTGGAGAGGAAGAAGAAAGAGGAGAGAAAATAACCCTGGAAGCTGTAACGGTGTAATAAACCTGGCCTTCCCATATGAGACGGTTTGGCGTCTGAACTTTTGTTGCTTTCAGCAATTATGTATACCTCGGTGGAGGGATGGTGTAATAACACACGTATTAAAACAGTCTTCTTTCTCAACCCCCACCCCACACACACACACACACACCCCACCCCACACACACACACATACACACTTCCCCCAGCCCCCCGGCTGCTCTGAGTACGGACCTTCTCATACCAAACAGCAGGTGCCCTTATCCAAAGTGACTCGCATCATTGGACTGATTTGACATTGTGGTCACTAATCTCAGTCCTCATGGTTCAAGGACACTGTGTGTCAAGCTGGGAACAGACCTCCCGAACAGACCTGAAGAACGTGATTGAGTAGACCACACCTAGACAGAGTCTGGTACGATTAGGAGTTAGTTATGAGCACAAACGTAACCTCTTGAAGAAGGCCATTGAGTAGACCACACAGACAGACAAGAGTCTGGTACAATTAGGAGTTCGTTATGAGCACATTGGGTGCTTCTGTGTGTGGATTCAGTGCAGATGAGTGGAGCTCTGGCCACATTAATGCCACTCTAAGTGCTCTTCTCTGAGACAGTGTGTGTGCTTGTGTGTTTGAGTATGTGCAGGTGTGTATTACTTTGGTGTGTGAAAGGAGGGAGCATAGGGAACCAATATGGAGACAGAGATGTTTTGTTTATTCCCTATAAATGGAAGGACCTGTACAAGTATGTGAGCCATGTAGACCTGTCATGTTGTCAATGACTCTTCCCAGAGTATTCGGATCTTGTTTTTCTTGCTTGACTTTTGGATGCAAATAAAAGCATTTGGGCGTGTGTGTGTGTGTGTGTGTGTGTGTGTGTGTGTGTGTGTGTGTGTGTGCCTTAGGTGGGTTTCACCTGTTTTTTATTTGCCTCCTCACTAGGGTCTCGTGCAAGACTCCTCTGCGTTTAAGTATGTGTGCGCATGCCGACGGAAGGCTCCAGGGCAGTTACCACGGCAGCGGAATTGTGAAACAGCATGTCGTCCGTCCGTCCCCCCGTCCCCCCCCCCTCCACACACACACACACACACACACACACACATACACACACACAGAGACACAGACCCTCACAATCATGCGAGGATAGGACAACGCTACGGGGGGCCTAGCCCCAGGAGACCATGGCCGTCTCTTCCTTCTTGTTATGTGTAACTTATCCTTTCAAGCAAAGCAGGCCTTAAAGTTCAGTGGCTCAATCTTCAAAAAGAACTATTATGGCTGCTCTCTGATTCATGCAGTGCTCTGACTAACCTCTCCAGTGCGCTTTCTTCCCTCCTTTTCCGCTCTTTCTCTGTCTCAATCCCCACCACCCCCATCGCCCCCACCCCCATCTTCTCCTTGTCACTTTTTTGAAGCAAGGAGGAAAAGTCAGAGGTTTGAAGGGAAGAACTATGACCAATGTTTTCCAAGTCGAAGGCAGGCTCTTTTCAAAAAGTTTGTGTGAAGGCAAGCAATTTCGTCTGGGGTCTTCAGCCATGACAGATCCCTCCACCCTTCTTATATGTGCTTCCCCTAATGTCAGAAGTCATCTCACTCCCACCCCCCCCTCCTTTCTTCTTGTTCTAAGGATCTTTAATACACTATTTCACCAGATATGTCATCGTGAACGGCTTTGCAAGTCTTTAAAAGAAAAAAAAAACGAATATCAGTTTTTCCCTTTGGCCTGACCACGTCTGGACTGAGAGGGGTCTCGAGAGGCAGCCCGTGCCCGCCGACCCCCGCTGTCGTCTGCGCTGGCATAAATCCGCGCCAGTGAGACGCCCAAAGTGCCACGGGTTTAGGCGGTGACCGAGCACTCGAGGGCCACCGTCCCCGGGCGGGCCTGCCGCCATTTCCATAATTAAGAGCTTTTCAAGCAAGAAAGCTGTCGTCCACCATGGATTGAGAGGCCAAGGGGAGGGGGCAGATTGAGAGAAGGAGCCTTGGTCCATCTCCTCTCTCTCTCTCTCTCTCTCTCTCTCTCTCTCTCTCTCTCTCTCTCTCTCTCTGTGTCTGTCTCTCTCTCTCTCAGAATACTTTATTGTCATTGCACCAAGAGAAAACACAATGATATATGCTGTGCACACATAAAAACGATGCTTACACACACAGTCCTCCACACACATACACACACTCTACGTAACAATACACACTCCTACACACACATGCACGCAAGCACCTCTGTCCACATTCACAATATATAGTGAAACAATATGATAAGAGCTTCATGCCAGACAATAGAATCAATAAAATATTGCACTTAACACCCCAAGGTTATTGCAAACAAATATGACATAAGAGCATCATGTCAGGCACCGAAGAGATAAATATGAAATATTGCATAATACTGTCTCAAGGTTATTACAAATGAACATGGCCAGTGTGATGTGAAGACAAGTAGTAAGAAATAGATAAGTAATGATAAGTAATGGTTTATTCCTGAGATTATGAAGATGTAGGTGATGTCCGTAGAACAGTGGTGGAGGATGTACTGAAACTCAGTACTTAAGTAAAAGTACAAAAAAACAGAGAAATATTTACTCTAGTAAAAGTAAAAGTACCACAATGACAACCCTACTTAATTAAAAGTAAAACGAACCAGCTTTTAAATGTACTTTAAGTATTAAAAGTAAAAGTATTTGCATCCACAATTGAAGCCGGGGGCTAAAAGCTGGTCTGGCGTGTGACTATATTTTTAGAGAGTATAAGATAGAGATTGACAGAGAGCGCAGCTGGCGACGTCGGGAGCCATGATGAAGCCAACGAGCTGCTGATCAGCAAGAAGATCGCCATCATGACTTCAGACTGTTCTGTTCTTCCGGTGCTCTGCTCTCCCGACTGCCAGTGAATTCTCCGGGTTGGTCAGTTAAAGATCATATTCGGTTGTGAACACACAGCTGTGCGTAGTTTCACACGGGTCATCATTGCCCTTAGACATTTTCAGCCGGTTGGAAATTGGTCTAATTTAACATGATTTTTTCTTTTTAAATTTATTTTCTTTTATACTTTTTATTTGTTCATGTGTTCTGTTGTATGTCTTGGTGTCACTACACCACTCCTTCCGGCATCTTTTGGGTTTATTTTTTAAATGTATTTATCATGTCTTGGTGTCACGGGTACGCTGGTGACTACGCTGCTCCGTCCTGCATCTTTTGTCTTATTGTCTTTTGTTATGTGTCAATGTCTTGTATGTGGAGCGCTTTGGATTGCACTCTGTGCATGTTAAATGCGCTATAAAAATAAAACTGACTTGACTTGACTTGACTTTTGTCTTTTTGATGTTCAGTGTCTGTACACCATCCTGTGAATTTGCAGACTTCATCTCTGTAGGCATTCCTCAATTTTGTCGTTGAATGCAGGTTTTACTTGATGCCTTTCTTCAGGTTCTGTCTGGCGGCAGTGTGCTGTTCTCTGTGGCCTGATCTAAACGCAGCGTTGCACTCTTCGAGGAGGGTTCGGATTTCCCTTAGTCATCCACGGTTTCCTGTTTGTGAAAACACGGCCACGATTGTTGATGGTGACGTTTTGAACACAGGTCCTAATGTAACAGAGAACAGTGTTCTAGAATTTAAAAAAAAAAAAAAAAACAGGTTTTTGTTGGTGCACTCCAAACAGTCCTGTAGTTGTAGAGAGGCTTCCTCAGGAAAGGTGTTTTTACCCTTCTGGAGACAGGTTTCTGTTTTTTAATAATTGAGCTATAAGCAGACACTCCAAAAAAAACACCAAATTATTGTGTTAGTCCGACCCAAACAGACGTTTTTAAATGCATGTAAACATGTTGGCTTGGCTGAAATCAGAGGATATACATACACTCTGTCTGTCTTTCTGTCCTTTTTTAAACTCTCTTTCCTCTCAGCTGTCACCTCCGTCACTCGTGACCTCAGTTGTCATCTCTGTCGCCCTTGAAGTGCAGAAATCTCTCCATTTCACATGTTCCAGGCTCTTGATTGCGGCAAATCGATCCCTAATCACGCGGCTCCGTCTGCTTTTATCCCCCACTGTGTTGCGCCGGCTCTCTCTCGTCTCGAGAAGCGGGGTTATGTTTACATGCCACATCCTGCAGGGCTCCGACCACACCACACCACACCACTCCACACCACACCACACCACACTACTCCACACCACACGCTTTAATCACCCTTTTCAGGTCAGCTTTTTCTGAGTGTGTTTGCGTGTGTCTCTGTATGTGTGTGTGTGTGTCTGTCTGCGCCTATATGTGTGTGTGTGTGTGTGTGTGGAGCCACCGTCACCTGCCACGGCCACTGTCAGTTGAAAATCTCCTCGCTCCTGATTGCCCACTTCACTCCAACTCACTGCAGCTCAATTATAGTGTCCAGGAGAAGAAGGCTTTACAATGGAGGCTTGACCTGGGTGCACTTTTCCCTCTCCCTCTCATCTTCTCTCCCTCATCTTCTCTCTTTTCTTCCCCTTAGCTTTCTCTACCGCTGTTATTGCCGCGCCTCCCTGTGTCCTTGGCTGTCTGAGCTCTAATTGTCTCATGCTAATGCTATGGTTCCTGTCCTCTTTTTAACTGCACGGCTCTATTTCTAGTGTTTTTTCTCTACGTCTTTCTTCCCGTGCAAGTAGAGGAACTATGAAAGGTGAAAGGTCGGCTTTGGGAAATTGTTTGGCCACTGCGGACGTGAAGGTGGAAGTGTGTTGTGTTGATCTGTGTGTGTGCCGAACCTGGCCTTTGTGCTGTTTGGAGAGTGTGTGTCGTTCGAGATCCAGCTTTGCTGGGGATGGTTTATGGGTGTGCAAACAGGGTTTGGCACCAGCGTCTCTGGCGGTGCCCCCAGACGAGCCGAATAAATCTGGACTCCTCCTGTGCCCCTCCTGTCTCATTGCGTGCCTCGCCACGACCTTTTCTGTTCTCAGGCAAACACCGCCATGAAACTCCATCGGCTTGGAGAGCCCCCACTGTGTCCTTGAGGAGGGATGGCTGGCATGAGGACCAAAAAAAACAAAGAAAGAAAGAAGGAAAGAAGAAAAACAAATAATTATGTCTAAATATCTAGATTGTTTCATAGTTTAGTAACACAGTCACACTAATAGAATAACATGAACTTGTATTTATATAAACAAGGGAGAGATCTAGAGAGATGGACCAGGGGAGCATGAAAAGACAGAGTGAGAGAGAGAAATATTGTGAAGTGGAGGGAGAAGGATGTGTGTAGTGTGGTGAGCCCTAGAAGCTGTAGCTGCATCTGACCAGCCACTTGCATCGTATTCCAAGGCCCTGTGCAGAGAGAGAGAGAGAGAGAGAGAGAGAGGGGAGGGAGGGAGAGAGTGTGATGGCATGATGTGGGAAGAGGAGGACGTGTAGTTCTGTAGCTGTGTCTGAGCAGTCATCTGCATCATATTCCAAGGCCCTGTATGAATTCAGCATGAGCGACAATTTACAGCTCCTACACGTCCTCAACACACACACACACACACGCCACCACCACCAATACCTCCTGACGCCCAGTCAAGCTAATTTATCAGAGCATAAGAGAACGATGGCAGGAGAGGAGAGCAGGGGTCTGCCATGCTGACTGGTAGGGTGGTGTGTGTGTGTGTGTGTGTGTGTGTGTGTGTGTGTGTTTGACTGTTAAGAAAAATGATCCCTGATGAATCTTGACTTGTAATGTGAAATCAGATTAAGTATATAAATAACTGTGCGAGCCTGCATGCGTGCGTTTGTGTGTGTGTGGATCGTGGGATTGTGGCTCTGGAAACCTTCCGAGATGAGAAAGTGAGAGTGAGAGCCTTTCCTCAGGCAGTGTGTGTGTGTGTCTGTGTGTGTGTGTATGTGTATGTGTGTGTGTGTGTGTGTGTGTATGTCTGTGTGTGTGTGTGTGTGTGGGGGGGGGGGGGGGTGAGCTGGTTTAGTAAAGGGTGGGAACTGCTGGGTGTCTCTGATCACACCTCTCACATCACACTAACATATTTACACCCTCAGACACACACACACACACACACACACACACACTCTCAACCACACTTACTCACTCACACACAGACACGCAAACACATACCCGGACACCTCGAGAGGACAGCTCTAACGACCCCCACGACCTTTCACCCCTTCAAGCTAATGACCGTGATGCGGACTGACCTGTGCAGTGTCAATGTCGGACCTGTACTGGCAGCGACAGCAGCGGCAGCAATAGCCTTGTGGAGAGGAGTGTGTGTAGCATTGCGCTCCTTCGTAGCGAATATTGGCCGAGGCGACCAAGCAAGTTGTGTGTGGGGAGAAGAGGGAATTGATTTTTTTTTTTGTTCACAAGCTTTCAGAGCATTATCAGATAGCCAGAACGGGGGGGGCTAGCACCTCTCACAGATAATCCAGCACGTCCTTTTCTTGCTGAAAAGTCGCGTGTCATTTTCAAATCAAGCGGATGTGGCAGACGCATTGTGCCTGATTCAATCGCGGAGAAAGATGCCATTTTCCCCAAATATGATACGCAGCAAATCCTGCCCGCTCCGACACAAGCCCAGCTAATTGTGTTATGTCAGGAACCTTTTCAGCTCTCTTCAGCTGGGATTGGAAGTGGTGAGTCGCACATCACACACGCTCGCCGAAGAGAAAGAGACGCCGCCGCGTGGCGCTGGCAGAGTAACCTTCAGCTTTTTCCATTCCATTTTTGGTTGTTTGTCAAAAGCCATCTCTCTGCGGTGCAGCAATTTACATATTTATCAGAGCTGATGGTTATATGACATCTTTTAATTTTTGATGTGCTTCTGGGGCCTGGGCGCTGTAATGTGGTGGCGGGTGTGACTTTCTCAGGTGAGGAATGTGCTGAGCTGGCTGTCTGGTCCAAGGGTGTGGGCATAAATTTACCCTCCTCCGCTCCCCATCCCAATCTCTCTCTCTCTCTCTCTCTCTCCATCTCCCTCTCTTTCTTCATTCAATCTCTTCTCTCTCATACACACA